>NC_142208.1:17414823-17717823 GCF_049639895.1 Pseudopodoces humilis
AGCGACCCACCTCCTTGTGAGAGCTGCCTATTTCACAGAGTTCAGTGAAAACAAAGGTACAAGCAGGCTCAGCTGAGCTAGAAATAAGACCCAGGTTTGCTATGTTGCGTTTTCTAGAAGTGCGTAGATCTGTGACTGCTGTATGAAGGTCCTCTTCTGACAGTCTGCTGATACAAGTGTTTGTAGTTGGTAAATGACTCTGGTTGTAGCAGCCTGTTTGGTGTCAGCCACTGAACTGCTGTGGGACTCGGGGTCACAGCCTTTTTTCATAACAGACTCATGGTTGGTTTTGAATGTGGATCCCAGAGCTGAAATATCTGTGGTGCCATCATCAGTCACCTGATCGCAATTCTTGATCCTGTGGTTAAATACAGGCAGACAAGTTTCTGATCTACCTCACTGCACAATGGTGTCTCCTTGGGTTTTGCATTCATTTCCCAAGAGTGAATAAATCATTTCTAAGCACTCGTTCCCAGGGAAGAAGTTGATTTCTTCTTACTATGTCCATGATGAACAAGGATACTCACATTATTTCTTATTATTTGGGTGCACACAGTGTGCACTTCACTTTGAAGCATGAAAGTATTATTTATCTTTTGCTACTCTAAGGAGTGGCTACACACAATACACTTTGTGGGCATTGTTGCCTGTTTAAATGTTCAAACAAAAAAAAAGTTAGTTTCTTTGTGTGACTGCTGCGCTGAGGTGCCTGCTGGGACTTGGGCTCCTGTGTGCTCGATGTGGTGTGTGCACACAGAGCAGGCTCTGAGCAGCCACTTGGGGCTACCCTGTGCTTTTTCTAGAGGGGCTGTTGAGCCAATTTGGCTCGGACCTTTAGGAAACTGTAGATCTCAGAACTGAATCTCCCAAGGGATAATTCAGTGCCATGTTCACCAGATGTCCCTTTTGCACAGGTCAGCTGGTTGCTGTGGGCCATGGAGCAACCGTGGCTTCTCTAGCACTGTTGCTGGCCGTGGTCAGGTAGGCACAGTGCACGGTTGCTTGGAGAACATTCCACAGGGATGCCCAGGTCACTGGACATGGAAGGTGCTTGAGCAGGAACTGTGACAACTAAGACATGGAAGCAGCAGATTCTTGTGTGTGTCCTCCTGTGGGAGGGCCTTCCCCTGTGCCAGGGGAAAAGCCTGTAGCTGAAGAGCAAGGAGAGTCCTAGGCATGGTGCTGGGGTGCTCCTCCCTGCCTCCCCTTGCAGGCTGGGCTTTGTGGCAAGGGTTCTGTAGGTCCCATGCTTTTCTCAATGTGGCACCGTGGCAATTTTAGTGTGACTGTAACCGGGGGTTTGTGACTGCTGTCAGTGTATTTGTCTGGTCAATAAAATGAAGGGTACTGAGTGCTGGCAGTTTGGGGGAATGAAGACTGACTTAATTACAGCAACCAAATCTCTCACATCTCCTGTCCACTGAAACACCAGCCGCCTTCATGTGCTGCCCTTTAACAGAGCTGCCTATCATGCATCTAAACAAACAAGTAGGGAAGACAGAGGGGAGATTGTTTGTCAGGGATGTGTCTTTGCGAGGGAGGAGCAGCAATATCTGCAGGAGGGACTGAGGTGAAACCCAACATCAAAGGCAAGAGGCTGTCAGCACATTTAACTTTACAGAAAACCTTCTCCTAATAAAAAAGGAATGACCTCATTACTATGGACACTAACAGTTCCCAGGGGAACACCAGGAGACTGCTGCCTGCACTTTTAATATTCACTTTACAAACAAATGGGAAACCTTGAAAGAATTTCGGTGTTGTTCTTGGCAAGTTGTTACAATGCTGTGTCCTTATAAAAATCATTTAAGAATTTATGTAGTGTGAGTTTACTTTTCATCTGCTGCTTTTTGTTGCTATCAATCTCCCTCCCTCTCACTGCCTGTGTCCCTGTGGGAAAGCCCAGGATGCCCATGGAGTGAGGTGCTGGCCACACCAGCAGGTTCAGCAGGAGGCACTGTTAAGCTTGGCTCTGACTGATGAGAGAGAGGACCTGTTTCTGGAGGAGATGCTCAAAAACTCTGTCTGGACCTGGGCCAAAGAGAGTAAGCCAAGTCCTATCAGGAGGGTGAAGGGCAGGGTAGGCTTTGAGCTAGCTGCAGAACTGGGACAGGGGTATGGAGGGGAAAGCTGGGTCACTGAAAGCTGGAAGGACCCTGAGTGTGACAGCCCTGCAGGCAGCCTGGTGTGCAGCAGTGTGGAGATGCAGGGTGGGCCAGTTCAGAGCTCTGCTCCTCTCAGCTTCTCCTGGCAGGAGTCACCAGATGCAATAATGCCAGGAAAGCTAGAGTGGAACAAATCTGTGTCTCTTCCAAGACTCTGTGAAAGAATCAGGGAGAAAATGCTGCTGCAAACTGAAAGAATACTTGCAAAGTGCGAGGCTGTTCAGTCAGCCAAATATCTCTGCAAATTACACGAGCGGTTTTTTTTCACAGACTAGGCTTTCTCCTCAAGTTACCACAGTCTGAGTGACCAGAAATCTTCCCTGATGTTTCCTTGGTGTTACATTTGCAATGTGGCACCTGAGGGAGGTTTGTAGAAATGGTTTCATTAGTGGGGGAAAATACTCTGTGCTGGAAATAAGCCCTTACAGCTGATGCCTCAAGCTATTGAGTAGCCATCCACAAACTCTTACCCACACTTAGCTGGTGTGCAGCTGGGGGAGAAGCCCTTCCCCTCCTGGCACGTGCCCATGGTTATGTGCAGAGTCAGGCACACCCCAACACACATGAAAATGCAAATAAGCATACACATAGGTAATTTAACTTCCATGTGCCTATCCACACACACCATGCCTCTGTGCATGTTCCTCTTTTTTCATTTCCATTTACTCATACAAAGCAATCCATCCCTGGTGCAGATTTGCTTCCAGTTCTGACGGTCATGTGAAACACAACTTTATGCTTTGTGTTCATCCTCTATACAGCCAGCCCTGACACCAAACTGTGGGAAATGCAGCTCATATTTGAATATCCTATCTGTAATTCATACCTGTTTCTCTAGGCATTTGCTTAGCATCCCTTCATCCCAGACTCTTGTCTGAAGTCAGGTTTCCTGATTACTGCTGCAAGGCAGAAGGCAGGTGCCTGCTGCTCCTTGAGGCTTTCTAGTGGAAGGATGAAGTACAGAAGAGGAAAATGCAATGATGGTAAGTAGGTTGTGGGAACAACACCATTCATTGGTACTCTAGGTATCAAAGTACTCACTAATGGGGAATTTACAAAAGACACTTCTGAGCCATTTTGACGGAAATCACAGACTGCTGTGAGCAGGAGAGTGCAGGCAGCTTCATGCAAGTGTAAGCTATTGCCCAGGAGCTGCCCTTTGCAGTTGTAAGCTGCTTAAGAAATACAAGCAGCTCTTTCCATTGCCACACTCCTCTGTGGATGTCTGGGAGCAGGTGTTTATCCTTTGCAGAATCCTACTGGTTGCCCATGTCATGTGGGCTCAGCAAGGCTGCACAGAGGTTTAAGCCAACTGTCTTCCACAGCCAGGAAAAGGAGAGGCCTCTTTCCTTATTCCAGCTGAATATCTCTAATAGGCATGTGGATCTAGCATTTTATTTTCCTTATCTTGTTTATTCCCAAATATTAGAGTGGTAATGGATAAATTCTTTTTCTGAAGGTTTGTAATTGCCAATTTGTCACTGAAAACTTTGACTAAAGGGTCCCTTTTGAAGTGCAGACAAGATGATGCTCTTTAGAGCACTGTAATGAGATCCAGGGAGACTGGCCCACTGCTGCTTTGAAATCCAAGTAGAGTGGAGCTGGAAGTTTTATGTGCTTTGTGAAGGTCTTAGAAATCTATGTATCAAACACTACAGGAAAAGCCAAATGTTAATACAGAAAGATGGGCCATATTTCTCTTTGCTTGAATGATGTAAATAAGCTGTTCTGGGAAAGTGCAAAGAGCGTTTAGGAATGTTTTTAGAATTACCTAGAAAAAGATCCTACCTCCTCTCTTCAAATCAAGGAAAATTAAGATTTCAAATAAAATGAAATTTTGCATAGGAGTAAGAATGTTGTTAACATTTTTATTAATATGAATTAGCACTAGTATTATTGTTGTTACCCTCTTGTTAGCAGTAATATTAAATATGTAATATGATGATATCATATTTGTGCCATTGATTATTCTGCCAAAGCAAGGTAACTTGTTTGTGTCTGCATTTATTTACACCCAAGGAAATGTTAAGTAACTCCTTTGTAGTGGGATTGAAGAAGACACTTCTGCTGCCCAGCTGGAATTTAAATAGGGAAGAACTGTCTGTGCAGGAATTTGGAAATGTTGGTGTGACTGGCCCTTCCAATAGAAAGTGTTATGACTGTAAAAATCATATTACTATATTTTTTTCACATTACTGCTAGCAAGTGAAAAATAGGAGGATAGACTTCCAAAGACCATACTCGTCAACTTCACTTGTTCCCAGATAGACTTTTACATATCTTTATAGCATTATCTTATGCATATCTTCATAGCATCTTCCAGTTCCTAAAGGCACCTACAGGTAAACTGGAGACAGACTACTTTTTACAAGAGCATGTCACAGTAGGACAAGGGGGTATGGATTTAGACAAAAAGAGGTCAGGTTTGGATTATATAGCAAGAAAAAATTCTTACTGTGAGGATGGTGAGACACTGGTACAGGTTGTGGATACCCCATCCCTGGAAGTATTCAAGGCCAGGGTGGACGGAGTATTAAGCAAACTGGACTAGTGGAAGGTGTCACTGCCCATGGCAGGGGGGTTGGAAATGGATGATCTTTAAGATCCCTCCCAACCAAAGTACTCTATGATCTAACCTTGAGCAAAGATACAGCTCAGCAGTGAATTAAAACCCAGTGAGGTATGTGCCCAGAATTGTAAGTGCAAGGGGTCATACAAATGCTGGACCACAAGGAAGGATGGCTTGTAACTAACGGTTCAGAGGGAACTAGTAGGAAATCTGGGGTCACTGCCTGCCTCTGCCACAGATTTCCTTTACATCCTTGCCTCATTCTCTTACTTTAGCTGTTCTCCAGCTAAAGGAGACAATGGTACCTCCCTAATGATCTTGGGAAAGTCTCTTGAGACTGTGAAGAGGGAGGACTTTGTGAATACACTCCTGAGCAAAAGGGATTGCAGATTAGAACTGCCTGGGTCTGCTGCTGCTCCTCAAAGTTACTGTATCAAATATCTGGAGCAGTAATAAAACTTCACAATGTTTTCCTATTTGGGGATGAAGGACACATTTTGTTCAATAACCTGGAATGGCAATAGTTTTGAGCCCTAGTTTCTTGGTGTGCTTGTTTTTTTGGGGTTGTTTAGGGTTTGTTTTTTTGTCGTCATTTTTGTTTTTTGGGGTGGTGTCTTTGTTTGTTTGGTTTGGTTTTGGATTTTTTTAATGATTTTTGGTCATTGAAGTAAAATTCAAAGTGCTTACCTCCTCCTTCAAGAGAATACTCCTTTAAGAAACAGTTAACAACTCATTCAGATTTTCTTCTGGATCATTTTTGTGTCTTTCTTCCTCTAACTGAAAGTTTGCAGTGCAGCCACACACCTGTCAGAAGTTCTTTAGCTCTGTCAGCTGCAATTTTCCCAGAAAATCTCCTTGCTGGATAATTCCTGATGAGGGTGCAGGAAAGGACAGGTTAGTTTAGCTGTCTGCATTGGAGTGGAATATTGCCCTCTTCCTGCACCTTCCTGTCTGTTTGCTTTAGAAGTGTGGGACACTGAATAACACAGCAGAGAGATATCACCTGCAAGCAAGGAAGTAAGAGCATGTCCTCTTCGTGAGATGCTGTTGTTCTTTCTGGATAGGTCTTCTTCCTTTCTAGGTGGGACAGTGTGGCCTCTTTAACCCCATCACTGGATCAGTGTTCCCAAACTGCACTAGTGTGATCATCCCACTTGAATTAAGCAAGTAGCTCCTGGGTTCTGACTCCACAATCCAGCCTTGGGTATCCCTCTCAGGCTGATGCACACCCCTCTTCCTCCCTCTCCCCTGAAGCCCCCTGCTTGTGGGCTCCTTGATATTTTCCAGTCCTTCCCTAATGAGCACTGCAGAATTACAGCTAATTAAGGATGTAAATGATGCTGGAGAGGGAGAGAGGGGGAGAGGATGGGAAGGGGCGGGGGGGAGGGCAGCTACTTGCTGTGTGCAACTCTGCAGTAAAGTGTCTCCTACCTCAGCAGAAAAGTTATCACGGGAGACAATGTCAACTTTGGGGAGGGGGAGGGCCCTTCACAGGGCTCCATCCCCGCCTGCAGCAGCCTCCGCCTCTCTTTCAGTGTCAGCGCTGCAGATGCCGATGTCCTTCCCCCCAAATGCTGCTTTGTCAGCCAAAGCTGTCAGCGAGCCCTGGTCTCCCTCTCTGACACTTGCCACCACTCTCACCTGTGTGTCACCTGAGGGGTGAAGGGCTCACAAGACCTCAAAACCTGCTGGTGCTCTGGGTGAGCGACCTGTTGTGTTCCTCTTGCTTGCAAAGGGATTTTGTCCCTCTGGTGTGGACCAGGCCCACCTCCACATTCAGAGGGTCAGAAAGGACACCATTGCTCTGGGGGAGGGTGGCTTTTGGCCATTTCTCCCAGGCACTGAGGCACCAGCCTCTCTGGGCTGTCAGCTGCCAGTGCTGGCCCTCAGCCCCTGCTCCCCAGGGAAGGATTAGGACAAAATCCCTTGTCTCTCTCTGCAGCAGTGGCCAACAGCTGGGACAGGGTGTGCAGGGTGACAGCTGTCAGCTCCAGCCTCGCCACCCTCAGATATGTGGATGCTCACACCTGGTTTGCTTTAGGAAATGCTCCTAAAAGGAGCAGCAGGGGCACTGGAGGAATGCAGGGTTCATTCAGCAAGAGGCTGCAAACCCTCCATCCCACCACCAGCCTTGGCTGGCAGCTCCTGCCCACACCAGGGAGCCAGGAGTCAGCCGGCTGGCAGCCCTGCTTTGGGGGGGTGATGATTCTGCTGGCGACGAGCAGCTGTTTGAACCCATTCCAGTCTCGCTGGGTCCTCCCGAGCGTGTTTCCGAGTGCTCCGGGTCCCTGTTGGCGTATTTCTCTGCACATTGCCCGGATCAATGAATTGCGGAGGGATGCCTGCCCTGGCACCACAGCCGGTCCGTCTGTCTGTCCCCTGGCCGGCTGAGGCAGGACGCACGCCCCGGGTCAAGGGAACGTGGCATTGGGCGTCTGCGAAGGCAGCAGCGGTTTTTGTTGTTGTTTCCCCAGAACGCTGTGCAATATATTCCGATTTTTTTTCTTGTCATTAAGCCAGTGCCTCGGAGATGATGATGTAGTCCCTATGTGGGCCGCAGAAAGCACTTCGAGCCGTGCTGGAGTCGTGCTGGGTGGCTCTGATAGCAGAGCTAATGGGAGCGAATGGGATGCAACGAACTGTTCTAATGACACCAGCCAGGGAAGAGACAACAGTAAGAATAAATAAATGTTAACTATTTTCCTCTTCCAGACATTTGCATCTATTGCCATTAAGTTCATTTAAATAAGAGAGAGAGCGAGAAAGAAGGGGAAACTTACTACTACTCTTAATAACCAGTGTCTAAAAATAAATTAGGATGCTGGGATGCACTTAAGGCATTTTAAAAATAAGTCTGATTTTTCCCCCCTTTCCTCTTTTTTTTTGAAGTGTTGGAGGGTTTTAATTTGGGCCAAGTAATTTTGGTGCAAACGCTTGGGCGCCTTTCGTTGGGAAATTGGGAGGAATGCAAACAAGATTTCACTTCATTAAACAGGGGCAAACAGTAGAGAAATTGCACTTACTTATGGAAATGACTTTTAAACATGAACAGCATTTACTTGCATTGCCTTGTGCTGAATTTTTTTTTTAAAAAGATTATACATGTGAATAATTCACTGCAGGCCAATTAGATGATGATTTCATTTTTAACCTCCCTTCCTTGCCATCTTGCTGGTTGTCCCTTTCATTACAATTTCCACCCTCTTCCTTCCCTTCAATAAATTAATAAAGATCAAATAATCCTTCTTCCTTGCAGTGCCATGAGATAGCTTCTTGGAAAGGGTGTAAGGTGAGAAACCGGAGGATCCCCATCTACTGAACTGCCCTGGGATGTGGCAAGAATAACTCCATGGGATTTCTACAAGAAAAGCTGCACCCATGTGTTCAGGAATAAGGAATGGAAGGAATGAAAACTGGACAGGGAGATGAAGAAAAATGAAGTGAAAAGAAAATGAAACAGGGAGATGAAGAAAAAAACATCTTCATGTTCTTTGCATGAAGAATCAAGTGCTGGAGAGAGGCTGAGCAAGCAGGACTCACCCTCTGTGAGGCTCCACTGATGCTGACAGGATCACACCAGTGTGATTTGGCTCTGGCTAAGCTAAAAGCAGCACTCGGGTGACTCTGTGACATTTCTGGGAACAGACTGATGCCCTGGAACTCTTCAGCATCCCAGGGGCCAGATGCAGGTAACAAAGATGTGGGGCCACTGCTCAAACAAGGCAAGAATGGGCTGTAAGAGGAAGCCAGAGGAGGGTGATGCTGACTTCTGCCAGAGGCCTGGGGTAACAACAAGTGGACAGAGAGAGAGTTCTCCACGGGGCCTCGCTGTTTTTCCCCATTCTACAGATGATAGAAATTATTGTCATTAACACGTGTCAGGGCTTTCCCCAGCTCACTGTGGAAAGCAGTCTGTGAGGTTTCATGCCAGCAGGGTCTGCTGGCAAAACTTTGAAGGTGCTGGGAAGAAGGAGCTCCAGAAGACACTGTCTCCCTCTGGTCCCCAGGTTTCTGCTTCTGCATTTCATTAGACGCCTGCCAGCTTAAAGGGGCATTGGCAGACTGTCCATGCAAATCCCAGTCATGCCTATAGGAAGGCAACACCTGTCCTCAAAATAGGTTTTTTCCAAACATTTAACTCCTGGAGCTCTTTTCAGTAATTAAATGATGAAATACAGAGCCTAAAAACCTCGAAGAACATAATAACAAAACACATGATTATTTCTATGTAAAAAATCAACTGATCTGGCTGTTCAGTTTCTTATGTGACTTTTAATTGTATATGAAACTGCTATCTTCCTTTCATCTGCCATAAAATGAAGGAGAAATTCTGGTGTCTTCCCAGTGAAACTTCCAGTCCCCTGTCATTGCAAGGGCAAAGGTAAATTGGTATATCTTCCCTCCTTACATCACCAGCAGTATACCTTGCTTATTTGCTAAGCAAGAGGTTTTTCCCTGATGTCAACAGAGTCACACTGCAGAAGAGCCACTGCTGATGGGGTCTGTTCCAGCCTGTGGGGTGTCTGTCCTGTCTTCTCCCTACAGGTGGTGAAACAGAACCATGGAGCAGGTAGGACACCTGTTTACTGCTGTATGCCCTGGCCAAGAATAGGCAGTAGTGCAACAGCTGGGACTCTGGCCAGAAGTAGGTCTGTCCATAATTATGTTTCTTCTTCAGCTCTCACTTTAAAGTTTGTTTTAATGGAAAAGATCTTCCTGGGAAACTCCCCTCCACATTGCTGATAGTGGTCACAGCACCGTGTCACCGCTTCCTTCAACCCCGTCTCTGCTGCTTCTGAAGCCATCACTATCTTCCTCCAGGAGCTCTTATCTTGCACTATCCCAGCCTCTGAACTACTTCCCACAATGTTTCATGCTCATTTTGTCAGTGTGTCCTTTCTCACCAGATCAGATTCCCAGCCTTTCTGTGCTTCAGTGTTTTTATGGCTCTTCACTGGTTACAGTTTTATTGGGAAAGAGGCGGCTGCAAGCAGTGACCTGTGATTTCCAGGGAAGGGGAGAGCAAGGAAACTTCAAGCAGCATGGCCTCCCGCTGGGAGCTGTCCCTTTTAGAGCCCTTGTGTCAATTATGACTTCCCCACTCTATTTGTTTACCCTGGGGAAGCCCAGCATGCTCCCTTCAGGGCTTGAGGCAGGCAAATTCCCCGTCCCAGCAATAGCGCGAAGGTCTTTCAGCCTAGGCTCAGGAACTTTGCATTGCCTATTTCTGAGTCAACCTGCAGTATCAGGACCTAAGCTCCATGGAACAGGTTCCCTAAGGAAAAGGCTTTCACTTTCACTCTGGCATTTCTGTTGTATTCAGCATCCTCCAACTGCGGCTGGAGTTGAGGAACACAGAGAGCAGTGAGCCCACATTACAACATGCCTTAGCTCTGTGACTGCTGCTGCTGCCTGTAGTGTAGAGTGCAGGACATTTTCTAGCTGTTCCTGACAGCTATTCCAAACAAACTCCAACATAGGGTCTTCATCCTGGAATATCCACGACTGGAGTCATTCAGAGACATCATCCTGAGAATCTCTGTGGAGAGATAAGTCCAGAAACGCCAGCTATGAAAGAGCTGAGCTCTGTCTGTACAAGAGGTGCTTCCATCTGCCACACACCTCTTGAATTCAGGGATGGGACCCTCCAGGCTGTTTGGCTAGTCTGTTGACCTCAGCAGGTTTATCACTAGGGACAAGTTTAGCTCCATGCACTCATTAACCTGCTTCCCCTGAAGGACCTTTGAGGCCAAGGGCTATGTGGGGTGGGCACCCACATCAGCCCTTCGCCATGGGCACCCTCTTGCTGAGCTGCTTGTGCAGCACCTGGAACCAGGAAATGGTCTTGGGTCCTGACCATCCCCATGTCCATGAGAGACGTGAGGGTCATCTGCTGGGAGGGCAGGGCAAGGCAAGGCAAGGCAGGGCAAGGCAAGGCAGGGCAGGGCAGGGCAAGGCAAGGCAAGGCAGGGCAAGGCAAGACAGGGCAGGGCAGGGCAGGGCAGGGCAAGGCAAGGCAAGGCAGGGCAAGGCAAGGCAAGGCAGGGCAGGGCAGGGCAAGGCAAGGCAAGGCAGGGCAGGGCAAGGCAAGGCAAGGCAAGGCAAGGCAAGGCAAGGCAGGGCAGGGCAAGGCAGGGCAAGGCAAGGCAAACATCCACTGTGCAGTCAAGGAATGTTGGGCTGAGGAGGACTTCAGAGGTTTTTGGTTATCTGACTCTGAAATGAGCTTTGTTCCTTTCTTCAGCCTCTAATGACAGATACTGTCTCTGGGCAGTGAGTCACCAACCTCAGGAAGAGGTAAGTGTCAGGCACTATTATTGACATTCCTGCTGACATGCTCCCTTCACAGAGCACATCCCTGGGGCCTGGAGAGGGCAGGGCTGGGCTCCCTGAACAAGGCTTGGAGAAGATGCTGGACTGAGACCTCCCAGCAGGATTTCTACCCACAGCTGCAACTCTTGAGATCCACCCTTGTTTCCCACCTGGGCTCTACAGAGAATTAGCAGTGGCAGAGTGCTGATGGCACTGGAGAGCTGCTGGTCAAGCTGTCAAATACCTTCAGGGCTTGAAAAGCAATGTCAGCAGCATCCCCTGAGTGTTATATACTTATTTTCTAAAGCCAGCAGTGTTAGCTTTGAAGCAGGGTGAGCACACCCATTTCACCCCATCATTGGTGAAAATCACACTATTAAGAACTGGCCAAAACATGACATTTTCTACAGTGAACTTCAAATGATATTCAGTTTGGGCAGAGCAGGGACAATTTTCTCTCACCAATACTTCTGTGAGAGTATATTTTTGATAGCAGATGAAAAATCTTTCAATTTAAGAAAAAAAAAAACACTTTTATTTAGCTTTTAAAAGAGTTTGAAGTATTTGTAGGTAAGAAAAAAATCAATCTGGACATCTTTTCAATTTATTCTGTTTAAAATATAAATGCAGAATATGTTTCTGAAAATTAGCTTCCATTGGAGAAAAAACTGCAGGGCCTGTAGGACTTTGTAATAATAGGAGAAATATTTAGAGAAAAAAATAAAAAAATCACAGTGTTTCTGGAAGAGTTTTGGAAGTAAATATGGCAAGTATAAATTGGAAAATATAGAAATACTCCCTACCTTTCAATTCTCAAAGTTTAAGGAGACTTTGGATATTTGTGACTCTTTGCTTTACAGAAAGGATGGTGCCATACTGGTACTGTGCCCTCACAGTGAGTATCAATTCACTTTAGAGGAGTGCACAGACTTTTACAAATGTAATTTCTTCTCCTTCTCCTCCTCCTTCCAAAATACAGATCAATTTCTTTATCTGCTTTACACGACTGTGAGGACCAAGACACAGACATGGGAGTGGTCTTAATCAAGGTCACACTGCACAAATTATCATGGCAAGAGTCCCTCATCAGTTGCTGTGAGGAACAGTAGAGGAAAATGTTGTCCAGCATCATATGTTGGACTGCCATCATGGCACTGTCTTTCAAGTCCATCCTGTGATCACCAAATACTCTTGCCATCTCTGACAAGCAGAAGAAATAGGCTGGTCCAAACTGACTTCTGGTGCTACAGACATTGAAGTCCTTGCAGAAGGAGAAACTTGGGCTGTCACTGGCTGAAGATACCCCAGGTTACCATGATGATATTACAAACTGAGGCACATGCATACTGTGGCTGCTTTTCCTGACCTTGGGGTCACATGCAAGGAAACAATTGGTGGGAAAGCAAAGGGGAAAAGAACAGTTATTCCTCTGGTGCTCTGACAGAAGGAATAAGAATGTAGGGGCACCTGGGATGGCCATGGAACAAAAAACCTGAAACATCTTCTCACCCATTCGTTCTGCATTTTCCACTCTGTGGGTCCTGCTCCCCTCTTTCCTCACCCTCCCCCAGCTTGCCTGGCAATTCAGGAAGAAGAGGCCAAGGAGAGTAATATTGTGCTGAAGATAGGACTGGAAGGGCAGTAATTTAGACTCAGAGGCTTATAGTATTATTGCCTGCAAAGCCATTCATGGGAAATGATTCCACCCATCCCCATTCCGCTCCCCCCATCCCGCTCTCCTTGCTCTGCAATAACAATAACAGAAATGCCTTCAGGAGGCTTTTCTACTCAAAATGCAGGCAAAGGAGCACTTTTCTCCACCACCCCTCTTCTTTCCCTTCTCTTCTCCCTGCACTCGCTTGTCCCCCCTGCCTCTAAGCCTAACTGCTGCTCCCTCCCTTCTCCCCTCCCCCCACCACGGGATAAAAAAATAAAAATAATAATAGGGGTAATAAGAGAGGAGGTAATGGAACGTTCTCCAACTGGGCACATGTCAGAAGCCATTATATGTGGTGCAGATTTGCATAATTCAAGAAGCATCAAATTAAATTTGCATAATTCCTTTGATTACACTTGTTATTAAATGTAAGTGACATTGATTTACAAAATGGCCCAATATAAGGTTAATAGCAAATGTCACCTTCCAGCAGGGTGAATAGGGTGCGTGTGCGGTGGTGGTGGTGATGGAGGAGGGGGAGAGGGGGGCCTGGGGAGGAAGGCGAGCAGACAATTGATTTCTGCTCCTCTCTCTTCCTTAAAGGGCTCAGGTCTCCTTTGCAGAGGAGCCCTCGAATCTCCAAGGGCTGCCCTGGGCTCTCATGGGGACACAGTGGCATCAGGACACCCTGCCAAGTGGCATTGGTGCCATGACTCTGCTGCCTCCTGCTCTGCACCGAGTCACAGCATGGCCACTGAGCCAGCTCCCAGTGGGAGCCAGGCAAGGTGGAAGGAGCAGGGAAAGCCAAAAAGTGTCTATCCCAGGCTGTGGTGGGTTCCACACGGGCCCAGGCATGCTTGGTGGGCAGGAAAAGTGGCTTGTACAGCATCTTCACAGGAAGGTCTCATTGAGGCAAGATTTTTAAAATAGTATGTGAGCTGGACGTGGGCTGTGTCCAACTGGCAGGACACCCTGTACATCTGCTGGGACAGCACTGGGAGGGAGTGAGAGTGATGGTAGGAGCAATGCCTGAAATGCCAGCTCTGATGGCAGCGATTCCATGGTAAAAACACATTTGTGTTTACAAGAAGACCTGCAAGTTACATGAAGAACTACAGCCATAAATGAAAGACTCTGTGCCATACATACAGAGCTGCTGGTGATACAGGCCCATCACCCCTGCCCCCCGCTCAGACTGGTATGACAGGATTTGGAATCAAACACCACCAGGGTACCCTAGGGGCTGTGACAGGAGTAGTGCATCCATTGTGCTAACATGGGCCTTAGACCATCTTCAACACTTGCCTAGTGAGCAGATTCCATCTCTGAACATCTTTTTGGCTCTTTTTATTCTGTACTTTTCTCCAGGAAGGGCATGTGATTTCATGGAGGGAAACTGACTGATAAGTTGTGTGGGCACCTGAAGACTGTAGTGATGAAATAAAGTCACGTGTGTACCAGAACAGGATGAATTGCAGCCTTCTAGTCACAAGAAGTTTCCATACCTAGCCATAACCGGGTTTTGGTTCTGCTGAAATATTTTTTTGCAAGTCAAGAGACTGGCTGAAAGGGGGAACAGGGACCCACAGCTACCTTTTTGGTTAAACTCTCTTGTTCAAGGAGGAAAAGGATGCTTCTTTTGGTGTCTGTAAACATTGTCTAATAGCATCCAAACAAAATTAGAACTAAATCTCTCTCTGAGCCGACTGTCAGAGGGTTTTTCAGAATGTTTCAGAAGAAAAGGCACCCACCATTTGCAGCAGGAAGGATATGGTGATTGGTATAAAATTCCAGGTAGCTGCCATTTGCAGCTGATTTTTGTACTCTCATAAGCCCTCTGAAGCTCTAGAAGTCCATACCCAGGATAAAATCAGTGCACCCACCTTTCAGATCCCAACACGATCACATGAAGCCAGGTCTAATAATCAAAATTATTACCTACTGAATGAGAGACATGAAATGTATTTTACAGGCCTTTGGGCAATCTAAAAGGAAGCTGCAGTATGAACATTTCTAATGCCCTACACAGTGTCCCATATCAGTTGAAGAGCATTGCCGTGCTGCATCCCAAGTACCCAATGCTTGCTCCACAGCAGAATTTATTATGAGCCTCCTGAACCCAGATTCTCAAGGGTGCCCAGCAATTTGTACTGCCAAACTTCAGACAGTTGAAGTAAACACCTTTTTGAGATTATGCACATTTATAGTGGCTAATGGCTCAGGCCTGGGTTCCATTCCTGTTGTGAGGAAAGAAGATGAAATGTCTGGGTTTGGTGGATGGACTTAAAAGGGTGAATGGAATATGCAGGACCATTGTGCACACCCCAGATTTCCTGGGAGCATGCAGGAGGCATCTTTGTGCAATGTCAAGGGATTGGTCTTTACTTTGAATATTTGTGTCTTTTGAGCAGGTGTTGTGCTTCCCCCTGCAAAGCAGCACTCCCCCGCGGCCCGGTGACAGGCCCCTTAACACAGAAGACGCAGGTTGTATTCCCAGCCCTGTCAATCCTGTGCTCTCTGCTGCATCCCTTCCACACCCGGGCACAACTTGGCTGGTGAGCCTGCAAACTCTTTGAAGCTCTACTTCAGATCCCTCTCAGTGCTCCCACAGACTGCTCGACACATTGGTTCCCAAGTGTGTGTCTCTTGCTTCCCTTCTGAGGCTGGCAGGGATGTTTGAGCAGGTCCTGACCCAGACCCCATCAGGCTGCATCAACCCTTAATGCACCGTCTGAAAACCAGCTGCTGGCAGTACAGGTTTGTAGGGTATTGCAGAGGGTGTTCCTCTGCAAGACCTCTGTCTTGAAACTTGGTGTCAATCACACTCCCTGGCCATCATGCCCACTCTGGCATGGGGATGCTGGCTTGAATGAGGAGAGTGAGAGCCTTGTTTTTAACATGGATTAAGGGGCTGTGAAATTTGCTGCCAGGTTTGGAGGTGCAAGGGACACAAGCCCAGACATGGCTGGTGCTCACGTGTGCAATTGCATCCTGAGCTATTTTCGTGCCAGCATAAGCCGTAACTCTCCCAGGTCAAAGTTGGCATGGGCAGAGGCAGTTAGCACTGGCAGCTGCTCCTGCTGCTTTGCCAGGGGAGAGGGTCATTTCTTTTCCCTTCCTCTTGCTAGTTTGGCAGCTGCCAGGCTGGTACAGAGCTCCCCTCGCCGTCAGAAGGATGTGGAGCCGGGCTGGAGCCCCCGGAAGCTGGCAACAGGCAATCAGGCAGCGGTGAGAGAGACTCTTATTAAGGGTAACCCTGGCTCTGGCTGACAATTGCTGACATCGTCATATTTAGCACCCGCATGCAGCGAGCCTGAGAGACACTCACGCACTGGGTGAGCCAACTGCAAATTAATCGTCAGTTCATTACTGCTCTGTGCCTTTCATCCTGACAGCAGCCTTTCAAACGTGGATATAATTGGAAGGGTCCATGTGGCAGGAATTTGGTGAGGGCTGGGAGGGAGAGACCTCAGCTCCCCCTATCCTTTCCTCTCTCTCTATTTCTCAGGCTGAGTTCTGGGAACAAACAGCAAGCTTAGGACAGGCTGATGAAGGAAATTAATCTCTCCTTCCCCTGTATCTTGTCCGGGCCACCTACACCCCTTGACATGCATTGAGATCTTCGTACCAGGAAATCTGTTTGCATCCAGGAGGTTCCCTCAAGCTGTAATTACCCTCAGCTTGCAAACAAAGTGTACAGAGTAGTAGGGTTGCCTGTGAGAACTTAAATATGTGCATCACTGTTATTGCTGGTGGTGGGTGTTTCTGCTGTGGTTATTGCTGTGCTGATGGGAGGCTCTGTCTGCATAGGCACAGTGCAAAGTGAATCTCCAGCCAGGAAGGTTTTACAGGCAAGGGCCAAGACTGAGGAGCAGAGTTTGGGTGGGGAGGGGAGCGGTAAGTGGGACAGAATTTACTTCTATCATCCATGGGTACTCATTCTCTGAAAAAAGACACAAAACTTTGGATTTTATTCATTATGGCATGGCATGGAACACCACTCTGTGCCTCAGTTTCCCTGATGGTCAGAGGGATGTGAATATGCTCATCCTTATGATGGGAACAGCCACTCCCAGGACACTGTGAAGTTTTATCTGCTTCTGTAGAGTGCATGGCAGGATGAGGCTGCTCTGACAAAGCCACGGGGCATGAAATTACCCCACGGCAGGACATCCATGGCACTAGGAGTGTGGCATGGGCTTGAGATTTTGTTTGGGTTTTGACTGATATTAGGAAATGGTATTAAAAGAAATGGTTGATGCAATCCCAATGTCCTGTTTGCCACACTTGAAAACAAAGGGAAGGGGTTTCTCAAAACTCTGTTTTTTTAATAGGAAGCCACATTTGTGAAGTGATGGAGCTGGCTAGGGGCGATCAGGGAAAAAGGCTTTCTTTAGAAGCCCTTTTAGAGGGAAACAGCTTTGCAGCACTTCTGGGAAATTGTTTTCCTCATTTTAAAAACTTTTGCTAGTCAATGTGGAAACACTTTCCAAATGGCCTGTTCTGGTGGGCCCATCCTCTCCAAGCTCCCTCTGCACAGGTTCCAGTTCTGCCCGGAGGGATGCAACAGCTGAGAGTCTGAGGAGGGGACGCAGTCTCAGAGATAGGCTCAGGGTCTGTGCTGACCAGGTGCCTGCTGGAAATGACATGGGAAGGGTTAAGCACTTCCAACAACCTGTTTTGTGACTTCCTGAGTTGTGCTAATTTGCTTCCCTCAGTGGTCTAAAGGATGAGGCTGTGGTGCTTTTCTAGGAGACAGAGGGAGTCATGCCATGGGGACTCTGGCCCCCCTTCACCGCGTGCCCCCCCTGCTCCTCCCGTGCAAAAGTTATTGTCGTATTCGGTGGAGTCTCAGGTAGGCAGATGAATGGGAAATGTTCCTCTCCATTACTAGCTGCACTTGACTGGAGTCTCATTACATTACGATGGCGCTTTAGCAGGCGAATGGGCCTTGCGTCTGGGTTCCCAGCACCCCTCATACCTCCCTGATAACGTAAATTACCCTCCGCCTCATTGCCTCAAATGATCAAACATCAAATTGCTAGTAAAAAAAAAAAAAAAAAAAAAAAAAGGAGGAAAAAAGAGAGGAAAAAAGAGAGAGAGGAGGGAAAGGAGAAAAGCTGAACAGAACCATGGGTTGATTCTAGATGGTTTGTCAGCAACAAGAGACGAGTCAGCAGCTCTTAAACACTTGGTAAAGATGAATCCATTGAAGGTTCTGAGCATGGTAATTTTGCTGACAATAACTACACCTGTAAAATCCAAACAATGATTTGTAATTCCAAATTGCACCAGTCAAGACCTGCCACTTCATTCTTTTGGTCCAGGGAGGGGGGACCCACACTTAACCTGTGTTTCTCCATCAACAGACTTCAGCAAATTCCGAGAGAGAGAGACAGAAATATGTGCACAGTACCGATTTGTTGTTGATTTTGTGGTTGAACAATGTCCCAGATCCTCTGACCCCCTTTTATCCCTTGCTTCCTGGCCCCTGACAAATTTTCCAAGCCAGAAGAATAGGTCCAAGATGCACAAAAAAAGAAAGAGTAGAAAAAGAGAGGGAGAGGCATTGGGAGGGAACAGAGCAGGTACATGCAGGGCTGGTCGACTCCATGCAGAAAAATATGGATCTCGGCAGGGTAACGAGGCGCAGTGGAAAGAGGAGGCTATACGTCTTTTCTCAGTATTTAAACGTGTGCTTAATATGGCGCTCAGTGGAATGGTTAATCTGCTAATGCTGGTAGTGTTTGCTGTAGTACTCAGAGAAATGTTTACTGCAGTATTTCATGGGGATTGTGTTCTGGATGGCACAAAAGGAGGAACCGCTCTAGCGTACCGGGAAAATGTTCATTGCAAAATATACTGGAATATTAAGAGGTTTATTTAGTGGCGTACTTAGTATAATATGAAAAGAGTTAAGTACAGAATGTTTTATTAATATTTTTGGGGTGTGGATGAATTTCAGTGCTCAGGAAGGTTATGGAGAAGCAATTCCAGCAAAGGCTGGTTTTATTCATAGATTTATAGATCTTAAGACCATAAAGGATTCTTGGATCAGCTAATCTGACCTTCTGTATAACACAGGTATATACAGTGTGGACATACCTCCTGATTCAGCAAAGCACTTTAAGCACTTGCTTAAATTTAAGTATTTGAGTTGCCCCATGGAAGGCAGAGAAAATAACCCTATTGAATCAATGGGACTATTCATGCTCTTAATGGGAAGTGGGCGTTTAGACATTTGCTGAATTTGGACCACAAGAAGATAATGCAGCTAAATGAGTAATTCATAGCCACCCATTTATTCAACTGCTTATGCTTTCTTTTCTGCTTGTGGATTGCTCTGGAGCCAATCGCCATTTCCTGCAATGTATTCATTGTTTGAAGTCATTCACTGAATAATTTCAGTGAAAACTCTTTCCTGATAGCTTGCTCATAAACAGTTCATTGTGAATACAGGAATATATGCACATACATTTTAAGAATGTGTGAGTGCCCGCACTTGCGTGTGTTTGCATTAAATATGTGAACACCCATAAATGTATGTGCACAAATGCAGGGTTAGGATCTTCAGCTACAATAAAAGACACAGTACCCTGACACTGGTGAGGTTGCACTGACTTTGTCCACTTCCCAGTTTCAAGTTGCCTTTGTTTTGAGTGGACCTGTAATGTCTCTGACCCCTGGCTGCAGGCAGTGAATCTTGTGGTCCAGTTTCCAATGCAAATATTTACCCAGGGAATTTTTTAAATGTGTTGTTGTGATTTTTCTCCTCTGTCTATTCATTACACTCTGGTTTGCACCACATCCCTCACCGTAAAGTGATTTGCTGGGAATTTTACAGGAAATGAAATGGAAGAAGGTACAAAATTAGTTGGAGTGAACTCAGTAAATTCTAACTAACCACAGCCTGTGCCAGGCCCTTCATTCCCTCTATTTGCTCAACTTGTCATTAATCAGTTCGGAATTATTTTGAATGCACTGCATAGGGATTTTCCAAATCATCCAGGGCATATCTTCTTCAAACAAGTGTGTTTACAATCTGCTTGTGGCATGGAATCTGTCAATTAAGTTTCATGGAATGTTTTAAATGGGAACAAAACTGAGAAGCAGGTACTATGAATGAGGCTGGAAGCTTCACCGGTGGAATTGTATTTGTGCAGTGGCCAGTTCCAGTTCTCATGCAGACTTTACTGTGCATTATGCATTACAACATGGGAATAATTTGTTTCTGGTACAGGATGCCAAAAAGTCACACCACTTTTTAGGATCCACTTACATTTTCAGAAAATCAAAGGAATTACTATGATATTTAGGAGTTGAGTATCAATGACTATAAATTAAGAACTGAACTTGTAATTTCCTGCATCCAGTTTATTCTTCTTTTTTAATATTCCACTCAGCACCAGAGAGGGTTGTGATGGAAACTAGATGTGTGCTGGGCAGTGGCAGCACTGGGACAGTTCATCTGTGGTTGATATGTGTGAGATAAGGGAGAGTGTGAGATTTTCCAGCAATGACATGCAGAGAGCAGGGACACCAAAGATGCTGGAGGACACATGCTGGTGATGCCACAGAGCTGATCAGATGTTCCACAGTCTCCTTTTGGGCTCCCACCAGCTGTGGCATCTGAAATTGCTACTGAATATCCCTATCACTCATTTTCTTTCATTTGTCCAACTGAAAATTAAGAGTTTTGGTTTTCCCTGGTTAAACTAACATGGAAGTTTTTCTAGATATTCCAGTAAAACAGGAGGACACTAAGTTTTCAGGCTCAATGAGATGTGTTTTTACAGACAGCCACTGTCCTTTATAGAAAAACAGTTGTGTTTCACAATGGGAAGTCATTTCAACACAAAAAATCAATTATAATGATTCCTTTTCCAAAATATGAAATATTTTGACTTTTCAAAATTACCTCTTCATTTTCTATTCTTCCCTTGCGGCGGATGATTGGCCAAATTCAGCATGAGCTAGCACAGCCCGAGGTAGCTAAAAACACAATTCAATCTGCAGATAAATTTCATTTGGTGAAGTAAAAAGAGAAACTGGAAGTCCTGATGTTGCTTTCCAAAAAAAAGTTGGGTTGGTATGGCTATATCTTTAAAATGGAGTGTGCATCCTTCTGCCAATATTTGCATAGCATTCAAAACAACAGGGAGAATTTGGAGCTCTTTAATACTAGGGGAATAGGTTGCAGGCATGGGAGAGATGGTGTTTGTATGGGCCCTGGCAGAGGTTTATTTACACTGTGGCTCAGTTGTAGCCCAGTCTGCCTCTGTCAATGTGGCTCTTCTTTTAATGAAGAGTTTACCACTTGTACATGCAAAGAGACATTTAGGTGTTAGTTTTGTTTGCCAATAAAGACTGTCCATTAGCTGTCTTAATCCTCTGTCTGTCCTAACAGGCTGAATCACAAAAACAAAACCTAGGGAAAAAAAAAGATCCATCTAAAATACTGTTGTAAGTGAAAGAAATCTCCTGATTGAAATATCCTGTTTTACTCAAGCTTCTCCTTCTGAAAGTTGATGTATTTTTTACTGGAAAAAATGGAAATTGGTGGGAAAAAATTTGCAAAAGGAATAAAACTACTGACTGCTTTCAATATTTTGCACAGAAATTAAAACAATTTCAGGAGCTATTCTGGGCTGAGCTTTCAGCAGGTACAGAGATAAGTGGGAGTAATTTTTGCTTATCCTACTCATGAACTTCCCAACATTGTTTTGGATGAAATGCAAAATCAAATCCTGCAAGATGTGATCATTTAGGGTACTGTGGCATATTTTGAAACAGTAGGACTGTTAGCCCCAGCATTTTGGCCAAATTCCAGCCTGGATAATTGCATTCTGCCGGCCTATATTCAAGCCTGCACTTTGAATGGGAAAAAAAAAAATCAAAACCAAAAAAGAATTCCAACCCCCCGCAAAAAAAGGAGCTATCATTTCTCCTCCAGGAAGTCCTGCTGTGTGATGACCGATGCTTTTCCACCCTAGAAGTAGCTGCATTTTGGGAAACACTGCCTGTATCATCCTATTCCTTTTGCCCATTGGATAAAACCTGCTGTGGAGATGACCAGCCCCTTAGTGGGAATAAAGCGACAGAGCTGACCAGGATGGAGCTGTGGTGCTTTATGACAGCCCTGTCATAACTGCACAACCTTCTCTCTGTAAAGCCCTGTGTGAGGGCTGGCTCCCCTGTGATCTGCTGGGCTCTTTGTCTTTCCAGCAGCCATGGGCTGTGGGTACTGGGAGGATGCAGAGTGAGAGGAGAAGGCAGGCTGGCATCAGATGGGAACAGGGAGGACTCACCAGCGGGCTTGACCCGTGTCTGTAATTTGTAAAGAGGATTTTTACACCAGATCAATGCTTTCCTCAGCATTTTAATGCACCCCATTGGTGTCCTTAAACTCTAATGATGCAGTCTGTGAGAAGCTGCCATTTATTACCCACAGATGGGGTGATAATTATTGACAAGATTGTAACTAATAATTAAACCCATTTGCTCCTTTAAACAAGTTGGTGTGAATTATTTGCAGGGAGTTCTTTAGGAGGCCTGTGGTCACTCCCGCCGCGCACGTGGGGTGATGTTGCCCAGGAGCAATCCCACCGCCGAGGAGGAGGGAAGGCTGCTCGCAAAGCTGGGCTCTTCAAACCTGTAGTGGGACTCCCTCTCACCTTCTGTGGTGCCTGTGCTCCCGGCTGTGTTAGTGAGAGCTGTGTGAGCACCACCATTCTCCTCCCAGTCTCCAGGGCTGTGCCTTCTGAATCCCAGCTCCTTCCAAGGCTAGCACTGGGGACTGACAATGGGTCTGTTCAAGGGACTTGGGCCAAACATGGAGCCAGGATGGAAAAATGTATCTGTGAGAACTTTTCTGATGGTTTGTCTTTCTCATCCTGAGTATCTTTAGCTTGCCCCTTTCTGCAGGCTGAATATCAATAGTTACACATTGCCTGTTGTTACGTTTATTATTCCTCAGGTCAAAACCCCATTCCGATCCCAAAGCAAAGATGCTGGAAGGGAAGGAGAAGGATAGTTTCTCCATGCTTTTGTTCCTTGGGTGAGCTGAGATTAAAAAAGCTCTGTTTAACCCTCTGCAGTATGGTGTGGTGTTCCCACAGTGCTGAGGGCCGCAGCACCAGCTGCTGCCCAGCAGCCATGGTGGGGTGGTGAGTACACGCCAAGGAGTGAGCTGGGGGCTGCCATGGGACCGTGCAGGGGACACGTGCTGCCCTGCTCACCACTGCCACAGGCTACTGGCCAGAAGAAAATATGAGCAATCCTCCTCTGCAAACCCAGGCATGGCAGATGTGGGGAGATGGACAACCTGTGCTGGCCAGTGTGGAGGCCAGTAGGGACAAGGCAGGGTGAGCAGAGAGCAGCTCTTGCAGCACCACACTGCTGGGTAGGCAGCCTGGGGGAGCTGCCTTCCCCTGGTGTACATTTAGAGGGAGGGTGTAAATCTAATCTCGGTGCTAGGGTCCATTAGCATTAGAGGGGAGTACTGTCTATGCATTCATTCCCTGCTCTCACCTCTGGATGACAGAGTACCCCCCTCCGTTGTCTGCTTTAGCACAAGGAAAAGGCTGCCCATTAATTCTCCAGTGGCGGTGGATAATGCCATCATAAGTCTTAGGTGCCTATGAATTTTGTGAGCATTTTACAGTAATAAATACCCCACACTTGTGCATATAATTAGTTGTGTATCCCTCGGTTGTTCCATCTGCACCATGATCTATCTGTCCTTTTACAGAGGTGGGCCTGGTTCCTCCCCTTGCACTCCTGCTTTACTATTGGTGTGGCATGACCTAGTGGCTGGAACTCAGGACCTGGCAGAGCGATTTGTGTAAAGGGAAGGAGAGATGCCATCCTGGACTCAGGGATTTATTGTGCTTGAAGTGGAAACCTGAACTGAGAAGCTGAATGCAAAGCAACCAATTTGTCCCTACTAAATCCCAGTATATCTGTACTGTCAGTGCCATCTCACACCCCCTTCCCATGTATATCAGTTTGTGCAAGCAATGAAAAGACTGTAAAAATGTACATCTACAAAAGTTTAGCTGCTTATTTGTCTTCAGTATCTTGTGCCTTCCCCTTCTTAAGCAAGAAAGACTATGGAAAGACTAATAACATTGCATCTATACATTACAGGATTTTATCTCCCTTTTTAAAAAACTCCACTAAAGCCTCACACCAGCAGAACTTACTGTGCAAAGGTAAGCAATCACCCTGCTGTCTTAAACCTACTGAAGCCTGGATTCAACAGGCGAGAAAGTCAGGCTTTAGGGCTCCCAATACTGGGTCAGAAAGACTGTGGCCACATGACACAAATGCTGATCTGATGTGAAGCTGATCTGCTAATGCAGATCCTTTCAGGGAGTGCTGACAGGTTAACTTCTCCTGACAGACTCAATGTGCATTTGGTGTTATTTGTCTGTGACTCTGGCTTTATACCTTAAAATATCGCCTGTCATCCCCTTGTAGCTTGCAGAAAGCTGAAATAAAATTGAAGCTGGCACAAAAGCTGTGCAATGTGTTCTCTGGCTAACTTGGTAAGTTGTGATGCTGCAAGGATGCCTGACCTAGGCCAGGTCTGTGCAGCTGGCTGAGCCCAAACTGTGGTGGATCAGAGGATGCTCACAATGTTAACGGTAACCATCAGAGGGGCTATTTACATGCGTAAAGTTAATCACAAGAATAAGTCTCTGTAGGATCAAGGCTACAGAGGAAACTAAGAGAAGATATTGAAGAGGCATATGTCAACTGGGGCTGTGGTCAAGAGCTCACTGAGACTTAATATTTGAGAAAATGAGTCCATTTGTTTCAGAGGCATGCTGAACACTGGCATATAGTAATTCTGTAATGGATCTATTTAACTACTCCTATAGCTGAAATATCCTTAACAAATATTTCCTACAGTAGCACTTAAAGAGGGAGTGCAAGGAGAGAAATTTTAAAACATTATTGCTGAGCTCCAGTTTTGAGGGCTTTCAAAGTTCCAAGGTAATTCTTCTCCAAATTTGGCTCAATATTTAACAAATCAAGTGAGATCAGGAAGTAACCTGAGGTCAACATTTTTAACCTGACTTGTTTGTTAAATTGTTGCAGCTCTGCAACAGCCACAAGAACAAGTACATGCCGCATTCAAAGGTAATTCAAACAATCCCTGGAAACTTCATAATAAAATCACGAACTGGGGAGCAAGACTGAAACAATGGAAACAAGGAAGAAACCTTTCTGTGGGAGATGGGAAAAGCTCACAGACCTAGGATCTGAAATCAGAAGAAAAGTCAGATTTCAACCTTAGCTGTAGTGATTAACTACCTTAACTCTAGTAATTGTTAATGAGTGTTCAGCATGAGCCAGGCCAAATTGGCATTTGTACAGAAGCAAGACGGTCAAGTTGCATCCAACCAGAAGCAGTCCAGAAAAGGTGGAAGTAAACCATGTAGTGTGGAAGCAGCAGTCTTCAAAGAATTTCTCATCCTTGTGGCAACCTGCACAGTGGTGGCTGGATCACTGGTGTTAAAGAGAGATCTTCAGGTGTGGTTGGGTGCCAGCTTTGATGAAAAGCAGCTCTTTGCAGTCCCCATCTTGTCAGAGCCACCTGCGCCTCTGGGCCTCCAGGATCTGAGAGTGAACATTGTCCCTCAGGTCACTGCAACAATCGCTCATCGTGGTTTAGCAGGTAGATGTTAATCGGGCTGTCCACATCACCCAGCCCTTTGCAGATCACCAGCAAGGGCTCTCTAGGCCACCGGTGGCACAGGGCCCTGTTTCAGAGGCAACGTGCTATAATAATGTATCCCTAACCATGCTTTATACCAATAAGTAGGCTATAACCCTGTCAAGGTGTGCTGGTGACTCTATAAACCATGAGACCTGAATGGTCAATGGTCGAGTGGTTTAAAGCTGTCACCAGAATACTGAGATAGCCTTATAAGCCTTGTGCTGCATGGCTGGTGATACATTATTCACTATAATATATGGTAAGAAATACCTGCACAGGGTCTGAAATGAACTGCTCTAGCCACTAGCCAGCATGGCTAGTGATCAGGGAAATCCGTCAGCATTTTCACGTGCAAAAAGGCAAAAAGAAACAGACACTGGAGGAGAACTCATTTTCTCTGTATAGAAATTGGGTTTGGGGCAGGGGATGGAGGTGAGCAGAACCAAGCATGGTGAAGCCTCTCACCTGCACTTTCTGTCACAGAGGGCACCCAGGGCTGGTGGCCTTCAGAGCTCTACGACTCCACAAGCCTTCACAGACCTTCTCCTGTTTTGTGGTGAACCCAGGGGTACAAGAGCTGTCAGCTCAGTGCTGCTCAGGGAAAGCAAGTGGGATGCTGGTGTGAGGCCCAGCCTGAAGGCAGGAGTGCATGGGCAGTGGCCAGAGAAGTTGTGAGAAGGACCATGGTCTAGTCATTTGCCAGGAGCCTCTGCTTTCTGTCCTGCCTCAGTACAGTACCACAAGCATTAGAGGGAAAGGTCTAACCATTGGCAGCTACACCGATGGGGAAACAGAGCTGGGTTGCTCCATCCATCCATCCATCCATCCATCCATCCATCCATCCATCCATCCGGCATGTCTTGGGTAGCCCCAAGAGGCAGGGGATGGAGGTATCTGTACATATAGGTACGTGCATGCAGATGGTCCCACGGCCAGGACCTGGGGCTCTGAGAGGATATCCAGGAATTTTACACCTTCATCCCTCCAGGCTTGGTGTACATGTGTGTGACTGCAGGGGAGAGGTAGGAGAAGGCAGGGTGAAAGTGGATGAAGAGATGTCCCAAATCAAATGGCCAGCAAATAAAGAAAGCAATGAGGGCTTCGAAGGGGCTCTGGAGGGGTTTATGGCTAAGCCTCTGTCACCAACCTTAGCAAATAAAAGATTCCCCCATCGTGAGAGCCTATCCTGCTGCAACTACAGGAGACAAAATCCCTGAGAGCATGCCTGTGTGAGTACCCTTTAGCAGCAGGGGGTGAGGGGGGAGAAACAAGGAGGGCTTGGGGGATTTCATTAGGAAATGGGAGAGGAGGGAGGAAACCCCTCCTCCTGAACAATACATGGAGCTAAAATTGCCTGAAGGGCTTGGCTGGCTTGCTTTATTTATTGCTTATGCATATATATGTATGGTTATATATGTATTTTTCTTCCCCAGTTTTTCTTATTGGTCTTTCTCAGGAAAGGACCCAGGGCATCCTTTTCCACTGCAGCAGCTAATAGACAATAGTGCTGCCCAGGAAGCAGGGAAGAGCCCAGCCACTGATTCCTGGGATCAGTAGCTGGGAGACAGGGGTCTGGGCAGAGGAATCCGGGGGCGCCGAGCACAGGGCTGGCCGCCCCTCGGCTCACTTGTTATGTTAAGAACCCGTCGGCGGAGAGGAGGCTGTGGGGCACAGGGAGCAGAGAGGGACAGGCTCTGAATGCGGCCGCCCTGGCATCCTTCTGTTCTCCATATGGGTACATTGTCTGTCCCCCTCCCTCTGCACTGCCTCTCCCCTCCCTACTGTGCTCACGTCAAATGTTGGTTTCCCTTTTTATTAAAACCCTCGGAGCGGACAGCGGGGTGACAGGCACCAGGAATTTGTGAAGGATGGAAGAGGAGGAGAAACAAGATTGTGTTTGTTGAGTGGAATCTGTGTCCATTTGTCCCCCTCTCGTTTGTCCCTCATGGCTCCCCATCTGGGTCAGACTGTGCCTGGGGATGAGCAGGGTTGGAAGCTGGGGCTCACAAGGCAGAAGGAGACACAGCGCTGGGGAGAGCTCTTTCCCAGTGAAGTCTGCCCCATCCCACTCACCCCCTTCCAAAACCACAGCCCTCTGTCACACCCTTGTCCCTGGTGGGGTGGGGTACTGGTTCCTACTGTTCCCCACCACAGACCAAAACCCTCATCAAGTGAAGGTTTCCCCTGTAAAACCCATTTGCCCCATCCTGCCAGTAGGAGCAGGTCAGTGGGCTCTCAAGACCGGGGAGAGACTCTACGTTTCCATCTGTCCAGCTCTGGGCAGGCCCAAATATGTTCTCAATATGTTTTGAATCCCAGTTTTTTCTAAAACCTGCACTGAATAAGACCTCACTTCAAGCCCATGCTTTTCTCTCCTA
Organism: Pseudopodoces humilis; assembly: GCF_049639895.1. Classification (NCBI taxonomy): domain Eukaryota; kingdom Metazoa; phylum Chordata; class Aves; order Passeriformes; family Paridae; genus Pseudopodoces; species Pseudopodoces humilis. The sequence goes on from NC_142208.1 coordinate 17,442,632, forward strand.
CCTGATTTCTTTTTTAGCAAATATTGTTTTAAAGAGCTACCATGCCCCAGAAAATACTTCTTGTTATCACCCACCCAAAAGTAGTCCAAAATACATTAGGAAGCCTCTTCTCTAATGTTTGTTTTTTTTATATTTGATGTCAGTTAAGATAAAACTAATGGTGTCAAGCAATATAAGGAAGGGGAAGATTAAACAAAATCTATCCTCTGCAAAAACAAAGCAATCAATATAACATTACCCTGCTGTAGTGTCTTTCAACTTGCTTTGATTTGTGGATCCCTAGAAAATCTCTCAAGAAGGCTGAGCAACCCCCTAGCAAATTCACAAGCCTTAATCACTCGAGAGCATTGGTAAAATTGTTTTTTTTCACAATCCTTGCAAGGAATCCATGTTCAACCAGGAATCCGCGGACCACAGGTTGAAAAATACCATTCTACAGGATACGAGTAGTATCCTGTAGAAATTGTAATGGAAATTACAAATGTCATCAAGACTGACTAAATAAGGACCAACTAAATATAATACTTTTGTTATTGTAATACTCTCAGATCCATCTTACTTGGAGAATCTGTTTTGTTACCTCTAGGAAGCAAAACACACGGGAGCTCCTGTGGTCCCATCTTGCAGGCTTATCTGCTGCTCATAATATCTAGTTCCTCTGTTCACCACATAAGAAAAACACAAGTGATTACAGACAGCTGGAAAATTCCTGAACATGTTTTTCTCTTGTAGAAGAAAAGGATTTTGATTTTAAAGGTACTTTCCCTCAACAACTATAAAAACGAATTAATGATCAAGCTCATTATTCACTTTTATTTCCCATTTTTGATGATGGTTTGTGTCATCTGTTTCATTTTGCATCTCTGGCTGAAGTTAAGTATTTCTGGACAGGGGCATATCAAATGTTTTTAACTCATCTAGTACAAAAAACTAGGAAAATAGAAATAATAAAAATGGCCTGGTATTTAGGTTACAAAATATTTTCATTCTGTAGGCCATATGCTGATACTGTCAACATAACACTCACAAGACCTTGAAAAATTTAAGGTGAGAAGTTTAAACAACAAAAAAATTCTTCAGAATTTCCTTTTCATGAAAAAAAAAAATGGCAATACAGCAGTAGCTATGCTTGAAACTAGGGCAGACAGCATTCAGAAATATTGCAAAAAATGTCAAAACAGAAAAGCTGTGTTTCTTCCAAGTTGTTCTACAGATCTTTAGAGATGCTGCTCCATGAAATAATGAGTGGTTCATTCACCAACCCAACAGCTTGGGAAATATATGCAACACAAATTCATTTGTTTCCAGCTAATTGCACTTTCATTTCCTCCTCCCATCGTTGCGAGGCTGTGCAGGCTGGGGTTCGGAGCGGTGCTTCCCAGGCTGTGCTTCATGCGCCATCTCTGGTACCCAATCCCCACCACAGTGGTGCCCAGCCCAGCTAGGAGGCACAGCTGCCTTTTTTGCTTCTGACGTTCTGGGAAAAAAATATTTGGAATCCAGAGTTTTAGAGCAGGAGGGGACTGACAATCAGTCCTCTTATGTTTTATTTCTGGCTTCTGTCATTGGCATGCTGTACAGCTGTAGTCAAACAAATGAACTTCTCTACATCTTAGTTACCCTTTCTGTAAAATGAAGGTAATAATATTTATCCAGCTGGGATGCTGCAAGGAGTAATTAATGTGTACAAATCACTGTGAGTTCCTCTAACAAAGTGCAAATTGCATTAGTCCCCACAGAAACTGGTAATAGGTTTGTGTCTTCCTTCACTGAAAGTCTGACCTCAATCCCCTGGGGTAATCTTCAGGAAAAACTCTTCCTACTATTTGTATTACAGCAGCTCATAGGACTCCTCCAATGCCAGGGTCCCCATCATGTCAGGGCTGCACCTTCATACAGTAACATACACCCCACACTGAGCCCTGATAAGGAAACTGAGGAAAGCCAGGAAAGGGGAAGGATTAACCCTATTTCAAAGGTAAACAAACAAGGCACAGAGAGGCCTTTTCCTGGTAATAAGTACCAATATAAGTCTTTTCGGAAGATTTACTTCACACTGCCTTCCTGACTCAAGCTGAGTTTTCACTTTGTTTTGCTGGACATCAATCTTTCTCATTCTGGTGAGTGACAGACCAGACAGCTGGCAATGGATGGAGCTCACTTCTTAGGGGTGCTGCTCAGAGATAGCAGCGTTAGGGCAAGTCAAGGCTCGCAGATGGAGGACAGTAAGTGACCTTGGGTAGGACTGGTGGCCACGGGTCTGGTTCTTCATCTCATGCTCTTTTGGAGACCTCAATAGATTTGATGTTCTAATTGCTTAACCCTTTCAGGCATCCTTCTGCTATGGCAAAAGAGAGAGCAAAAGAATCCAGTACAGACTGGTTAAACTGGTTTTGTAAATCTTTGTGCGTAAATACATAGAGAAATGTCCAACAGCTCTCTCAGGTGCATTGCTACTAAATCCCTTCTAATGCCAGTGCCCAGGTGGGTCAACAGAACTTTTCTGGTGAAGTTACCACTACTGTTACTTGTCCTGCTCTCTGACAGGTCCACAGGCATTTGTCATATGGAAGTCCAGCCAGCAAGGGGAGCCCCTAATTCCCAGAGGCTACTCCCACTGGTTTTAGCACCAGGAGGCAAGGTAAGGAGGCATGGCCCATGCCATCTCACCACCAATGGCATGAGATCAAGGATAAAACTTGGCATGATGAAACAGCTGGGGACATAAATACAGGATTAAAGGCTCTGGTGATGCAAGTAATTCCCATTTCATGGAATTTAGAGGGCCATGTTGCTGTGCACCAGTGGAAAACCTCACCCTCTCGAGCCATTAAGCCATAGACTCCTTTAGTGGCCAAGCAAACACATGTTGGAAAGGAGCCACCAAGAGAAAGGGCACCTTCCCTTGGGAGATCCTTCCAGAGCAGCCAGCAGAAGCTGAGAAGGACCTCCCTTCCTCCCCTTTCTTCACCTTCCTGCCAAGCGGCCACACCGCACACCTCCCCGAGCTGGGGTTCCTTCTCCACTGGTCAACCTCTGTCCGGAGAAGTGGGAACCATATCGCTTACAGGCAGTATCCCAAGACGCCTTTTTGAACATTGCATGCACAAGGATGGGAGGAGGAGGGGAGGGGAGTGGGGGAAGAGAAGAGGTACAGACACAGCACTCCTTGGCAGTGATTTATAGACTGGGTCAGGCACAAATTGACTCGTATGCAAGAAATGTAAATGGAATCGAGACTTTTGATGGAGAAGCTCATTTTCAGACTTAAACGCTTTAGATTAAACACACTCACACACAAATGCTGGCGGGGAGGGTGTTTTATATAATTTACATTACAAATCAATTCATTATCCACAGAGGCAGGTTGCACTGATTTTCAAGGATCGGAGATTTGATGAAGAGCATTCATTTCAAGAAATAAACCTTTTAAATTAACCGCAAGATGAGGGAAATTTCTTTATTTAAAAAATGCGCCAGCCCCTTCTTTGTTTCTTTTATTATTATTAATATTATTTTCCATCCGGCTCTGGGTCATTAAGGAGGGTCCAGAAGTCACAGATTGCCTTTCTGAGGGAGGAGAGCTGAGAACTTCGAATGTCACACACTTTGTCTGGCTCCAAACCTTTCATTTATTGCACACAATTTCTTACCTGTGGTTGGCTCTGCACACCACTGTGCGCTGTGTGCCAGGACTGATTTAGCAGGGAATGTCCTCTCCACCTTGAACTTGAGAAAAATCCCTCGAGAGTGGATGTGGGAGAATCATAAAAGACAGACTTTCAGCAGGCTCAGAAGAGAAATGCCCCTTAATCTCTGGGTGAAGTCCCCTAAAGCTTTAGCAGGGTGTGGGATTCAGGAAAACCCAGCTATAACAAAGGCAGATGGCTTTGTAAGGGAACAAAGTATTTGAGAAATAGGAGTAAAGAAATGGAACAAAAGGAAACTCCAGAACCAAGTCCTCACATCCCATCCTGCCCTAGCAGTGTGCAGATCAGTGGGCAACAGCCACACTGGAGGCAAAGCAGGAGTGAAGATGATTGAAGGACGAGTAACACATTTCCCTGTTCTTCCTTGGCAAGGTTACAACGTACCACCTTTGATGAAGACTCTTTCTCACTTCCTAAACCACCTAATTTGTCCCCCTCTAGTCATTCCTGGCTTCAGCTCTCTTATAACTCCCAACAACTGCTCCTATAACCTGGCTGCAAACACAGTCTCCCAGCTCCCCAGCATTCTGCCTGGAAAAGAGAGGCAAAGCAAGAGCGCTGGATGGAACACAAGCACAGCCCGTCTTTCCTGAGGATTTTTTTTTAAAAATACTGTCATATCAAAAACCAAATGGTTGGGCATCGTTCCTAGACGAACAAGAGTCAATCCTCTAGAAAGACAGCTGCTCACCTGACTGCAGACAACCACCTCAGTTGTGTGTGATGGATCTGGGCCAGAGGTTTGTGATGGCTGGGAATGGGCAGCTTTTGGGTCCTGGAGGTACCTGAATCCCTCAGTGATCCAGCAAGCCTCCCAAGGCCCCGGTGTGGAGCCTTCCTGAAGCCATTCTCCTCATGGGAGGATCCTGGCCACTGTGAGAGCACGTGGCTGGCACACCAGTGTCCCAGGAGGGGAAGAGCAGCGTCTGGCCCCACCTGAGAGTCCCAGAGCAGGGCCAGGGGAAGGCAGCAGTACCTGATGTAGAGGGGAGCCAAAACACCAGGGTTAACAGCCCTGATCTTGGGAAAGAAATGGCACAGGATCTTTAATGACCACAAATGGCTAAGACTTTTGCTTTATATCTCTTCCGAAAAGCAATTATGCACATTTTAGCTTGGGAGCTTTTATTCTCATGCAGATGGAGTAGACAGCACAGTGTCTTCTCTCAAGCACATCCAGACCTGGTCAGTACAAGTGCACAGAACAACATAAGACATGTTTGACCTTCACAACTTCCCTTTACAGACCAGCAAGCTAAAACCCTGAAGGAATTTTCCTGAGTGAGTTTGTCCAAAGCAACATTCACCACCTCATTCAATATTTGCCTGCAAAAAAAAAATGCCAATTATTAAGAGACAGTCCTGGCTGGGCATCAATAGGCAGCCAGGTGTGAGAAGTTGAAGAGAAATACATCTCATTAATGTGGAATTGTTTTTAGGTTAATAATCTTGCGTTAATTTTCCTTTAAAATATTGTCTTTGACCGTTAAACGCTCGCACTGTTATAAAAAGAACGTAATAAATGATCTTGAAGCAAATTCTCCTGCCAAATGTCATAATTTATTTGCATAATTAGCTCTTAATTTTAATTCAATATGCAAATCCACGCTTCCTTTAAATTGCAGCAGCCTGTTTCCCGGCCCTGGCTGCCATGAATTTATTGTGAGGCGGCTGTTTGAAAAGGCAGCTTCACTGCCTTCTGGGGATGGCTGCCTGGGGGAGGGGGTGCCCACCGCCAATTCCAGTCACTTTTTGTTTGGGTTTTGTTTTGGTTCGCTTCTTATTAAGTTGGACCCCAGCCTGCTTCAATCCCTGAGCACCCCCATTTTCCTCCCAACAAGTCCTGTTTCCCTTTGTCTTCCTTCTGCATTCTCTTTTTTTTTTTTTTTTTTCTTTTCTTCTTCGGAGAAGACAATGTTGATCCTCCATGTTTCCATCCCCTTGCACCTCCTTGAAAGGCTCTGGCTCAAGGCAGCCTGGCAACTGCTCTGCTCTCTTCCCCTCTTCAGCTCTTTTTCCCCAGCCCTTCCTTGCTGCACAACAGCCCCTTGCTCCATGCCTTTTTCCAGTGCCCCCTCCTCATGGAGGAAGATGAGGGGGAAAGGCTTGGCTTCCCTGTGTGGTTTTATCCTCAACTCCCCATCCATGGCCAGAGCAGCTGCAGATCACCAGAATCCCACCTCACCTCCATGGCACACTGGACTGTGCTCACACTGAGCTATTCTGAGCCTGGGCTCATGGCAGGGGACCCGCAGTGGGGCAGTCGTGGCTGTTCCGCTACAGAGTCACACATTGCCTGCAGAGCCAGAGCCAGAGCCAGAGCCAGAGCCAGAGCCAGAGCCAGAGCCAGAGCAGGGATGCTCTCCCGCCTTACACCCTCCCTACCCCAGTTCCCTCTGTGATTGCTCCGAGCCTCAGCATCCCAGAGGAGATTGGGAGCCCAGGCAGCTCAGGCCACACCCAGGCACCGGGCACAGCTCTTTCCCAGTGCCCTGGGACATGCAGCCATCTGGCACCAGGCAGCACTCCTCTGCTACAAGGAAAATATCCAAATAAAACAGCTTACAGGTTTCTGCTCCTTCCTTCTCTTTCCAGTCCAAAACTGAAACAGGATTTCAGCAAACACCAATTCCCTCCAGGTAAAGAAAGAGACCTGGGGACAGACGACTTTGAGAGGAAGGCGGAGGTGTTGGAGTGAGAAATCCTGCTCTGCTCTGTCCCCCTCCCCAGCTGCCCCAGGCTGTGTAACACCCCTGGGGCGGTGAGGAGCACAGGCACTGCTCCTGGCAGCTCTCTCAGGTAGGCATGGAGCCATGGGAGCCAAACCTCCCGACGCTTTTTAGGAACCTTGCCTCCTTGACAAAGGCTGATCGGTGAGAGCTGAGGGTGCTGTATGCTTCCAGTCCCTCTGGCTTCACATCTCAGGATTTGACCCTGGGCACAGGGAGCAAGAAGGGCACCCAGAAACTCCTGTCCTTGAATTTCACAGCAGTGGGAGAAGACTGGGAGAGATGGGTGATACAGTAATGTGACCAGAGTTTTGTACACAGGTTAAGGAATTAAATAAACGGGACAAATTAGCCTAGACAATAGAAGATCTTTTTCACTGTGGAAGGACTTGGGGGAGAGGGAGATAATGAAATGTTGCTTCATCAAAGCAGAGGCAGTTTGCAAGCTGCTCTCCCTTGTAACTCTATCGTGTTCACCTCCCAGGATGGGCTGCGAGGGCCGGCAGCCCTGCTCTGGTATCGGGTGCCCTCCCTCCCCTGGGAGCATGGGAGGGGATGCTGGAGCCCTTGCAGAGGGAGGGGCTGGCGGGGCGGAGGGTTTGTTTTGGGGGCTGTAGGAAGGAGAGGGTGTTGGTATCTCATTACAGGCCTTAGATCTCTGGAGGGGAAAAGAAAACGGAAAAAAAAAAGCCCTCAAACTCAAACCACAGGCCTTTGTTAGAGATGCTGTCCGGGAAGGAAGGAAGAAGACAGGAACAGCTCAAATTCAGTCCTTCGATAATTAAAGCTTGCAAAAGAATAAAAGGGGAGGGCAAAAAAATAAATAAAAAGGTCCTTCCCTCCTCCCACCTGCTCCCAAAACAGGGCTGCTGTGACTTCCCCGGGGAACAAAGAAATGTGGTGAGAATGGGCTTTTGCTTGATCCTGCAGTGTCTGGGAGAGAGCAGCGGGACAAACGTGTGGCCCTGCAGATGGGAGCCCCTCATCAAAGCTGGGGAAAAATAGGGGGGAAATGTGTTTTTCTGTTTCACTGATCATCAGAGCAGGACTAGGACTTCCTGATCCGAGGAAAATTTGGAAACTGAAGACAAAAACATTTCCATTCCAAAACTGAGCAGAAAGAAGTCAAACCTTTGTGTTTTTCTGTTAAGCAAAAGAAGAAAATTCAGCCACTGGGCAACTCACAGACCCCTACTGCCTTGGTTTGGCTGATCAGAGCATCTTAAGAAATGCATGTAAACCCAGCACAATTTGGGATTTGTTTCTGCAACACAGCAGGGGTCTGGGGTGTGTGTGCGGGGTGGCTCCCAGGAGCTCTGTGAGGCAGGCAAAAGGGATTGGTGCCTGTAAAAGACACGTAAAAGACTTGCCACTGCCTTCAGCTGAGGATACCCCTTTTTCCTGCACTCACCTGCTGCGTGCCTTGGGATCTCATGTCCCTAGCTTTAGTAACACCTTGGTGTCCAAGGATTTGGGTTTTTTTCACTCCCTCTATTTTTACTGCCTCTATTATTTCTTACAGCTTCAGACCTCAAAATGGTTTTTCCCAAGTGGACTCTGCTGTTTTCCAGATGCGAGTGATGAAGGCTTTCAGCTCATCTTCAGATGCTGCTGAAGGCTGGGCTGCTGCACACAGCACATGGAAGTTAAGGCAGAAAGGTTATTTACAGTTTCCCCCATGGCATTGAGCAGTGCATATCAGTCACTCTTCTGTGCCTCAGTTTCTTCACCTAATAACTGGGGAAAATGTGCTCTTGGGGTGTGGGCATCCTCCTGTAGGAACCAGCTCTTTGCTGACAGGCACTAACAATGTGCAGAGCACTCCTGCCAGTTGTGTGCCTTACCAGGTGCCAGGGCAGCACGGATGCTGCTCTTCATATGGCACCACTCCTCTGTGGCTTTCTGATTCCCTCTCCATTCCCAGGCACAGCTCTGCAATCCCAGCTTTTGCACCTCAAAACCCAAGAGACCAGAACCTCACACTGTGTGTTGCACATCACAGAGATAGGACACATGGCCAAATACAGGTGGCTGGGAGCCACCATGATCCAGCAAGTGTGGGGCTGCAGGCAGCTCATTGCTCTGCACTCCTGTCTGCCAGAAGGGAGCTTTTTCATGATAAAGATAAATAAAAACCACTTAACTCAATAAATAGAAAGCAAAAGTGGTACAATGAGACCATTTTAAAACAGCCGATGTCAAGGCTCCTGGAGGCTGGTTTTGCAAGGCCAGCACAGCCAGGTTTGCAGTGCTGCTGTGGGGTGACACCAGCTGACTGCTGCACTGCACTAGGGAGAAATCACAGCTTTCTGCCCTGGCACAGCCCTGCTGGGTGATTTGGCGTTCATGTCTCCATGAGCCTTTCACCTGCTAGGTGTATCTAAATGAGAGCTGTTGGGTGAAGATGATCTCCCACTGGCCTGGGATGGGCTGCAGTGGGATCCGTGTGTCATCTAGCACCTTAAGGCTCTTTGAGAGTGCAGTGGTGGCAGGATTCCCAAAGCTGATAGAGCTGTGTGCTTTGGTTGCACTCCCTAAACAAGCAGTCTTATTATGCTCTCAAGCTGTGTACCTACTCCTAGGGACCAGGAATATTTTCATCCTTTAAGGTTAAAGGAGGAAAAAATACCCCCAATCTTTCTCCCCACCCCACCTGATTCCCACAGGCCAGCCTGGTGGTTCCCTGGTGCTCAGTGCCCTCTGAGTCTTCACCCTCAGAGGGCTCAGGACATGAGGCCAATCAAGCAGCTGGATTGCCTCAGCACACCTTACTGCTCTATAATGCCTGCCATTCTCCATGGTTGAGTCTGTTTGTGATGCTAGCCGTACTCAGGGGCTGTACTGCTGCACTTTTCATGGTCCATGCTGCCCTTCTGATAAATGCTGCCTTCTGTCTTGCTTAGTTAATGGTTAAACTGGTTGCCACCTCCAGCCAAGGCTGGCCCTTTGGCTACTTCCCTGGCTGGCCTAGCAGGAGGGGGCTGGCAGGACTCCCCACAGCCACCCCAGCTCCCCAGGAGCGTTCCACACAATGCCTGTGGAAGTGTACAAAGTGTCAACCTCAGCGTAGTTTTTAACCTGGAGTGATAGCTTTACTGATTTGCCACTTTACTACTCTTGTTAATGAATTTTTAATCTTCTTAATGACATTAAACACGGAAAGTAATTAAGGAAAACAAGTTTGAAACTGCTGACTTAAACCCTTTATTCAGAACTATTTAATGTAGAATTAATTTGATTTTGCCCATTATTCAAATGAACACATTACCTTCCTGTGCATTGGCCTCTTTTCCTTTTTTTTTTTTTCCCTGTGTGTGTGTGTGTGTGTGTTTTGTTTTATTAAATATATCTTATAATGCTTTGTCCTTTTTACTTAGAGGTAACCAGAAAGTTCCTCCCTCCCAATGACTGCAAGGGTCAGCCTTTGGTATCTCTCATGGGTCTTGTAAAGTCTCCTTGCATCAGTTCAGCTGTGGTTGGGAATGGAGGTAGCACGCCTGAAATACCGGGTTGCTACCACCTGCTCGATTAGGAGAGAAACGAGCTTTGCCTCTCAGTGAGATCTGCTGGACTGCATCCCCAGCACAGGATGGCACGGCTGCTGCAGAGAGCCAGGCCACGTCGGTTCACAGCAGACTGCCTGGCCCCTGCAGAGGAGAGAGTCTGATGTGAGCACCTGGGGAAAAGTAGACGCTCAACTTTGTCTTAAAGTAAAAGAGAGGGATCCTCTCTTCACTGGCCATAAGCTAGACCCTTTCTTTCCACCTTTCTTAGATTTTTTTGCCTCTGACCCAGAAGTACAAAGAGAGCAGATGTTCACTTGGCATTGCCTCCCAAGCTGGCCTTTCCTTTCTCCAACCTCGCTATAAACCCTGCTACCACTTGGAGCATCCAGCCTCATGGACCTGTTTCCATTCGGACAAGGATTCAATGCTATGAATCAGTTACATTCCTGCTGTGATTTTGCTAATTTTACTGCACACCATCTCTCAAATCCTGACTCCAAAATGATAGGAAACTTTCAACAGTCAGTAAGTTTTCAGCTGCCAGAGGTCTGTGGCTCTGCCCCACCAGCAGCTTCGGTTCTTGAGAAGCTAGCTCTTCTTGCACTTTGTGATGTTATTACAGCCCTTATGTTCTTCATCTTATTTTCTACCTCACCCTGTCTGTTTGGAAGCCATGGAACCCCTGCAAGTACCCTGGATTCAACCTCCAGCCAGTTCAAAATCCAGCTCTGCCCCAGGGAGATGCAGTGTTGATTTGATGGCAAGAGCAGACTAGATTCCACTGCCAATTGGGCTGGAAAGGGGAACTGGTCCTTGTATCCAGAGGCCCCTCATCCTCTTTGCTATCAAGAATCCACTTCTGTCATTCCAATGCACTGTATAAATAAGCTGTTTTCTCTGCAGCCACCTGCCTGGCAGAGTAGGTAATGTCAGTGGAGCCACACAGGCTACTCTGCTTCTGAAACAATGAGAGTTGTCCAACTATTTGTGTGCACAGGAAGGATTACTGGATGACATAGCCAATTTGGGGCCATAAATCCAGCAGATGTGGTGAGAGTCTCAGCTACAAAGAAGTGCAGCAAAAGCATACATCTGAATCTCTCTCTTAGACCTGAAATTGGGAATGCCAAGGTTTTGTACAAAAAACTTCCTGTACCTTTCCCTGAGCAGAAAAAAACCTTATTGAGCATTGCAGGGGGAAAAAATACTCAATAAAGCTGCATAGATTAACCAGGCTCTCCTTTCTTCGTGATCTGTAACACAGTGGCTACAGGAGAGCAAGCCCCAAGTCTAAAGCTCAATATTCTGTTGGAGTGATGGCTTTGTTTTGTGGGTCAGTGGTGAGCAGCCAGGTCTTTTGTGACGTTTGCTTCTCTTTGCAAAGACACTGATTCAGTGTGCACTGGAAGTAATGACATCCTTTCCCTTGGCTCCAGTACATAACTGGATCATTCCTCAAGCTGGAATATTAAACATGCCGGCAGATTGTCATTAAAACCCTCTTTACTTTATTATGTGTTTTTGCTTCAACAGCCAAAACTGGAGGAAAGAAAGAGAGCAAACAATTTCCCTGCATGCTGTCTGGAGGACAGTCCATGAGCACGGAGCCGACTTTAGCAGGACCTGTTCCCAGCAGATGAAACAACGCTGCAGAGCACCAGGTGGGACGGGAGCATTGTTTCAGACTGTAAATGGTCCCACCATGGTACCTGACCTCCTCATAGTCAAGACTGCACTTTAATGTGATAACAGATGTCATAATCCCTTTGGGCTTTTTGCAGGCAGCAAACTGAGGCGTTGGATAAATGAAATGACATGAAAAAAGTCAGCTCAGAAGAGGAGAAGAGAGCTCAGGTCCCCAGAGTAGCTGGTGACTGATCTCACCTTCAGTCTCTAGTGCTCTTTTACTGACAGACCTGGATGTCACAGAACAGACTCAGCATGTCAGAACTGGATCCTGGAGCATCATGGTGGTCTCCATGCCCTGCTCAGCAGAGACTTGGGGAACTTGCTGAGGAATGAACACCCAATTCTCCCTACCTATTGCCTTTATGACTTTAAGCTTTGTATTAATGAGTAATTTATCTTCATGTCATATCTGGCATCCAGCTGCTAGCCAGCACTTGCCATGCTAGATTATGTGCCAGGTCTTTGGGTGATGGGTCTCCTCTCCATGCCTTCAACATCATGTCTGCTGTTTGCTCTGATTCTTCCATGCCTTGCACACTTCCTCTCTTCCTAGTAGCAGGATGACAGAAACGTGAGGACAGACATGCAACACATTGTCACTGTAAAGCAAATTGCTCCTCTACATTTAGCAGAAAAGCAGTAGAAGGAGAGGGCCACAGATACTCCTCCCAGCCCCACTGGGCCACCCAGACTGGCTGCCTGAGTAAACTGGCCTATCCCCACCACCAAAAAAGGGTTCTCAGTATTGGCTGATGGCAGGAGCTGTGGGGGGACAAGTCCAGCCATGGGAAGGGGAAGGCTTGAGACATGAAGAGGGACAGTGAAAATGGGGTGGAAAAGAGGAAGGATGGAGAAGAGAAAGGAAAGGGAAAGGAGAGGATTTCAGGTGTCCACATACCCTTCCTTGCACCAGGGGCAGCAGCCTGCTTGCAGGGCTCTGGCCCGTGCTCCATTTCCAATTTGGCTTGTTTGAGAGCATAAACCTCCCTCCAGTCTGGGCGCCAATAAAAGAGGCAGCTCTGCAGAGTCTGCACTCCGCTGTGGCAAGCTGCCGACTTTCATTTCTTTTTACTACTGACTTTGTGTGTCTCTCGCCCCTTTCTCCCATTCTGGGGACTTTATGGACTGAGACGCAGCATCCACCTTCCCCAGAGCAGGGGCTGGCTCCAGCCCTGGAATTCTAGGAAATTTCCAAGGTTGTCTCTGGACAGCAGCAGCAAACATCATTGTTTGCACCACCCAGCCCTGTGCAGAGGGCTGTGCCCCCCCAACGCAGTCATCCCGTGAAACCCAAATCCCTATCACAGACTGGCATGGAGCTTCTCTATCAGAGCTACTCCTTCTCCTTCCAGAAGGGCATCTACACATCCACATTGCCTATCCCAGCTGCAAGGAGGCACCAAGATGCCAGGGCATCGTGTTCAGCCCTGTTGTGTGTCCAGGGTGTGCAGCTCCACACAGCCAAGGACAGCGGTGTCCCACCGCTCCACCACACAAATCAGCTCCACATCCATAACCTGTCTGATGTCTGGGTGGGCACCACTGCCCTGCCTGGCTGCTGTGCAGTCTGGCCGTTGCCTCCATGCCTTAGTGGAGGTGCCCACTGCTCACTCCAGTCACTCTCAGGTACACACTCAGGGAGGAAGGCCCGTGTATGCGTGAGAGAGACTGCTACCTCACACACTGATGACTCTGCAAACTGATTAGGCAATTAAAATGTTTCAAAGAGGAGAACAAATGACAAAGAACAAATGAAAGTGAAGCACAGCCAGGAACAAACCTGGCTGGAAAGAAGTACCTTAAGCACAACTCACCACAGTAGTTCTGCATGCCAAACTGGCAGGCAAAAAGCCAACCATCCCTCTGAACAGAAGTTCTGGCTGAGAAATGTGGGTTTTCTAAAAAAGGGTGTCCTTTCTTCTAGCACTTTACGCCATTCTATTCTCTTCATAGAAGGTCCAGTGCCTCCTTGTCTCTGAACAAGCACTCATTTTCTCAGAAATGTCCATGGAAGAACCATTCCCCAGACACAGGCTTGTACCTTCATGCTCCAGTCTTGTACCTTTCCTGCCCCAAAGTCCCGATTGTGTTTTGCTCTGTCCAGACCAACACAGGGAGGCAGGTTCCAGAAAACGGACCCATGATGTTGAGAAATATGTGATTTGGGTTTACCCTGTACCAAACAACTGGCCTCTACTGACAACCGTCCATATCCACCCATGTTGGTGCTTTTGATGTCCCAAATGCAGCTGGGCTGTCACAGACAGCTCCAGAGCAGAACAGGAGGCAACCAGATGGATTTTTTTGTTTCATACAAGTTGCAAATTCTAAAGTTAACATTAAATAGCTTTGCAAATCTTGGCCTCCAGCACCCCTGCTGGCTGCTCCCTCCTCTGCTCCACAGCACACATGTGGACATATGATTTCTGACACATGTGTGTCCTGTATATTGTGATTAATGCACATTTTATTATGCTCCTACACACATTTTGCAAGACACACTCCAACATGTACATGGCCAAATTCTCAAGCTCTTGGGGGTGTTCCAGCCTGATTTTGCCATGCTCGTGTCTGCAGTTCAGGACATACATGTGAAGATGCTCCATGGTGGTTCTGTGTATGAACATACATAAGTTGGCTTTTGTCTATGATATCATGCAGTTGGGCCCCAACTCACATCTAACTTATGGCAAAAACATAGACAAATTTTGATATTTATTTTGTCCCATCTATGCCTCTATTGTATCCATATGTGAAAGTATTTTATGAAATCATAAGCCATATCCCGTAATACCCACTTCACATCTAATTGGTTTGTGAGTAGGGTGGTTCTTTTTATTTTATTTTTTGCATGGGTACCAGTGAGTACATGAACAGCAGAAGAGGAAGAAAGATCACACTGAGAAGCCAAATATCTTGGTATTTGTATTTGTGTTTCTTCTTCATGAGTCTTTCTTTGCCTCAAGGAGCCACTTATGGGGCTGAAATACTGCAAGATCTGGTCTTCTTGTAGTATTCCTACCATCCAGGGAGTGAAACACCCTGAGCAGAACAGATCTTACATTATTTCAGCTTCACAGAGTGCTCCCTGAGGCACCAGCGAGAAACATAAGCACAGCTACAAAGGCACAGAAAATGCTCACAACACAGATCCTAGTGCTGAATTCCAGGAGTTCCTTCCTCAGAGGAACAAGTGGCCAGAGGACACTTTGACCACCCTGGCTGAGGCATGCTGCAGTGCTCAGGTGGGTGTCCTGCAAGAGATCTGCTTCGAATTCAGATGACAGAGTGTTGAGCCCAATCCAAACTGCAGGAACAGGACTGTGTGAGTGTTTGTGAGTTCATGGTCTAGGACTGGAAGCAATCACTCTTCCAGGGTGCACAAGAGAGCTGGGGTTCACTGTCACTTACATGCTGCTCTTTCAGCATCACCTGGATGCAGGAGGGAGCTGCAGTTCGGACAGGAGCCATCACACACACAGCAAAACCAGCTCAACAGTGTCAGTCTGGGCCAGTGGCTGGTGCACACCTTAGCTGGAGGGTGCCCATCTCTGATACCACACAGCAGAGCCCTGCACTGCCAACCTGAACCTAGACCTCAGGGAGGCAAATGGGAGCTCCAGGTTTGCTCTGATGGTCTTTAGTGCAGGCCTGCTCATGGCTGGGTGATGGAGCTCATGCTTCTTGCAAGCCAAGGATAAATTTATCTTCTCTCTGTTACATGTCCAAAGCACTTCCATGTACCTCCATAAAAACCTTTCAAATATGTTACAGACATTCACAGAAAAGCACTGGCAGCAAACCAGCAATACAGACACAAGTCCCAAAAATCTACGCATTTCAGACAGCAATGCCCGTGCTGGTGGGGCATGAGGGCTGCAGCCTCTCCCCTCCTTCCATCAGCATCACTGATTGCAGTTTGCCAAATGATGTGATTGAGGCCATACACTTACATGGCAGTTCCCTTCACTGCATGGGTGGCTCTGGAAATCAATGTAGACAAACCTGCTGTGTTTAACCCTGTTTTTTTTGGAGATGGTTCAGAACTTTGCCTATTCTACACTAACTAGACACTTTTCAATAGGGATAAATATTTTCCAAGTAACATCTTCTGCCTTGTCATAATGTTGGGGAAAATGTTCCATTGCCTCCTAGAACTGCTGATCTCTAGAAATGGAGAGAAAAGTAGAAATTCCAGCTTACAGGGAATTCTGTTATTTCTACATTTATTTTCATCATGAAGTGAAATGAAAAATGAAGTGGACAGAACGGGGCAGAACAGAATGTTAATTCTGAAGTAAATTCAGTACAGAGGCATGAAAATAATGTTAAAGTTTCTGTTTTGATAGCATTGAAAAAACAAAATAGCTTATAAATATAATGAGGAAAGCAAAACCAAATAATCCATTGCATTTTGGGTCAGTTCAAACTTCTGCCAAGAATTCCAGTCAACATTTAACATTTCCAGAAAATGGTTCAATTTGGAGGATTCTGCATTTTCCAATGGAATACTGGTTCATCAAAATTCTTTTTTGATCAGCTCTCTTGATTATACTGTGCTACTAAAGAGGGATGTTTTCTGCTGTAACCATTTTTTTCTAGCTGCAGGCATGTAATTTACACTTATATTTCAACTGACTAATACCACATTAAGCATCCTCTTCAAACTGGACTTTCATTATCGGAGATTACATAACAACAAAAGAAAGCAGCTATAATGGACAAAAACCTGGAGTGTGTGGCAGGGGAGCCTGTGATGCTGTGCCCTGCAGGAGGCCTTTGCTGTGCAGCCTGGGGGTCCCCACACGTGTCCCCACAATGCTGCAGCACCACTGTGTCACACGCCCCACGGCAGAGCAGCCTGTGCCCTGTGAGCTACACACGGGGCTAAGCCTGGAGATCAAACCACTCTTCTTGTGTTTGAATCAGCTAGAGTCAAATGGAAAAGCCATTAAGCTCTGCCACTCTGGTCTTTATCCCAGATTATTTTGTCTTTCCTTTTTATTGGATTTTGCTTTTCTTTCTCTCTTCCTCCTTCAAACTCTCTCCTTCTTCTTTCTTCCCTGTGATTATCTCTCTTTTTCCTTGTCACGGCAGACTTTGTCCTGTCTTCAAGGCTGCGTGTTTGCAGTTCTTTGGGCTGAGTGATTTTGCATCCTCCCCAGCTGACCAGTCATCCCTTCCCCAAAAGTGAGCTTTCTTTCAAGGCCTGGCTTTGGGAATTCCAAATTTTCCCTTCCAGAGGCTCTGGGCTTCAGCACTTCAGCAGGGACGTCATCCTAAACCCACCCTTTGAGTGACACAGCGGGCAGCACCAGCCAGAAGCTCTCCCCACCCAGACACCCTATTCACACAGCATTTCATCAGAAATAAAAAGGACAAGTTAATCTGTTTGGGCTGAAAATGAAGGAAACTATGGGGGTAAAAAAAAGGATGGAGAAATGATATTTCTCTCCTCCGGCAAAGGGGCATGTTGGGGGTGGGAAGGAGTGGGGGGGTGGGTAGAGGGAAGGAAGGTTGCTTTATTTTATTGATTTTAAAAAAAAACACACACATATCCCACAGGCGCCAAAAAGCACAGGGCAATGATTAATGTCCCCTCAGAAAAAGAAATTATATAGAATAAATTAAACTACTGTGGCAGCAAATTGAAAAATAAGGATGTAAATGAGGTTTGAATACTTAATATCTGAGAAGGGGAAGCGAGTCCTGGGCACGGAGAGAATGGTGAGAAATTGTCAGCGACCCAAGGGGAGACAGTCCCTTCCCCCGGCCCAGGAGCCCCTCTGCTCTGGGCAGGAGGCCAGCAGCAGGGAGCTGGCACTGGGAGCAGAGCAGGGTGGGCTCTCACCTGGAGATGGAGCCAGCCACACTCAGGCCGGGGCTTGCTCCACCAGCAGAGCCTTGCACAAGCATTTTTACACCACACAAAGACCAAAATTTAGCCCAGCTACTTCAGGTAGCCTCATAAGCAGCATTTCATGGCACAGGTCATTCAAGGGAAAGCTAGGGAGCTGCAGACATTTGCCTGCATTTGCTGCATGGCATGTAGTCTTTTCCCAGAGGAAGTGTGAATGGACAGCTCCTTGGCATCCGTGTCACCTCCAGGTCAGCGGGGCTGTACACGCCCCTCTGCATTGTGGACAGAGATTTTTGCAACCCAAATGAACGCATTTACTCGGTACTGGATGCTCACATGAGCAGCAGCCTGGTTAAAAGCTGGAGCACGCAGGCCTCCTGCTGTGATAAGCCAGCCCAACATTAGGAAAGGTCAGCATGTGCCAGGACTAAGGAAGGGAAAACACATGAGGTGAGTGACAGAAAAGCCATGGCAGACATACTATCCTCACACTGGCCTTGTTTGTATGGAAAACCCCTGGCCACAGCCCTTATTCCCAGGGCTCCTTCAGCTCAGCTTGGCCAGGATGTAAGGGTGACCCAGGGATTTGGATGCAGGCTGCCATTTGCCATGCAGAGCTGCAACAGCTCTATTAAACCCAAGCTGTCAGCTTGCATGTCACCCAGCGTGTGGTGTGGTCCCCCTGGGTAGCACATTAGCAGGTCTACAGAAGTCAAACTTTGGTTCCCACCTCTGGCAATGATTCCTTGTGTCACTGCTGTGAAGTCACTTCTTTCTCTGCCCCAACCCTAGTGGAGGGACAATATGGTGCAGTAAGATCTGGCACTGGAAAGCAAAGGAGGAGGTTTATGTTCATGTATCAAGGCTGTGGAGCTGGTGCTAAGTGCTGGGACAGACAGAGGATCCTACAGGAAACCTGTCCTGCTGCTCTGTCCTGCCATATGCTGCTGGCCCTTGAGCTTGTTTTCCATATCATAGGCACAGGTGAAAGATCCTGACTGGGGATTAAACAGGCTAACATCGAAACAAGAGACAAAGCACAAAAAGCTTGCCTTGGAGCTCATTTGTAGGAGTTCACTAGGCAGCAAGTGTCCAAGGAAAAGGCTGCTGACATCAGAGAAGATATCCAGTGGGGTTCTGGAGATACCTTACCTACACTAGCACTGATATCTGGGGATACCGGACCCCCACTGGGATCCTGCTTCAGGCTAAAGGTTGTGTTTTTGTCCTAGCGCCAAAGATGAGGGAGAAAACCCCGTTACTCGCAGAAATGGGAGGAAAGAACACTTCCACTCTTGTCGCACTGGAATTGAGCACAGGAGGGTGGCTCAGCCCAGGAGCCACCAGTGCAGGAGCCCTGCAGAGCCAGGTGCAGCTTCTGCTCCTGGGAGCTTGCACCTGATCTGGGGTCAGGAGCTGACTTGTCAAACGGCAGGGAGGCAGGATGAGAAGGGCAGGGTACATGGGTAGCAGCCCAGTGGGGTGCCTGAGTTTGGGCTGAGGGCTGTAACAGAGCAGAGCACCTTCATCTGCTGTTTCGGCTTAACCTCAGGCACAGCCATTCGTCGGACCCGATGGGAAATTAATATTCCCCAAATTGCCAGAAAGCTGCTCACTCTGGCTTATTTTCTTTCCATCTGGCTGTGGTGGAGGAGAGCCTGTCCTCAGCTTGCTGCTCAGCTGGCTCTTTCTTTTTTATCTCTTGTCTCTCCATCTCTCATTCAGCCCCCTCTATCTCTGCATCTCCTCTCTGCTTGCCTCTGCCAGTGTGGGTAAGTGTGCGTGTGTGTGTGTGCGCGCGTGTGTGTCCCTCTCGCTTCCCTTCTGTCTTTTTTGTTCATATATATTTAGTATTTATTTACAAGCTTGATTTTTTTCCCTCTGAGTGAAGCCAGGCATGCACAGAAATCCTTAAGATGCTATAAAGCCGCTGAGGTATAAAATGGAAAGTGCTTAGCCTGCCTGTACAGAAATATCTCACTGCGCCGCACTGGAAGCCACCGAAGCTGGGCACTGTAAATCTCACAGAGTTTAGCTTGTTTGTTTACACCATGACGACGATCTAAAGAGAAAATGAGAGACAGTGAGAAGGAGAAGCTCTAGGTTCCCCTGTCAGGCTACAGCAAACCATTTATTTGACCTCATGAGCAGGATGCCAGGCTGGCAGTGCCTTCCCTGCCCATCTGCAAAGACACTTCAACAGTGGGAGGGGGAGAGGTGGCCTCTCTGATGTCCTTCTGAGGACAGGGGCAAGGCAGTGTCACTTCCCAAGGCCACCCTAAGAGAGATACTATGAGCATGTCCTACTCCCAGGACAGAGCAGACTTTCTTGCTTCTTACTTGGTCTTTTTGACTGTCCAGCCTTGGCCTAAGTGGCCTTCTGAGACCACCAAGAACAGTCACTAAAAGTCATCCTAAAGACTTAGAAACGGTGCTTGCTAGAAGCAATGGGCCACAGGAAAGCTGAACATGGAGGAAATAGCCTCACATTTGAACACTTTTATTACCTTGAACAAATCAAGGTCCCTCTTCAAAACCCATTCCTGAAGCACTTCCCTACCACTTCCCTTCCTATCCATCCCATCTCTATGATAGGGCTCAGGTGAGGACCCCAAGCAGTAACCGCTGGTAGGGATCTGGCCTCACTCCCACTGCCTCCAGGCTGATCCAGCCATGATTCTGGAGTACAACAGTATCTCAGCACACACCAGGATGGGCCCTGCCATTTGGTGCCGCCCCACAGAGTGACCCACCCACTCTTCTCCCAGGTGGCTGCTCTGGTAGGGAGACTGCCAGAGCCGAGTCAGATCTGCATTCTGCCCCTTCTGATAGGAGCTGAACAGAGCACTGGCGAGCAAACAGCAGGAAACCCCAGGTTCCAAGGTCCCCACTCAGATCATGGAGGATGAACAGCCAAATTTCTTCATGTGTCAGACACGGTGGTCTCCATCTGAGCAGAAGATGGAGCCACACCAGCATAGAGGAGATAAGATTTGAAAAGGAAAGGAGAAGGAAAGCCAAAACAGCCTAAACCAGAAATTATAAATGTTTTATATAGTACAGTAGCAGAAAGACACTGTGGAAAACATGACAGTCTGCAATGATGGCACTATAAAAACATCTCTTGTTTAAAAAAAACACCAGCCTGCTATATACTTGCTCTTACATCACATATGGGGAATTTAACCTGAAATGTTGATGTGACCTGACCCAAACCACACAGGGAGTTTGCTGTGGATCTGGGAGTTGAACTCAGGTCTCCTATGTCCTAGACACCAGATTCTTTCTAACATGACGATATAAAAGCCTTGGACACAGGAATAAAAAAATATATCAGAGATTGTCTCAGGTATCTGTGGGAAGAGATACTAGGAAGGAAGGAAGGAATCCTACCCTCTCCATGAGTATCTGCATTCTGCTGAGGGTGCCAGGACTTCCAGGCTGCCTCCCAGCCTTCTGCCAGCTTCAGTACCACAAGACATGTGCATGGAAATTCTTGCTGTGCTGTGAGTCTGCAGAGATGAGTTCTGTCCACATACAGAGGTGGAAGAGAAAGTGGGAGTTCAGTGCCTACTTGGCACATTGGCACATTTGCACCTCTTTCCATGAGCATCCATTGGAAAGATAACTCCATCCATCCTCTTCCCAAAAAACCCAGCAAGCATGAAATCTATAGATAAACAGTTGCAGGTGGTTGTTGACTCATGCTCTTCTGTACCCTGTTATTCCTCAAAGCTGCTATGCTTCCCAGGCAAGGGGAGGAGAAATTGGAGGAAAGTGAAGAAGTCATCGCTTGGGGTGCCAGCCTGCCACTGAGGCGTGCAAAGAGGGTGCAAGAGTGCTCCCTGCAGGAAGATGACTAGTTCATGGTCTTATGTTGGGCCAGAGCCACAAGATCTTTTTGCTGCTGGGTGCCAAAGAATAGGATCTTGAAGTCCCTGCTTGCAAAGTATATCTGCACTGAGGCTTTTTTTGGCAGACAGTGAGGTAATTTTTTATAGGACATACAAAAAGACAATGACTTTGTGCATCCCAGTACAACACCCCTCCTATGGATTCATGCATGTTGGGAAGAACTTTTCACCACAGCAAGAGGAGAAACTGGGTCCTGCCACAGAGATAAAGACCTCACAGTAAGGTTGGATTAGCCTTGAAATCTCTTCTCCATGATCTTTTGCTGAAATCCTTCTCCTATGTTTGTTTTTCTGTTCCTTCCCCAATGGCTTCCTGGCCTCTTCTATAAGGGGGCATGGCAGGGCCCAGAGTAGGGGTCTCCACAGCACTCAGAACAGGCCCCCAGACAGCTGCAGTGAAAGGGATGCTGCAATCCTAAATGCCCTGTGCGCTCTACATATTGTGGAAAAAGCTGTTGCATTCATCAATGTCAGATGCAGAGTTTGAATAAATTTGAATGCACTCAAGCGTGTTCCCTGCAGTTTTTTATAATATCACTTTCCAGTTTGAATATTTCACTTACTTTTTTCAAATTTCTTTTTATCCACCAGCTTGTCCTCCTTTTCATCCTCTCCTCCCTTCCTCTCCTCCTTCCACTTTTACCCCCCTCTCCAGGTTTTTACATTTGCAACCAAGCAATTGTAGAAGGAAGCCATGCTGCAAGCTTCCCCTCAGCAGTGCCCTGGAAAAGGCAGTCACTTCTCACACTATACTCATGGCTTCCCAGCTGCTGGCCAGTTTGAACATCTTCCCATGACAGAACAACATCCCATGGGACACTTTGGCTAGAAGAAACAATTAGTTTGCAAGGTATCAGTGCAGGATGGATTTGTGAGGGTCTCACAGGTGGTTCTCGGTTTCCCTGGCCTATTGGATCAGCTCTGTGGGGCTCTGGCTGTGGAAAGGGGACAACATGGTCAAACAGTGTCATGAGCCATCAAAAGGGTCCCAGCCACTCCTGTGTCCTGAAAGGCAGAACTAGTCACTGTAAAGCAGCAGACCTGCAACTGATCTCCTCCTGGCATTGCATGGTGGTATCCTAAAGTTGCCCCAATGCAAACAAGGTGAACTGAATTAATGCTTTCCTTCCTCCTCTTTGCATCAACCTAGAGTAACCTATGAGCCTCCTTTGTCTCCCACGCTTTGGTTTGTCCCCTCTGGAACGGGAGCCATTTTTGTGTTCATAGACCACCACATGATGCAAAGTAAGCAAAGCTACCAAAAGGCTACCTACACTCTCGACCAGCCAAAGAAAAGGGGCTGCTATTTGTAACCCTGCTTTTGGGCTATGTTTCCATGTCTTCTGTACAAGTAGGAGGGAACAAAGAAGAGAAATGTTACATACCATCCTGACCAGATAGGCAGCTCTAAGATGGCCAGCCCTGGCCCAGGACTGTGTGTCCTTAGGGTGGGGGGTTCAGGTACTGGGGACGGGGAGGGAGAAAGGGCTGTTGGCACCATAGAATGAATGCATTCTGCTGCTTGTATTGAGAATTCACTGCTCTCCCTTTTAGTGAAAACTCTATGATCTTGTGACTAACCACTTTCCCCTTTCACTGTTTTTGATTTATATCCCATTACTTCGCCTGTTTGTGCCTTCCAGACATGAATTTTTTCCCTGACATCTCCTATGCAGCAGCCACGTCAAAACCTTTGATAAAATAATAGTGGTAAGACGCTCGCATGGCTGTTTTTATGTTTCCAGGGATATAGACATCAATTAAAACTCTTCATACAATCTGATCCGTCGTTATTAAAGGCATTAATACTGGCACGCCCCTCAGATTAGGGGCTGCTCACCGGGCGATGGAGGAAAGCAAGGAACATTGTCTGCATGCATCCCCTTTCTGCTCAGCTCCCACAGGAACCTCGCTTGGAGGACAAAGAGCACAGGCTGCCGAGGGCACCAGTCCTGCACTGAGCTGGCTGGGGGTAGCACAGGGCAGAGGCATCCCATGTACCACCACACACAGCTCTGCCCTCCCACAGCACCCCACCTCCTTGAATGACAAATGTAGCTCTGCCGCTGACCCCTCCCGGACTGAAGCTGTCTGAGCTGCCCCGGGGCTGAGGCTGCAGCCAAGGGGTGCTTGGTGCTGAGCATTCACTTAAGAAAAGACAGCCTTCAATAACATAGATAAAATGGGGAGAGAGAGTTGAAGCACTGAGAGAACATGTGATTTTTCCAAGGCAACTCATAGAGTATTTCCTCATCAAAGATGTCCAAAAGTTATCAAATACAAGAAATCTCTTAACCAGGGGGAAACTGAGGCTGCATAGAGTATGTTGTTAAATTTGCCAATGCTGGTACCTAATGGAAGGAAGAAATGGGCACTATAGAGGTCAGCCTTTGAAAAAATGCCAGTGTCATCACCCAGAATTTCACTTGCTGAGGCAAACCAGAAGGTCTGAATTATAGCTTCCTGCAGTCCTGCCCAGGCCCGTGTGCGTCCAGCTTTTCTCATTCAACACAGCCCAAAGCAATTCCTGCTGGAGCTGGAAACATTTGGTGTCCCCATCTAACCTCCTCACTCCCATGGGGGAAATTTGGATTTGCAGTGAACAGTATCAGAGACAGGACCTTTCCCTTTTCCTCCAACATCTCCACTATTCAGAATCTGTCTTCCCTCCTTGTTGGCAATTTTATGATACAGCCAAAGACCCCCTTTGGTGATGATGCCTTCCACAGTGCTGTAAGAAGACTCTATAACCACAGCACTCTCTGTGTTAGGACATCTTCCCTCTGTCTATTCTCCAAATATTTCCAAACCTTCATTCAGTAAAGCAAGATGTAGGAAATCCTGCTTAGTGCATGGTGGCTTACAAGCTACTGCTCTCTATGCTGTATTTACATTATTTAACTTCTTTTTTAATCTCCTTTTTTTTTTATCATCACTTCCTTTCCTTCCTTGCCCAAGACAAAACTGGTCCTTCTGCTTGTCATCTCCTGTAGGAAAAGACAGTCAATGCTCAGGCCATGGCCACAGAATAGTTCCTGGTCTCTGCCACCCACACCAGTTGCCCTCCTTCTGCCTTCCAGAGGGCCAGGCAAAATTGGTCAAGAGATGAGGAAGAAAGGTGGGGATATATCTTGGGAGACAACCTCCACCAGATGCCAAAGCTTTGAGATAACACCAGGGCTCAGCAATAATGTGGAGTCTTGGATGGGATGGCTTTTCTTTCACCCTGTGCAGGCATAGGAGGCTACCAGTGCACCAGACACTTCCCTAATGGCTCAGCAAGCACAATAAAGATGGGAAAAACTGCCTGGAGTATTGCTTCCCCCGGTTTTGCCCTGGGATGGGACAGATGTCAGTGGGAGAAAAAGCCCCCCCTTTGTCATCCAAAAGAAACTCAGGGAATTGCCTACTTGTACCTTGTACTTGTACTTGTACCTTGACACATCCCAGTACAGCCAGCCCCTGACCCACCAGTTTGTGTTCTGGACCTGCAGTTGAGAAGAAATGAACATCACCCCCCAAGACAAGAGACCGCAGGCAGCAGGGGAGCAAGGTGTGTGTGCATCCTCCATTTTGGTGTCTCTTTTTAAGCACTGGTTTTCCATTGCCCCAGGGGAGCCGAGGGGAAGCGTGTGTCTCTCAAGCACACAGCAGCCCTGACTGGGTAACGGTGCAGAACGCAAAGTGTTGTCTATTAGGTAGGAGACTGGTTAATACAAAGAGTTGTTGGTAATAACAATGTCCTTTCAGCAGTGACAGAGACAAAGTACCTGCATGTGGCGTGTACCACTGCGCACAGCGACTGATGGTCACAGGGAAGCTTTGGAGATCATTTGAATTTCACATCCAGGGAGAGTCGGCCTATCATTAAAAAACTCTAATTTCAGTGTCAGGTGGAGTTCCAGGTAATCGATCATGGTGTCAGCTGGCACAGGCTCTCCCTGCCTCCTTGCCTTGCCTCCAAGTCAGCCTTGGTTTTTTCCAATTAAACTTGTTGCTGGGATCCAGAGGGAAGAGCAGGAGCAGGAAAGGCAGACCACACATCCCCCCTCATTACTGGTGAGGTGGGGGCTGATGGGGCCTGGAAGGTGGGGCTGAGGCTGGTGTGGAATGACTCCAGCTGGGGGTAGAAAGGGGATGCCCAGAAAACAACCTTTGCTGCAGCAAGGTCCAGAAGGGACTTGCAGGGAGGAAATCTCAAAACATCACTGCATGGTGGGGAAGGCATTGCATGGGACTCTCTATGCCCACGGACGGCGCCAAGCCCCTATAGCCTCCAACATCATCTCTGCCCCTATCAGTCTTTCAAACCACCTGAGCCCCTGTGGGTCTCATCCTGCACTCATTGCTCTTGGCCTCTTCATCTCACACACTTCCTCCCTCCTCCTTGCACAGGCATCTCTGGCATCTCCAGCCTCTCTCAGCCATCACCAGACAGCTCTCCAGGGTCCACCCCTTGCTCTCCTGAGTCAGATTCTCTTTAATGGATAGCATAAGGATCCAGGCTGCTCTCTACAGCATCAGTTACCAGGGCAACATTTTTGGCAAGAGAATTTTTTGGTTACAAAACAACCTTCCTCTTCCCCCAAAGGTCAAATCTGCATGAAGAATTGCCATCAGTAGAAATGTACTCTGTTTTCCATCATATTTAACCCCAGCTTTAAAACTCCTATCTGTAACCAAAGTTGACTGAAGAGGCTTCATACAGGGAGAGAAAAATACTTCTAAAATAATGCCAATACAAACATGCTTTAGAAAGCTGAAGAAATCTATTAGAAAAAGAGCTTTTAATTTCTACACACATTCTTCAGGAAATCCCATTGCTACCCTACTATACAGAAATTATATTGAAACTGAAACACTTGTACATTTTATCAATGCCTCCACTAGTTCTTCTTGCAGCTGTGACTGTTTTATAGGTAAGGTTTAGGTGCAGTAATAGAGTCACTATTTATTGCTGCTTTTACCTACAGATCAGAAATATCAGCCCTAAGCAAGATCAGGACTCTGTCCCATACACCTACTGAAAGACAGCCATTGAACCAAAATAGCTGAAAACCAACAGGGCCAGGCTTATCCTCCCAGCTGAGAGGCAGGACATGGACTCACATGGAGAATTAGATGTCTTCATGTATGCAGGACTGAGCTGCATAACCCCAACAGGATGGTTCAGAAGAAAGAGGCTGCAATAGGATAAAAGATGAGGAACGTGGGATTTGGGGCACAACTGCCCCGATGGACTTCCTGTGCCCAAGGCTTTCATGCTCAAGTGATTTCTAAAGCCACAACAAAGCAGAGGGAGGTGGCTTTGAAGGTCAGTGTGGGGTGAACCACGTCTCATGGCCAGAGATCAGCAGGGACTGGCTGAATGGGTCATTCAGGGTTGACCACTGGTGTTTGCAGTGTGATTTGGAGGGAAAACATAACCTGACCTTGACTGTGGGTGCAGGCAGAACAGAAGAGCAAGCCTTGAGGGAGTCATAGGTGGAATGGTGCAGGCAATCAGGTAAATTGTCTGTTTCTATGGTGTGAGGACATTGCCCACCTTTTCCCAACCCCCTCTGACTTGTCTGGGCATCCACGTGAGAGGGAAAGGTCAAACAGGTCTAACTGCAGCACTGCAGAAATGAGATCTTCTTTTCCAAAAGAGAAACTGGGCAGTGGGAAAGACATTGCTGTAACGCTTAACCATAAAGCTGGGCAGGGAGCCCAAACACAGAAAGTTGAGGTTAACACCATTCACTGTTGGAACAAAGGTCATTGTGGATCGGGAACATTCAGCCAAGACTGGAAATCTCTCATGCGCAGCAGACTGGCCATCCCACTTATGCCAGTGCTGCAGAGGGACAGTGCACCCAGGCTGGAGGAGAGTTTGCTAAGCTGCAGCTGCATCCTGGACAAGAACCCAGGGAAGAGCCTTGCCTTCCATCTTCCTGACAGGGCTCACTGGGCACAGGGCCACATGTGAGCAGCAGAGACCTTGGTGCTCCTCAGGGCTGGATATGTGGATAGGGCTTTCCCCCCAGGCACTCAGTCCTGCCAGGATTTGGGACCACTCTTGATCTCAAGGGGTATTGATCAGGAACAGGTCTCCTGCAGCTGACAGTTTTGCCTAGATGGCGACAGTAGCTGAAATGACCACGTTGAGACACTTCTACATTCTCAGCCTGGTTAGCCAGATGCTATTTATAACTCCGTTGGTTGCAGAAGGCCTTCAGTTCTGAGTCTGGGCTCACTGCGCTGGATCCCTAGTAATTGTACCAGACAAAATGTGAGCACAAAGACTACTATTCATTTTTGCAGAAATCTAAGACAAAGAGACATGAGGAAAAGCATGGCCTGGTTCCTGTCTGTAAGGTGTATTAGTCACTTCTTGCCACTTCTGACTGCGCTGATCTGCAGTTGGAGAAGTTAGTTTCTCATCTGCTGTGGGGTAGGGGGAGCCCTGGCCTGAACTTGGCCAGGTAAGCGTGACAGTCCCAGGCCTGCTCCTCTCTGAGATTTGATCCTGGCTTGTCAGAACAATTGGCAGCTGCTGTGGCTCCACAGGGGTCTGGAGCCACTTGGATCCCACATGATGCCCAGAGGAGAGGAGAAACCAATTGCCTTTGCTTCAAGGACACTAAGCAAAGCATAAAGAAACTATGTGCAAATTGAATGGGAGGCATTAGGATGTATCTTTGGACAGAGCACAGGTTTCATTAGCAGTCATACTAAGACTGATACATCTGATTTCTCCATCTCCCTCCATCCCTCAGGTTCCTCTTCTGGCTGCCAGCTGAAGGGAAAGAGCCATCCCCAATCTCAGAGAAGAGCTGGCAATGGCCATGGCTTGTTGAGGTTACCTCTGCAATGCAGGTCCCTGAAGGATAAACCTCAGTGTCTGGGCTGAGGCACCTGGTTTTGTGTTCTCATTGGAGGGTGGGCTCAGAGCTGTGACAGTGCTGTGTTCTCCAGCTGGGTACACACTGAGGTATGAAACCCACCCATCTCCCCACTCCTGCAAGGACTCCTGAGATCACACAGAGATGCAAACTAGGCTAAGGATTGGGGACTGGAAGGGGGACACTTGTGGTCTGAGGTTGGTTTGCAGCTCAGATGGTGATTCTCTGTGGGACCTGGACTGAAGCACCTCATCTTTGGGCTTTGGTTCCCTCTCCCTTCACTGGGTGTATGGCCCAGCAATCTAATTTGCCCTCATGATCTCCTCGGAATGGCTGTCCCTGTAGCATTGCACAACATCCCAGCTCAGCCCATCCCTCTGTCAGGAGCTACTGCAGTGGAAATAACAAAGCTGGAATGTGTAATAATGCATAATGGGAGAAGGGGAGGCCAGAACTGACATTCTCAACTCTTAAACTTACGGTAACAGTGACAAATCTCTCATCATTTGTTCCTCCCTTGCCTGGCACTTTTGCTTCTCTTTAAATGGAGTTTAACATGGTGCAATGGGCTTTTTTCCAAGTTAATGTCTGTCAGCTCCAATTTGTTCAAATGACCTTCGTAGGCTCAGGGGAATTTTAAAAATAAATAAAGAAGGGCTTGCTGGAGTGCTTAGGGAGGGCTTCACCTGCCAGCCAATGATAGAGACACCTCAGAGCCTGCAAGCACCACATTGTCCCAGGACCATGCCAGGGGAAACGGGCCGATTTGGGAAAAGACTTCAGAGCTCCAGGGATGTCTGCATTTTGGATGAGAAGACAGAGATGAGCCATAGACACAGGGCTGCTGCTGGTGGGGAAGGGAGCCATGCAGCACTCTCTGAGTCCCCAGAGCAGGCACTTCATGGGGGTGTGGGTTCATACAATGGACCCCAAAGAACCCTCAAAGGGTACAGTGTTCTCATCTTTGCTTCTCTCCCAGAAAGACCTTCTCCAATAACCCCTTTTGAACTCTCTTGCTTGAAACCACAAATCAGGTCCCCTTATCTGGGCTGGTAGGGCTGAGGCTAGTCCTGGGGAATGACCAACTTCATGCTCTGCCTTTACAGGGAGTTGGATACAATAATCTATCTCAGCTTTACCTTCTGGAAAGGCTAAGGCCATTTTGCCAGAGTTTATCTAAGACAAAGCTGGCCAGCTAGGTGAGGCTGTGCATGGATTTGAGTGTTCAGGAACAGTGAGGGGGGAAAAAAAGTCAGCACTTCACTTGAATAAGTCTAAAGACATAAGAGAACAGGGAAGGAAAAAGTGAGAAGGTCACAGAAATAGCCTAAAATAAATATCCTGGCTCTAGCCAGTGTGGGCAGACTTTGCAGGGTTATCCAACCTTCCTGAGCCAGCAAGAAGTACATCAAAATCTGTTTTGCCAAAACCTGAGAGGATGGGAACTCTGGAAGCATTTCATAGGGATGCCCCAACTGGAGCTGGACTGAAATTGCAGCAGGAGCCCAAGAAGATAGTTAAATCTGTTCCTGCTGGCTTTGTCATTAGCAATGTTGGTAGCGTGGCACTAGCCAGAAGTCCTGTGCATACACAGGCTCACAGACAGCTGCATGGTATAGTCATGACTCAGAAGTCCTGCTCAAAGTGCTTGAAGGCACACAGTGGCCATCCCTGGCTTAGCAAGAGGAACTTGGAGGTTTAGTTTATATTCCTGGTTCTGACATTGTCACAGTATGGAAACTTAGGCAAGTCAACATGCATTTGTTTATTTTTTTCCAGTGCATTTATACAGTGCTAAGCACAATAAGGGTCTTTGTTCTGAGTGGAGCTAGAAGGCAAATGGTACTAATACTAATACTAATACTAATACTAATACTAATACTAATACTAATACTAATAAATCGTAGTGATAACAGTAGTGATAATATGGGCTGAGTTGCTTGCTATTCTTCATCTAAGCAGTTCTATACACAATAACTGAGAAGAAAGTAGTCATTCAGAGTATCACAACATAAGAACAAGTAGAGACAACTGAGATTTAAATTAGTGAGGCCTATTCATTGGATTTTCTTCCAATCCTTCTGCACATCTGAACCCCTTCCCATCCTGTACTGCCACTGCCCACAGCAGCTCTCCCCATCCAGTCTTGACTGGTTTCAGTTCCTGGCCCTTTCCTGTTGCTGTGGGGGTTGCAAAGCAAGCTGCAGGGACCAAGAGGCCATCAAGAACTATTGAACATCTATCAGTTGACATTTGAACATGAACAAAGCATATGATGCATAAAGATCCATTTGGCACAGTAAACATTACTCCATGAAGCCAGAGTTCAATGATAATCAAGGCTTAGAATTAGCACTCTGCCTTCTGGAATAGCACAAAAATCCAGGTCCTCACAAGCTGTCCTCCAACAGTCTTCCCTCCAGACCTCCCCTGAGTCAAAAGAGCTGTGCACAACCCTAAGGATTATGGCTCCAGTGAAGATAAGGAGGATCCAGTCCAAATCTGTAGCTTAGTGTTCACAAGGATTTGGTTTTAGGTAGGTCCATCATAGCACAAAATATTATTATTTCCTTCTTCATTCTCCTTTAGCTTGAAAGCTTAAGGCAAGGAACACAGATTGGCTATTATTTCACACATATACAGAAACATCCACAACCCTAGGAGGGAGGCAGATAGTGGTATATATTTTTGGAGCCAGAAACAGGGCAATGGAAGTGGGCTTTAGCACTTTGTGTTCAGATCCTTCTGATCTGAGATAAGAAACATAAGCTGGGCCAAAATGAGCGACTTATTTCTGTAACGTCTTGCTGATCCAGACAGAGGAGATGCCACAGTGGGAGTCTGCTATATCAGCAAGGTCCTGCAAACCAGAACCAGCAAACCTCAAAGCAGCCCCATGACAATGCCCATCCTCCCAGTGCAGTCTGGATTGGTGGCACTTCTGCCGTGTGACAACCCCACACCTGGGACCAAGCATAATCAGAGCAAAGAGACTTGGAGGCTCAGTAATCTTCTCCCTCACATGAATATGTTGGCTTAATGGCTGAACTGTACAGCTTGTGTGGTAGCAAGGGATTTTTACTTAGTACATTCCTGCTTTACCAGAACTGCATCTTTAGGGCCCAAAACTGAATATACTTGGAATGACAGCACATCACAGAATCATGGAATCATATAGGTGGGAAATACCTTTAAGATCATTGAGTCCAATGCTAGACCTAACACTGACAAGTCCACTGCTAAACCATGTCCTAATTACACATATGCAAGTATATTTAATGCCTGCTGCTCTCTGTTTGCAATCCTAGATGAATTTTTGAGGTGTAAATGAAAGGCTGACTTTTGTCAAGGTTGTTAACATGAATGTCAAAGGATTTGTAGATGAGTCCTTAGAACTAAGCTTTGACACTATTCACTTTCTCAATGTAAAGAAAAAAAAGAAAAAAAAGAAAAAAAAAAGTGGGGGGAAGAAAAAGAAAAAAAAAAAGTACTCAGCCCCTGCTGAGTTGTTAAAGAGGGAATTGAACATAAAACCATACAGTTTTTAGGTCTGCCTATGTCTGCAGACAGCCTGGACTGTAGCTGAGAAAGGCACGAGCTGCCTACACCCATCTCACTATGTCAGTTCTCAAACCTAATGCTGACACTTTAGAAAGAACTACTCAAATGGCTTTCCTATCTGCAAATTTTTGCGGATGCCTGCAACTCTCTTAATTAGCCCCCAGTCCCAGGTCATTTTCTGCTTCTTTCAAGAAGGCAAAACATTCAACTGTCTCTTCTTCAACAGCCAAACAAATCCATATCTTTCATGTTACAGACATTTATATTGCATTCAGAATGAGGCACCATCTCAAAGTGTAGGAATGGCACAGAATAAAGATTTTATCATCAATTTCCGTAAGTTTAGGAATCTTGGAATGATTCTATTGTTCATGATTCTTTGCAGTTCATCTCTCCTGGTACATAGATCATGCTGCAGTCCTGCCTGTGTGACTCCTTTTCCTCAGTAGCAGGGATCACACATTGTGCAGTTCATCTCAAACTCAGTACTGCAGCCATTTGATCAGGACTGAAAGATGTGGTTTCACCAAGGGGAGGCACTAAGGACTGGGGACAAGGAAGAAGGATTACTGGACATGTTCTGGTGAGCTTTGGAGTGGCATTTAGCTTTGAAATGCTAGGACTTGTAATGGCTTTGGGGGGTGTTTTTTTTTTGGTTTTGTTTGTTTTTTTTAACTATTTTTAACTTAATTTAACTATTAAGAACAGAGTTTAAAGCCAGAAGGATTGCAAAAGTTGCTGTGTGCCATGTTCCCGGGTTCCCTCTTTTTCCTGTGTTCTGGCAGCACAAATGAAATAAGATCAACCTGAGTCTGAAAAATCCCCTTCATGAGTCTGCTTACTGCCCTTAGTCTGATGAGGCACGTCCATCTTCATTTCCACCTTTCTTAAGTACCACGTCCAACCCTGTGTGCCACTGGTTCACCACCTCTGCCTCCATCCCATACAAATCCATCTGAATGGCCATTCCCACTCACACTTGTCCATCCATCCATCCTAGCCTAGCTGTCTGTCTGCCTGCCTGTGAGAACTGACCTTCCAGAGTGTTTAATCAGCAACACAAAGATAGTGGCAAAATCCTCATGTGGGGCTCACTAGCTCTGAGAAGGTGCTCCTCTCCCAGGCAGCATCTGGGGGGACATTTATGTTGACACACAGTCCTCATCATCCCCTGTTTGAAGGGGACAGCCCTGCAATGACGAAAGAGGGGCCAGCAGACAGCACCCCACAGCAGGGCTAGGAGTACACAGCAAGATAAACCTGCGTGCCAAGGGTTTTCTCCCTTTGTGCTTGTTCCTGGGGGAGCCTATCTGGCAGAGAAAAGTCCACTGCCCTCCTTCTTGTCACCCTTCCTTTCCCCACCAGCAGCCCCCAGCCCGACAGAGAGACCAGGCTGGATGGAGAGCCTTTCTCTCCAGCGTGCCGCACTATGACAGATGATTGACTCGAAACAATATCTAAGGCGATCAGGATAAAGTACCGACCATTTCAAGGCTCAGCAGAATTCAAATTCTAATTAGACTTCTCACCACATTCCAAATAAAAATTGTTCCCCTGATATCCTTTTTGCCTATCAGGTGTCTCTCCCTGATCGCTGGAACAAAACGCATAAAGAAAGTGATTAAAGCCATAACAAAGGCATAAAATTGAAATTATCGCTGGTATCACATCTGGGAGCAGAGTGTGTCACCACACTGCCCCCCTCCCCTCAGAGCACTCCCTCCCCAAATAGACACACACACATCCCCCCATAGTTCTTGCCTCAAATGTGAGTGATAGGCTAGGGGACAGGGGGTGGAGGGGGATGAGAGAAGGTCTTGTTCCAGGTTGGAAGTCATCCATTCCCATGGTATGAAAAAGCATCTCAGCCCACATCCCCCAGACCCACTGCCTCCAGCCTAAGGCTGTGCTGGAGTAGCAGTGGGTGTAAATCGCTTCACAGTTTCTGGTGCTGCTTTACGTCAGCTGAGGATGTAGCCCATATCATCTGCAAATGCAACACATGCAGGCGCCTGAAGCATACACACCCAGGGAGAGGAAAACCCATAAACACAGAGGCCTGCTCGCTGCCAGGCACTCTCTAATGAAGGCACAGACAAACCCTTCTCTGGGGCATACAACCCCTGTGCACACGTACACACACATGCACACACGCTCAGAGCCAAGCCTCCAGTGCACCACACACATACCAAAAGATTTCTTGTGCCCATTGATGCCTGTGGTACAGCCAGAAACCCCACTACACACCCCCTACACAAACAGAGCGTGAGCCTGTTACCTCTTCACTACACACACAGACAGAAGGTTATATATCAACACACTACCAGAGCCCCTATGTGTTCCCCCAAACATGTATGAAACATACACATAGACTCTAATCTTGAGCACAGCAATCCACAAAAACTGAGTATTACACACCCTGATTCCTACTCCGTGTGCCCCCCAAGCACCTGCAGTCCCAGAACACGTATGTAGTCAGGCTACATACAATCCTTATACAGCTTATTGCTATTTCATTTTTTTAACAATTTCATCCATTTCCAACATACCTATATATCCATAATGGCAATTCACACACAGGTGTGTATAAATATCCATTCAAAAAAAAAAGGATGTACCAGTAGTGCACTACCCCCTGCAATATTTCATGGCCCCCAACACATGGAGCTCACACACATGCACACACTCACAGGCAGGTGCACCTCCAGGCAGGCTCATTCTCAGTGCAGAGGTCACTCTGCCAGCACAACCCTCAGCGGGACAGATGTGAGCTTCTCCAGACAGAGTAAAAACACACGTGCCCTGTTAGGCAGGGAGGGGACAGCCTTGTTCCTCTCCCTCCTTTAGCAGGGATGTAGTGCTGTAGGCTCAAACAACCCCTTTCCTGATTTACATGAGCAGGGGGGAGTAGGATGCACCTCAGCCAGGCACCCAGGGCTGCTGGGGGGACATTTATAGCAGCAGGTGCTGGGCTGCAGTGGTGGACACCCAGTGCCAGGGCTGCCCTTTCCCCCTCCTGGATCTTTGCCCTGCCTCGGCTCAGCTCAGGATGCCCTCAGGAATGGCCCATTTCATTTTTCAGCTGCATGAGGGGCCACTCCAGAAGAGAGTTAAAAAGAGAGAGAGTGAGGGAGAAAAAGAAAGGGACTAAAGCGATATAAAATTAAAAGGTAAAAAGCAGGAACGCAAATGGGAGAGAGCTCTTTCAGCTTTCACATTATTAATGACTCTTCAAAAAATCGGCGAGTTTTCCAATCTTCTCCGAGAAGCGCTTGAAGGAGCTCACAGATGAAACTGACCTTCAAAATGTTCTTTGGTCTTTAGTTAAGAAATTCGCTCGCCATTATGGCATCATTAGGGAAACAAGGATAAAATTACTCCATGGTTAATGACCTATAGTATCTCCCCACCAAAATTTGTTTCAGATCTAATAAAACTGTGCTTAACACACTCGGATGAGTTATGAGGACTGTTCTGCAGGGTATTAAAATGTGGAAAATAGATTTTCCGAAGCTGGGGGGACTGGACTTTTCGAATCAGATAGCAGAATGGAATTTTCTGGGCAATAAATTCTTCCATGTCTCAATTTCATCTCGCTCTCGCTCTCTCTCCCTCTCCCTCTCTCTCTCTCTCTCTCTCTCTCTCTCTCATGCTCTCTCCCAGAAATGCTAAAGCAACATGGAAATCTTTAAAGTGCAGAAGCTTATATAAACTTTACCCCCAAAACCCCAAAATAGGGCCCCCACCCTTGAATGTTTTCATTTTGTCTTGCATCTGAGAAGAAGGCACAATCCCTTGTCAGGCGAGGTTTGGTACTGTCCACAGAGCCAGTTCAGCTGTGAGGTGTTTTGGTGTTGCAGCGTTGCAGTTTGGACTTAGCACGAGTCCAGGAGGCTGCCAGCATCCCTGCACTGTACTGGTGTGCCAGCAGAGAACAGGAGTGGGATGGAGACTATGCAGGCTGCCCAGGGGTGCATGGGGGATCCCTCCCCACTGCCCCACATGCCAACCTGAGGCATTGGTGGGAGCACGCAGGGAGCACTGCTGGGTGCTTCATTCCTGGGGCGCCCATAGCTCATGTCTCACTGAGAAGACACCAGCAGTACCCACACAGCGCACATCTGGGGCACTTGCACACGTGTGCTGGCCCCAAGGTGACGTGCACGTGTGCACTCGTACGGCAGCAGCAAACGCATCCTTGCCGGAGCCACAAGCCCCGCTGCCATCGCTGCCTGCGGACAGGTCACCGGAGCCCACGGACGGGAGCTTGGGGCTGAGCGGGGGCCCGTCTCATCTGTCGTTGCCTGAAGCAGGAGCCAGGGACTCCAATGGTGCTTTTAGGTTAGTGAGGGCTAGTTACTGCCGCTGAGAGAGGTGGCTTGCGAGGTAATGGCATTTTGCTCTCTTTAAACTTTAATCTTTCCTATTAATTCCCTGCAACTGGAGAATGTATGAGAGTTAATGTTCCATGAACGTGTTTCTCAGCCGACAGTCTCTTCGAGCTAATTACCTTCAGGTGCTAAATGGAGGGAAATTGCAATCCATTTGGATGTGAAAAAATTTCGCCTTTCCAATCCCCTGTGCAACATTCTTTTTCCTGAGTGTTGCAGAAAGAATGCACTTGGCTTCTTTCTTTTTTTTAATGTTTTCCTCCCCTCCCTAACCTCACCCTCCTCCCTCCTTCCCCAAAACCCCCATCATCACCAAGAACCTCTCTTCCCTCAAAGACCTTGGGTTCTCCAGGAGACTCCATGGCAGGCTCAGCAGAGGGGAGCATTGTCCTCAACACAATCAAATGGGACAGCACACCAGTCAGGAAGAAGGGGAAAAGTAGGCATATCCAGGAAATCCAAACACATGGTGAAAACATGGATGGCAAAGTGAGGAAGACAGCAAGAGACTTCCTTTGGAGGTCTGAAGTTAAAGTGTATTTACACGCTTAATAACACGCTTATTACAGCCATTTCCCAGTTGTTGAGTTTTGAATACAGAGATAATAGAATTTTACAAGCTACATAAAGCCATTATGCTTTTGGATCCAGGACTGGGGAGGGGGTTCGGTAGAACCCATGGAGAAAAGTAAAGGGAAGGAAATCAAATCCAAATGTGTTCAGACTGGGCCTGGAAGTCAGTGTCTTCATATAGGCTGACAGAGCTAGTCAGAGTACATATGAACAGGCATAACTGGAGCTTTTGGATGAACATCTCTCCTATCTGGAAACTCCATTCTCTCATGCCCCACAGATGACCATTGGAGATGATGGGCATCTCAAACAGAAGCCCCTGGCAACAAAAGGTTCCCTGTTACCCATTTAGCTACCAAAGAGTCGAGACAAGTGGTGCCACTTGACAGATCCACCAGACAAAAAACTCCAGTAAGAATAGCTACACTAAATTCAGAGGGTTCTGTGCCATGACTACCACCGGTAGGTTTTGATCTGATCTATCTTTGGTGTTTATGATAGACTTACTGCAGCATTATCTAAAAGGCTTCATGCAACCTTGCCTCAGAGTCAACCATGGCAATTATCAGGAGCAGAAGTCTTTTTCACAATAATGTAAATATGCTCCAACTGGGAATGGTGTCACTTGAGAAAAATCCTTGGAGCTTTGCTGAACCAGCAAGACATTCTTGCAAGATCATTCAAATGCCCCATTTTTATGGCTCTCCTCATAGTCCAGATGCCACTGAGAGATAAAGCTAAACCTGCACTTTGTCAGTACACTGAAATTGAAAGCATTTATCAATCTCTGTAGACTAAAACACTTGCTGAATTCTCCTAGCTTCATTTCAGCCATTAGTGACTGAAGGTGCAGATGGTTTGCTGTTTGTCCCACTGGTTCTCTGCAGAGACATGTTCACTTTGACATGGGTGCTGGGGAGCTTCTCTACAGACTCTATTCAAGAAAAGCAGTTCAGAGATGTTCTGTCTCTGGACTCTTGCTCAGTCTGAATTACCAGCCTTGATCAACTTCCCTGGATAGCGTTTTAAACCACCTTTACTGGAGCAACAAGAACAATAAGGCAATATCAGGTCCAAAGCTTCCAAAGCAAGACAACATTCCAGTGCACTGGGAGAACTTCTCTGGAGCTTGGCTCTGATAAAGACGACCAGGTTAATATGTCAAGTAGCAGACTAGGAGGAGAACTTACATCGCTGCAAAGATTTTCCAGAGTATCCTGGTCACTGTCCATGTCTGTATCCCCACTGAAGTGTTTGTCTGAGCCCTCTTACTGCAGAATATGAGCATCTCAGTCTCTGAAGGGCTTCCACTAAGACTGTCTTCCACATATGACAGTGATTTTACCCAGGGCCAACTGAAAGGTGATCACAAAACAGAGTTGTACAAGAAGTTTTCTGCACTTCTAAAGTATCCTTCCTGCCTGTCAGTCACACAAGGGTAGATTTCTGTCACCTTCATGTTCAGCCCATCCTCCACACACCTATCACACAGCTATCCATCTGCCAGCCCCACATACCTGTTCTCTAGAGAAGTCTGCTTCCCACTTTTGAACATCCAGCCCTTTGAACATCCGGCCTTTAGCCTTTCTACATGGCTGCTCCATCCATTCTGCATTTAATGAGATCTGCAGAGGAAACCAAATAGGTTTATTTAAATTGGGGTCTTTCATAGAAGTCGGGCTTTCTCTGGTGAATTACTAATCCCTCAAAATGTTATTGTTTTTGGTTTCATGTTTGTTTTTTAATTCTGTGAGGAAGAAGGTGAGTGGGGATGGTAGTGGTACTTCACAGGGAGGCAATAATTTCAACAGCACTGTCACAGCATGGTAAAGTTTTTATCATATTTTTCATGGCCATGTCTAAGATTTGCTAGTCAATGTGGCTCATAGGACTTCACTGGCTACAAACAATGGTGTATACTTGATGCTTCAGCCTCAGTCAGAATTAAACCGCTGGCTGAAGGAGAGAGTTTAAGCCAGCAGCCAGTCCAATCTGTTCCCTTCTGCATGAACAGCATACATTGTCATGAGCTGCGTAAAATATCTTTTTTAATATATTGTGCTTGGGAGGCAGGTGGAAATGGGCTACAAAGGCTTCTCTCTTCCACCTTGACTATCTTTTCAAACAAAACCTCACTTTCGTACTCCTGGCTCCCTTGTTCCACATTTACTATATTCTTGCCTTCTTTTTCCCTCTTGTTCTCAAACTATATTTTTCTCTACTTGTCCTTTTTTCCTTGTTCTCCTCTTCCATTTCCCATTATTTTTTAATATATATATATATTTTAAAAATTTGGAATTAGAAATAATGAAAAACTATATAATTCCCAAAGTGGGGCTGATGAGAAGGCAGTAGAATTTTCCCCTAATTCACACCTGGTGCTGACATTATTGCACAAAATGCTATCTTTTTTCATTGCTTGCTTGCTTTTCAACTTTTCTTTTTTCTTTTAGTTATGCTGCAATTATTCTAAAATTGAGGGAGTTTGAAAAAGCAGAGCAATAGCAAATCTTTATTTTCCTTCCTTCTGTCACCCCTACGGTTCTCTGAAGCTAGAAAAGCAACTTCAAATTATTAAGAAGGGAAAAACAAAATTAAACTTCAGACTGCACACACTATTCACTTGTTGGTTAAAAGAACAAAATGGGGAAAAGAAAGAGGACAATTAGCATGTTTGGGATGCAAAAACTCATGTGTCTGTATGTATGCCAGTACAGAAAATCTGAAAATGGATAACAGAAAGATTGCGGCTAGGAATTGATGTACATTACTAGTGATGGCTTAAATACCATCTTTTAACTTCTTTAATCTGCTTAAAAACCCCTGTGGCTAAATCAGTATAAACCCTTCAGACTGTAAGCACAGTTATACTGGTATCTGTGTACCTAATACCTGTGTAGCTTAATTTCATGCCTACAAGAGAATGAAGTTAAACTGTTAAAAAGCCTATTTGTATCAGTGTAAATGCTAGAGGGAAATGTACTGTGTTTACCCTGCTGTCACAGTTAAAATTCCTTATACAGATAAAGCCAAAATGGGACTCCTGACCATCCACCGTTTCTCTCCCTTCCCTTCCTCATCCCTTCAGCCCCATTTGTGTCAGCCTTTCCTTCTCTCTAGAAATTCCTGGCAAACACATTTGTGGGGCACCTTGGAATCCATGTTTAAATCTCTCACTAAGGGACAGTTCCATCTCCCTGCAGAGCCCCAGGAGGATGGATGGGTCCCGAGCCCAACCTCTCTGCAGTGGCAAGCAGGGGCAAGGGGAGAATGGTGCACATCTCTGAGTAGAAATAAGACTCATTTTCCTTCCAGCTCAGCTTTTCCTGTTTGCTTGCTTTAAGATCAGGAATAAGCCTGAATTTTGTTGGGGAAGGAGAGAAAAAAAAAAAGACATTAAAATTTAGCAAAGAACAGGTGTTTGTGAGAAATTTACTGTGTGGGAAAGAAGAACCAGAGAGGTTGAAACTGCAGGAAAACAGAGACTACTCTGGGAAATGTGTAATTCTCCATTTAAAAGCTGGACTGCTGGCTCATTCAGTCCCCACACTTGTCCCTCCTGGCTATTTAATTTACAAGCTTTTGGGTGCAGAGACTACCTGTACTGCTCCAGCAGAAATCCTGGGAGGTTTCCACTTGTCTCTTTACAGCTGCCTGGGGCATGAAAAGGAAGCTGCACTTTAACAAGATGGGTAAAAAAAAATAGCAGCTGGACTCAAGGAAAGAGAGATTAAAAGGCTCTGCCAAAGTCATCCTGTTAGATACTGGTACAATTGAGGCATCCTACCAGCCGTGTCCTATATCCTGTATGTGAAGTAAGGGAGTCATGGAGAGACAAAAACAACCTGATAAAATGACAGAAGTAAATAAACCTATTTCTATGCAGAAGACGGCAACCTTTAATGACTTACACTGAATGTGAAAGGTGTATAACCCTTCGGCTGTCTCCTCTTTCTCAAAAATGAATATAAATCCACCCAAGATATACCTTAGGTCTGGGCTTATGGGCAGCTGCCTAAAAACAGGACAGAAGCTTTCAGGCCAAATTCATCACTGGAGCATCTCCATTGACTTCAGGGTTGTTAAACTGCAGAGGGATTGGGCCTGATGCTTTTAATTGTAGTCACAAACCCAACTGCAGCCTGATGAGCAGAAAATAAGCTATTACCAGAACCATGCAGACCCCCATCCAAAGAAAGGAAAACATGCAGGAGCAAGAGCCTTAGCTGTACTGAGCCTAAGGCCATATCATTTGGAGGACTGGATATCTGGAACAGCCCAGATATCTGTGTTCTTTTTGCACCAGCATCAGGTATAAAGCACTGCGACATCCAGGATCAGTTCACCATCAAGTGATTTCCTCATTAATTTCAACTATAAATCATGTTCCTGCTTTTAAAATGGGAAGGACAATAAAACACACAGTAAAAGGTATGAAAGGCACACAGATCCATACGGTGAGGGAAAATGTTTGCAAAGACAACATTCTAGGTATAAAATAAAGATTATTTCTAAAACTGTATAGAGGACATGTAAAAGTCTCCTAGGGATAGTAGTCAAGAAGCCATGCAAACTTCATGACCTCGGGGGCTCTAGAAGAGGTTGGCAAAATGCATTAAAGGACCACCTAAATCTCATCACTGAACTATAGTCACTTCTGGGAAAGAATTCAGCATCTTACTTACTAGTGGCACTCAGTAATTAAAATTCCTCATTAAGTACTCTGCACTTAAGTTTGTCCTGAACTCCTAGCACATACTTAAATCCTTATCTGTTCAGGAATGGTAAAGTCCATGGCTAATAAAATCAAAAATATAATGTACAAACATTCAGTCCTGCTTTGGAAGATTGGAGTTAAACATGCAGTTCTCATACTAGTGTCTTTCAATATTTAAATGCAAAAGAAACCAAAAACATTATCACTGAAGAAATTTTAGCAGTGATAAGAATAGATGTATTTGTTGTCTCCATGTTAGGATTTACAAAAGCTTTATAGTCATGAAAAATGGAGCTAAGCCTGATGAACAAAATAACAAAATTCTTATTATAATTTACAGGAACACACACACATAAACATGTATCTATCTGTGTATCTGTAATACACAGTGCCTGGTATATAAAAATTTTATTGCCAAATTGAATACCAAATAATAAGTTAAGCTGACAGAAACATAAAGATCTGCATTAGATGACACCCAAAGGAAGGCAGAATTTCCAGTAGGAAATTGCTCACCACCCCATCGTGATTTGGGGGGAATTTGTAGGACATATGGCAATTACTGGGACATTTTGAAAGTGTGGCTACATGTATCCTCAGGAGTTCTGGGTCCTGATAAGGCATGTGGCCTTTGTATTTTCAGGGCATACATCCAAGTTGAAATCAGTTGCAAGTGCTGAGCCCTGGGACACTTCTTTCACTTCCTAAGAACTCAGCAGAGGAGAAAATAGGTTTCTTGGTGGCTTGGGGAAGAGAGACCAACAGGCTGTTCTAGGCATGCTGCTGTAGCGCTGCATTGTAGTGCAAGATCAGGACTAAAGAAAAGGAACATAAGGTTAGGGCCAGCTGTGATGAGGAGAAAAGGTGCAGAAAGCCTCCTCTGCACAGGTCCAGGGTGGCTTTGCTTGGCAGAGCATCTTTCAACCTCAGGCCCAGGGCTGCCCTCCCCAGGGTGCATCAGCCCACAGGGACATGGTCCAGTGGCTGCCCTCAGACTGCAGGACAAGAGGAATGGCAGGGACTCAGCTGAGACCTGGATGTCACAGACACAGACACAAGGGGCTGGAAGCTATACTGGGAGGCCGTTTGGAGAACATCTCCACAGCATTTGAATGGTTTGGCTGCTACAGTGGAGCCATATGATGGATTACTGGTCTCACAGTTCATGGGAGATGTCAGTTGACTGGGTGCTCACTTCCCTTGGCTTGTCATTCGTCTTTAGGTCATTTGGAGTGCAAATAGTGTCTCCTGTGAGAGGCACCCCTACTCCCTCAGCAGCCAGGCAGCCTGGGGCAGCCCCTGGAAGTCCCTGCCAGTGGTGCCTCCTTGCCAGCTGGCAGGAGCAGCTGATGGGCAGAGGCAGCCAGAGGAGCAACTGGAGACAGGTGACACCACCACAGACACAAGGGACATCTTTCCCAGTGTCCCCTGTGGCCAGGAGGGGTGGGAAGCTGCTGGTTGGTCAGAGCTGCCCAGCAGCCAAAGCAGACAGCAGTGTGCAAAAGACTGCACGGATAAGCTCCATTGATAGACGAAAGAGCCAGAATAAATCTGATTATGGACTATTTACTGATTGGCATCACCTGAAAAGACGGTCCTGGAATCTCTACTTGTGTAGAGAAGGCAGTGCTTTAGACTGTGTCCAAACCCAGGTTAATCTGGTTCTTCCATGGACAGAAATGCTCCATCACAAACTTCATCTGCCATGTTACTTTGCACGGGTCCCACAGGCTCAGACCTGACAGTTTTGCTCAAGGGCCTTCATTGCTCCTGCCCATTCCTGCTGTGTTTCCTACTGGCCCCTGAAAAGGTATCTGCATGCAGTGCACCTGTGTTTCCAAAGGGAAATACACTCCTCTGAATGAAAAGGAACCCAGATATGAAGCTTCTCCTACATCAAAAGGGGAGGATCAAGTCCGATGAGCCTCATGTTAGTCTGTCCTGGACAAGACGCTGAAATCAGCCACAGAACTTGTATTGCCTCTCCATGTAAGTTGTGGTGCCTCCCATACTGGGCTGGAAGCACTCATGGGGAAGGAACAGCACTTTATTCAAGGGCTCCAGGAGAGATCCTATGAGGGGGATGTGATGATTTCCACCATGAGCAATACAAGGCCCAGGTGCTCTATGCCTTGAACATAAGCTGTTAAAAATGGTCTTTTCTTTCATCACAGACGCCAGGAATTAAAAAAATTGTAGAAAACATCTTGTGCTTGTGCTGCCACCTCTGCTTGCAACAGACAGCTTGAGCTGTGAAGACACGGTGCCGAGGTGAGTGTGTGTGTGTGTGTGTGCGTGCATGTGCACGCCTCTTGGTGCGATTCCTCCTTCCTTGCCAAAACATCTCCTGCTGTTTATTTATTTATTTCTCTCTGATAACGGAGGGGATCACGTTTCCGGAAGAGTGCCAGCAGATGATACGAACCCAGGACTGATACTGCCAGCAAACCCATGCCAGCCCTTTCTGCCGGAAAAATTTCATTTTTTCCAGAAGGAAGCCATGAGTGTGAAGCAGAATCCAAATCCGATTTCTCGGCATTTTTTGTTATCGCTCAGCAGCCCACCAGGTGGGGCAATGGAGGGAGCGCACTCAGCTGCAACTCAGTGCCTTAATCCAATTTACAGCTTCTCTTGGAGAGATAATTACAGCCCTGAAACCAGTTAGCACTGTACAAAGAGGCTCTCGAACCAAAGCCCCGATCCTGTCTTTCAAATATTCACCTAGAGTGTCAGGGATGCTTTGGAGAGGGAGGGGGGCACTTGAGCTAAGCCACTATGTATGAAGAAGTGTGTACGCAACGCCCCTTCCCAGACACATGTGCCTCACTTGTACACTCACACAGGTTTCCCAAAGACCCACAGGGAGTGACAGTGTGGGACTGCCAGCCCCTGATTCTCCAGCTCTGAACACCTGGGCAGCAGAAAGCTGCAAAGTCTTCTATTCCAAGTACTACTGGCAGATCAAGGGGGTAAGATGATGGGAAACCTAAGGTATGGCAGGGGAGGGGGGAGTAGAGAAAATGACCAACACTTTCCCTAGTCATGGACACAGCAGCTCTCCCACTAAAGTTGCTCCTGCAGCCATGCTGAGGAAGCCAAACCTGTTCAATTTTTCCCCAGTGATTAGTGGTTTAATACTTGGTTTAATACAAAGATGCAGCATCTCTTTGCAAAGACACCATAGGGTGCAGTATCTCACAAGCCAAGCAGGCCAC
Source organism: Pseudopodoces humilis (assembly GCF_049639895.1). Lineage (NCBI taxonomy): Eukaryota > Metazoa > Chordata > Aves > Passeriformes > Paridae > Pseudopodoces > Pseudopodoces humilis. The sequence goes on from NC_142208.1 coordinate 17,487,381, forward strand.
CCCTGCAGGTGCTGACTTCCTTGCAGCTCACAGCAGCTGGGCCTGAATTTTGCACTACCTGTTATCCCTCTGCTTGGCCCTCATGCAGCCACTCAGATATGTCCCTAATCTGCAGGGATGAAGAGGGATTCAGAAGCATTGATGAGAAGTAGGCTTGGGCACTCTGTAGCAGGGCAAAATACATACAAAAGACATACAGGGGCATTTATGCTCCATGCTGACCTCCAAAACCCATCCTTTTCAGCACCACAGCCCATTTTCATTGCAAGACACAATGGCTGATGCCTCTGCTGTCACCATCACATCATTGCCTTGAGAAAGAAGACATCTGAGTACCTGAATAGTGGTAAAGTCTGTCCAAGTAGATAACTTTAAGATTTCCTGTCATATTACCACAGTGAGGTATGGGGACATGCAGACAGGTGACATGTGGTGATGGACACATTAGATTCAACTTGCAAATTATCAAGAAGGAAGCCTGGTTTCAGTGGGTTTCCTTAAACTACAGTAAGTAATTTGTAAACTGTAAATTAACCTCCTCTAGCTTAACGATTTTGATGTGCATCACTCAAGTGTGATTCTGGAAGATCTTTCTTGCAGGTGATTTTCACTCCGATTGGCATAGTCGGGAGAGGAATCCAGCATTTGGGATTTAAGAATTAAAAAGGAATAGAAAAGACAAAAATATAGATTCTTGCTGGTAGGAACACCAGCTGATGTAGGAGCAATTTGAGATCAAAACACATGTAAGTAATTCACTGGATATGTAGCCCCCTCCTTGATGCTTTGGTTCATGGCAGAGGCCAAGTTCTTACCACCAGGTGACCAGTTGAAAATTCTGTTCTGGAAACTCCTCCTTTAGGTGTGGGTCTGGAAAATTTCCCAGGAAAGAATCAGACAGTATAGCTGAGACTGCATTTGCTGCAGAGTACCAGCTCGGAGGCTGAAGTGGGCTTTCCTTCCTTGCCTCATGCAGAACTGAAGGAGTCAGGCTGACTGCCTGGCAGAACATCTTCTTCCAACAGGCCAGAAAGGCCACAGCAAGTCTGCAGTGACAGAGCTTTCTCTGGTAAAAAAAACAACATTTTTGTTGTCATTGTTCAAGCTTTCAGTCATAAACAGAATGTGCTTGGTTGGGATCCAGGTTCAAGCCCTCACTCTTCTACTCCTTTCCTCTGTGTCCTTGGCCAACTCTCTCCACTGAGCATCAGCAGCTGACAGAAGGCACTGTCTCTCTCTGGGTGTGCCTGGCCTGGCAGGCACACTCAGAACTGAGCTCTGAAGCATGGCAGTATGCAGGAGAGGTCGGAATTGGCTGGATTCAAGAGGCATGGCTTATTTGTTCATGCGTAGCCCGGGAAGAATGTGCCCAGACACAGAAAGCTGGCACAGGCTGAACCTCTCTCCTTGCAGACCTCTGGTTGGGCTCTTCTGCAGGGCAGACATGCCCCGATACAGGCTTGTGTCTGAATGGATTAACAAGGGATGTAACTTTGATTGGAACCTCCTAGCTATTACCTAGACTCTAGGAGTCAAACACATGGAAGTTTATCTCTAGAAGGAAAGGAAGTGGCAGATATCAAATCTCAGAAAGAGACATTCCATTTAGAAAGTCTTCAGGCTCTGAAGCATTTGCAGAAAAACTTTTCTCTTATAACACAAGTCCATTGTAGGCCTCAAAATGAACATCTGCCCTGTATCAGATACTCACACACTGGACAAGTTTATGAATTCCCCAGCTATCCTGTTAGGTACTCACTCTGTCAGTAGCTGCAATGTGAGGACCATAAATATATTCCATTAGAACAGTTGTTTTGATTTTCTAGCAGTGTATTAGGATCTAACCCTTCTCCTCCCCTTTCGCATAATATTGTCCAGTAATATGAAACACAGAAACCCTGCTTTGAACCATTGTGTTCTGCCTTTGATTCAGCTCTTCTCAATCAATGCTCTAGCTGTGATGCTTGGTTTTTCCATTGATTGCTCCCATGGCATTTCTGACTTGCTAGGAATGTGGCAAAAGGGCAACTGGCACTTTCCTTCCTAGTAATCCTAGGGCAAAGTGTGGTTCATCTGACACACCTCTCACAGGGATGACACCCTTTGTGCACGTGATATCCATTTGCTTTTCACAGCACAGTACCATGAGAATCAGTAATTCTCCAAGAGTATAACAGGACTTTCTTACAGAGTTGATTTGCTTATGTAGATAAAGGAAAACACATGGAAATTCCTGTATTTATGAAGTCATTTCATCTGCCTCTCTAATACAGACACTCTAACATGGGACACAACTGTCCCATTAGCAAGCTATTATATGGTTCCTTTGGAGATATGCAGAGAAAAGAAGTATATTGGTCTCAGTAGCCAACTGAGTTAAAATACATGGATCCCTTCACTTCCATCATTTGGCATCTGGGACATTATATCTAACTGTGAGCAGTGGAGAGACCCAGACACTCAAAATTCCCATGCTGATTGTTCCAGGGCTAGAGACACTGTAGGAAATCAAAGCACTTGGCCAATGCTGACCCAAAGTAGAAAGCAAGGCATTAACTCTCTGCTTCTTAACTCCCCACAGGCTTCACAATGGATGTCTGTACCCACTTTCCCTATGACAACATTAATTGCACCCCAAACTAGACTGTATAGGGAAAGCCCAGGAGACCTTCCAGTTCTACATCATATCATGCCTTGGGAACAACTCCAATCAGTAGTACCTTCTCCTCTGGAAGACAGACTATTGACTCTTGATCTCAGAGACATTTTCCATCAGGCAAAATCCATAGCCTTTAAAAGAGTGCTGGTAAAATCTTTAGTATAAAATATGCTTGGGCTTGGGGGTGTTTATTGTTTGGTTTGTTTCTTACATTGTTGGCTGCTTATCTAATCACTGAAGAACTTAAGAGTGTAAGAGGGGCAGGACATCTGTTAGGTGAAGAAGCATGTACCCAGTGGCAACCGATGAGGAGGTGGGCTTTAATCACAGCATTTTACAAATAACTGCATTTTTTAAATTATACCCTACAAAAAAAAAACCAAATTCTAGACCTTGCTTATCTCAGAATTTAATTATTAGGCCAGCAGTCTTCTGTCAAAGTTGTATGCCTGGATCTGTGTAGGCAAACTCAATATCCTCTGGAACTACACTGACATTAAAAAGCACAGGAATACACAACTAAAGATTATTGAAAAGGAACAGACAGGAATGAAAACAGGCACCTCTGGTCAACCCAGAGAGAGCACTGGATAGCTCAAATTTGAGACATCATCCTGAAAGCTGTGGTTTATGCAGCTTCAAATTTGCTACCAGATCTTTTAAGGAAACCTCACCTTTCGTTTCTGTTTTGGCTTTGTCTAGACTCAGAAAGCAGCTGCATATATAGACAGAAGAAAAGCCGACTGCTTATCTGGAGTAAACAAGTGAGGATCCCCTGCTTCCAGCAGCCAAGTAAGAGCTCGGAGGGAAGGAGAGCATGACCCTCTCTCACACTTCTTTTGGTTGGTATAAGTGGCAGCCTAAAGGCTGACATGAATTTCCCCCCCTCTCTCATTGTGGTTGGAATTGAGACTATTCCATGGAGGCTGATGAAGCTATGTAAGAGCACTTCAGCCAGAGCAGCTGCCAAGCAGCCATCAGGCAAGACTACGTCAAGACACAGGGACCCGGGCTAGGACCCAGAAGGACCCTGTGGGTCCTGACCCCTTCCACCACATGCACGCCTCTTCCTGTCTCTCTGGCAGCAGCACAGACCCCCAGGCCTGTTGCCACTGCTGAGCTGTGCGGCTGAAGGGGATGGCACATTGAAGCAATTTGCCAGGCTGCATGACAATTACTGACACAGATGCTCCTGTGTCAATATGGGCTCTTCTCTCCGTTCTGGTTACAGCAATGGGTGTGCCTGGCGGGGACTCCTCTCGGCACAGGCCAGTAGGATTACGGCGCTGGGAAGGGGCCACGACTGCCTGGGCTTGCGAGAGCAGAAGCAGACTCAGAGGTTGTCCCTGCTCCCTCCCCTCTTCCAGTCTTTTTATCAGGATCTTCAGCTGCCTGCCATCCCCACACTCTTCCCTCTGTCCTCTGTTACCCACATACTGTATCTTTTGCTCTGCAACATCCCTCCCTTGCTGCCTGTTTGGAGACTAGGGATGAGAGAAAAGGGCACTGCCCAGTTCTTTTCTGTCAAAGGCTCTACATCCCTCATGCACCCTCCTTTCAGTTTCCTCTTGATTCACACTGCCTCAATTGTTCCCCTTGTAACTGGGATAGCAGTCATTGCACAAGTGCCAATAAATTACAACCTTCACAGACACGGGACGTGAGATGGGGCAGGTTTTAGGAGGGTCAGGATAGGCATAAGGAATTGCAGACAAACCCCTTCACCTTCTGAGCAGTTCTGAGAGCCATCTTCTCCTGCCAGCTTTTCAACCAGCATCAAAGTCTATGTGTTTTTGCCTGCCAATGGCTGAAATGCAGCGAAAATACTCACATCCAGTATTCAAATGTTATCAAACTCCATCCAAACAGGAAAATGTCATCAAGGTGACATAAACACCTCAGCCAGACACCATAAATGATACACACTGCCCTCCCCATGTCCTCCTGAATGCCTTGGATGATTCCAAGACCGCTGGGGATGTGGTGTAACTATTTATCAGGTCTGTATGAACAAAAGGGCCCTTTCCTTTGCTGTAGCTTCAGCACCAGGTGGACAGACAAGCAGTCCTGGGCCATTTGCTGCCCAGAGTTGCCCAACCTTGCCTCTGCAGACAGGCCCAGAGGGGCTGTGTCCACAAGTGCCAAGCCCATGCCTCAAAGCTGCCTGCCCGCCAGTGCCTGTCCTAAGTTTAGACATGGCAGTCAATGATGAAAGCTGAGACACAAAGCACTCTGGCCAGACTTCTTCCAGCACATCTTGAGGTGATTTGAGAGAACACTGCATTCAGCTGCTCTTCCTTGTTTGCTATTCCCTGACTCATGGGAGCACGTCCCACTGCGCACAGGCTGGAGCAGCTGAGGCCCGGCCACGTGTTGCCCTCTGACAGCTCAGCAATGGCAAATGGGTCTCCAGGAGAGGGGCAGCTGACCTGGTGAGCTGGGAAAAGGTCATGTGTGTGACAGACCCACCAAAACAGTGTCTCTGCTAGCACACACTACATAACACTATGCCTTCCCCTCCAGAGAAGGCCACCACTGGCTTAACTCTACAAAACCACCTCAGGACGTATCCTTAGTGTCTTCTGTCTTTTGAGGAGACCAGCAAAGGAGTCTGCTGCTCCTGACAATGCTACACAAAACTGAACAGGCCTCCCTCAGCCCCAAACCAGCTTCCTCCTGACCCTCCTCTGATGGAAAAAAAAAATGTACTGCTCCTTTAAATGTGGTCCATGTTAAAAAAAAAAAAAAAATTGACAAGCTCCCTCACTCTCAAAAGAGTGAGAAATTTTCATTGATTGATTTCTTCATGGCTTCTTAAACAGATAATTAATTCACCGTGAACCTGCGGACACACCGTCGTGAGTCGTTAATATTGTAAATTCACATATACTTCAATAATCGCCTGACCCCCCCGTCACCCCGAAAAACAGATAGCTGTGCAGCAAGAAGGAGGGGAACGGGGGGGGAATCGATTTTCGAAGACATGAAGGGATCACCCAGCAAAGGGAAGCTATTGATTCTCTTTTATAAGACACCGCTATAATATTTATTCTTTTGTAAACAGAATTAACCCAGCATCATGGGTCATTCCTATCGAACAACTTTCCTCACATGTGCACAGCAATGCTGATTGTATCAGATGAGGTAGAAACATCCAAACTGTACCACCCACCCTGGCTCGCACCTCAGCATCTGCTCAGCTCCAGCCTGCCGGGTCCTGCCGCCATGGCGCAAACCCAGCTGGCGCAGGGCTGGCCGCAGCCGGGCTCGGCTGTACAGGTATGGGCAGCCCAGGGAGCAGCCGTGATGCTCTCACCAAGTGCTGCTGGCACCGTGCTGGTCTTGGGCCACCTTGTGCTGGGGGGAGGTGGCTGGGGGGCTTCTGCAGCTGGAGCCACAGAGACAGCGCTCACGGTGCATGGCTGAGCTGTGACTCACACCTATCCACAGCTGCTGATAGAGGAGAGGGGGAATTGTGACACGAAGAGGAACTTCTCTCCATCCCCTAACCCTCTCCCAGTCTGGAACAGTTTCTATCCTGCAGACTCTCCATGGCCACCCAGAAACCCATCCAGCAGCAGATGGGGCAGCAATCGCTGTGAGGACTCTATCACACCTGAGCTCCTCTCTGTCCACCCATGGCAGGGGATGCAGAAAAAGGGCCCATGTGGGGCATGATACTCCATAGCCCTGAGGCTCAGTGGCCCCTTGCGCAGGGACATCATAGGGACAAGGAGCAACAGGGCCTGCTACTGAGGCATGAGCTGTTGCTTGTGAGGGGACAACTGCATTTTGATCAAACGAAAGGTCACCCCTGAAGAAAGAGCTGTAATGGCAAAAGTGAGAAAAGAAAAAGCCAAAGGGAAGGTTCTGGATCAAGCATCCCAAGGAAGAGCCAACAAGTTGTGATCCAGTCAGGAAAGGATCCGTAAATCTTGCCTGGAGCAGTTTTCCTTCCCTAATTTTATCTGCATAAACAGCGAATCACTGTTCCCCATAAGAGACTATTCATACACATTCAAGTCTCTTGAAGATGCATCTTTGTGGGACATAAAAACGTTCTGTATAGATAAAGATGCAAATCTTTGCCTTGGGTACAAACATGCCTGAGGTTTGGAAAAGTCTGGAGGCAGTAACTGTGAAAATCCTGGCTGCCCATCAACTCCTGAATTGCCATCTTGTAACACCATGCAGTCCAAAGCAAAAACAGAAACCGTAACAACACAAGGCTACCTTGCACTTGCCCCACATATGTGAAACTGATTTCCAGCAAGGTCTTCCCGAGAACTTCTGGCACGAGAAACATGATTCAGATTTCACAAAAAAACAAAATCACGTCTCGGCCACGTTTCATGGGCTAATCCCAGATCTCTCCGTCCCAGAGCCCGTGCGGCCGAGGGCTGCCCGGGGTTTTCCCGGAGGAAGCCCGACCCGCGGCCGGTGGGGCTGTGGCAGCGGCGGGACGGCCCCGTGCCCGCTCCTGCAGCGGGGGTCCGGACGTGCCGGGCCGCCGGCGCTCCGGCTGGCTTCCCCTCGCCTTCCTCCCGCCCCGGCCGGCGGCCAGGCCCAGCGAGCGCCGAGTTGTGCCCACGGGTTTCGAAGTGGCGGGGGGAGCAGCAGCCGGGGCCGGGCGGCGGCGGCGGGGCAGCGGAAGCCCTAATTAGAAGCGGGGCCGCGGGCAGGCAGGGCTCCATTCAGAGGGCGGACAAAGGGAGGGTCTGTGGAGCAGAACCGGCGGGCACTGAAAGGAGCGCGGGAGGGCCCAGCGGCGCCCCTTGCCTGCCGGCGCAGCGCGGCGCAGCGCCCCGGCCGGAGCGCCGCCTGACCCGGCCGCCCGCACCACCCGCGCCCCGCACGGCCGAGGGGAGGCCCGGCCGGTGGCCTGGGGGAGGAGAGCGGGGAACGCCAGCCCCCCTGGTCACCTCTCGGCCCCCGCCGCCAGACGAGCGTCTTTCCACTCCAGCAGCGCCCCTGAATGCGCTAATTAGCCCCCCGAGCCCGGTGCTGGGAAAGGCCACACCGCTCATATGACCGCCACGAGGGGCTCGGGGAGCGTCACCGTGCCCCGGTGCTCCCCGCAGGGTGGGACTCGGCGGAGGGAGGCCGGGGCTGGGTGCAGGTGCCCCGTGACACCCCTGTGTGAGGGCACCCCTGGAGCGGCGCTCAGAGAAGGTGCCGGCCCTAGAGGTGGAGGGGCTGTCAAGGTGATGCTCTGAAAGGCTATGGGAGAAATGAACAGGAGGCCCAGGACTTGTCTAAGGGCAGCAGTACATCACAATTAATTCAGGGCTCTTTCCAAAACAAAGGCTTTCTATGGATTTCAACATGTTTGCACAATAGTGGACAGAAAGAGCAGTGAAGTGTCATCTCAAGGGCCTCCTCCCTATCTGCCTCTTTGCCTTCCCTGCCCACACATTAAGCACATCTTCAGCAATGTCTCCTCCTCTTCAGATGCTTTCTTGCTACGAATTTGCTTTTTGATTTATTTTTACCACATCACCCATGCATTATTACTATGCCACATGTGGTTTGCTTTCTACAGACCTCCCAAGGCTCCACTGCGAGGCATCTGTATCTGTGAGACCCCACATGCTCCCACTTGGGGATACGCAGCACAGGGGAGCTCATGGCTATAGGAAGCCTAGTATAGCAGCCACACATTTGGAAGCTGCTGCTGGCAAAGGGAAGAGTCCACCCTAGGTCAGCCCTCTTTCCCCTGGACTTGAACAACATCCAACTCATCAAGACTCAGCAGAGGCCACTCTATCACATGTACACAAGCAGTTTCTATGAAAAGAGGGAAGAAGGCCACCAGCTATATGAGACCTTAGTGACAGTTCTGAGATCAGGGAAAAGGGGAGAGGGAGGTCACACATGAAGAACAAGGCAGGTGGCTGTGTCATGAACTCTTATCTCTGTCCCTCTTGACTCCTCACACAAGCCCAAAGGTGGTGGCCAGCAGCTTTGTCCTCCCGTGGTCTCCATCATGAACCAGCTGGGACAGAGGGTGTCTCAGTGCACACCTGCACTTCTGCATGATACTTTCTCTTTCCCTTTACTTTTGGGATCTGCACCCTAACAGACCCAAAGATCTCTCACATCCTTGCAGTGAATGTGCACTGTTCTCACTCAGCCAATACATACCATTTAAACCAGACTGAGATACAGCCTTTTGTCCTGATGGCAACAGAACAAGCCAAATTACCTGATTTAGCTGGGTGTGCTATCAAGTTCAAGGATTCATCAGCTTCAAGACCTTCCTTCATGGTGTTCCTCCCTGGATCTTCAAGCACCCCAAAAACCTGACAGTAGTCAAAGCCTTTCAGAGGCTCTGACATGCTGGTAACGAAAAAGCAGTATAGTATAGAGAAGTAGGCAGTAAACCAAGGCCATGGATTAACCAACTGATCTTTGATTTTCCTCCTTTCTCTCCCCTCACCTTCTTTCTCTATCCAGCTTCCAAGGGTAAGGGCTTCCAGCTGGGTCTGCTTTCTCACCTGCATGCACCCCCCCACACCCCAAACCCCAGAGGCCTGCATTGCACAGGACCCTGAGAACAACTGCAAAGAGCCAGGAGGCCTCATACAGAAATCCAACAACCCTAGCAAGAAAGTAATTGCCTCCAAAGCTAGCAGTGCTGGCAGGAGAAGCTGTCTTCAGTACAGCCCTTCCACAATCACACGCGTCACCCAGGTGCACAACATCGTTTGCAAAGGCCCAAGGGACTCAACAGCTCTGTAAGGCCCTAAGAGAAGGGAAATTGCTATCAGAGATTCCTGTTGACTCCATAGCCCACCAAGGAGGCTGCTGGCTTCTACAGGCCATCCCCCATCTGTTGGAATAGCAGGAAGTTTAGCAATAAAAAATAAAAAATGCTGGAGTCCAACTGGTGACTGAAGTCTGGTGCCAGACTCTGCTGCAGAGACATCACAGCTGCTTACAGTGCCTGCTTGGAAAGAGGTGCTCATTAAACATTTGCCTTAGGTTTGTTTTCCCTGTTTGCTAAAAGCAAACATTCACAACAAAGATCTATGACAGAGGGCTGCAAATCAAAAGTTTGATTTAATAAAAACAAATACTACCAACCATCTGACTCTAGGCTTTTCTTCCTTTGGCTTCTGCTCTTAGCCTTTAGGAGTTATTTTGAAAAGCTTAAGGCCACAGGAACTAGAAGTGATTTTTATTTTCTAATTGAGAACTCTAGATTTTCAACTAACAGATCAGGCTTTAGAGAAGGCCCCAAGTAACCAATACAGTCTTCAGAGCTGGCAGAAGGGGTTTCATATCACAGAACTACCTCACAATGCAGAAATTACTTTTCCAAGGTGGGTATTTTTGGTGAAGTTCCTACCTTTTTTCCCAGCTATGGAGATGCTTTCAATAGCTGCAACTAACTTCCATGCATGAGCCATGAATACTGGCAGATCAAAGCTGAGGAGTTGGTCAACAGCTGCTGGACTACTAAAACAGAATTCTCATCAGTGCCACGCTGCTCAGAGGAAAGCTCTCATCAGCAGAATCCAGACAGCAGAGCTGTGAACAGAATTCAGAAGCACCCACATCCCAATGCTGGCAACACATGAGGCCTCTAGCAGGAGTGGGAAGCTCACAGCCAGAAAGCCAGGCAGCACCCAGCAGTCTGCACTGCATGGCCCAACAGCACAGGAACTAACACTGATGCTAGTACCATTCAGCTGCATCTCAGGTAGTTTGAAAAGTTTATTTAGCAGGTTCCTCACGTTGCCCTGAAGCATAGTGAGCTCTGTCTGGTTGCAAGCCCATCTACTGCCATACTAAGGGCTGAGCCTTCACATGTCCCACAGAAACCATCTCAGGAAGGCACTGCTCCTTGGGCACTGTGCTTGCACCCCACTGCTGCTGTGCAGCATCCATGGAGCATGACATCACCTGCCTGCAGCTCTCCTGGTGGTGCCTCTGCACCTGGAGGCCTGTCTGTCTCTGGGCCCACCCTTTGCAGCATGGCCAGCACCAAGCCAGTCTTGCCCAGCTCTCTGGGAACCTGGGGGGAAGCGGGTCTCCTTGTGGAGCCACACTGTGAGACACTGACATGAATCGATCCGTAAGCCACCCCGATGTTCTCCGCTTCTGATTGCTACATTTTTTGTGACAAATTGATAAACTGCATCTCCACTCAGTTAAAGATTTGATCTCGCTCTCTTAATCCGCTATCAATAAGATATTAATCGTGCACCCGACCCGTTCTGTTCCCTGTCTGCCTGCAAATCCAATAATCATTTCAGAATTCACAGCCGAGTGGGGCACTCCCTTCAAACAATTAATTATAGGGGAGTCTCATTTATTTTCCCTGTAACTCTCTTCCCCCCATCCCTCCCCTGCCTGCCTGTCTCCTTCTTCCCACCTCCCTCCTTCCCCAGCTGAAATTCATGCTCAGCAGAGACAGGAGGTGGGAGTGCAGTTCAGACTGGGAGCTGAAGAGGTCCTGCTGAAGTCCCTTCCATTTGCTGCTCCACACAACAAATTAAGCCCCACTGTGCCCAGCCCCCATATTTCTCTGAAGGTGGATGCCAAATTAACTCCAAAGCTAAAGACCTGAATGGTCCCCACTGATACATAGTCCCTCTAACACCGCTAGCATTTGCTCTGCCAGTGATTTGGGATTTCCACCTCTGGCCAGCCAGGACAGGGTTTGTTCATGCTCAGGGCCATGTGCCTCAGGGCAGCTCAGGTAAGGGACAGTTGGATGAGAAGTCTCTGTGTGGGCCATGAGGATGGATGAACTGATGACAACTGTGCTTTATCCACATAACCCCATTGACATTTTCTAATAGCCTGCACTGCACTGCTATCTGAGTGCTTCTTTATTTGTACTTTAGAGATTTCGTTTCTGTCCTTGGTCCAGAGGAGAACCAAGCTTCCTGGCCAGCTGTGCTCTCAGGCAAGGTCTCACTGCACTATTCCTTCCCTGCCCAGCCTCTTCTGGCACTGCATTTCAACAGCCAGCCCATTTCAGATGATGCTGTTAGGGAAATTAGTCTATGCAATAACTTCTAGCCATAGCATTCATATGAAGGCCAGATACACAAATTGAAGTAGTTTGTGTCCCAAATTTGCTACCACAAGTGCTGGGGAACATAGCCCATGGGGAGGTAAAAGGTTGTAAAGAACCACAGAACACACAAAGTCTTTCATTGTCCGTGCTACAAATACCAAGGAAAAAGTGTATATTAAAGTGTCCCTCACTGTCAGAGGACTCACTCCTGAGGTGCATCTTTTGCTTCATCATCTTTGTCATCCTCCTCTTTTACCTCAAACCCCATGGGAGACAGAGGCACTATGACCAGAGATGGGAACAGCTGGGAGAGAGGATCTGTCGCCAGCCATAGCTGTTGTAAGCATTGGCAGGAAGGCCAGAGAAAAGAGCGTCTCTGCTCCTGTGTGGGGACAGGAGCAGGGCTCTGACAAGCTCTTTAAGCTCCCCAGGCTCCAGAAAATGCTGTGCAAAGTGTTTTAGCAACAAAAGTCTTGAGAAGAACAAACACTCTAATCCCTTAATGAGCCGGCTGATCCCCCATCTTGGCTCTGGCTACTCTAAAGAGCCACACGCTCCCCTCCTCCCTGGCCCCCTGGCCCCCTTTGGAGCAACCCGCTGTGGCCGCCTCAGAACCGATTCAAGGTGCTCTTCGGGATCCAATCCAATTACCCTGCGTCCTGCTGAGCGGCCCCACAGACAGACTGGCTCTTTCAGGGCAGAGTCTTATGGCCTGTTAATCCTTCCCTCATTAAAAGACCTTGTTCCTCCCTCCTCAGAGATGAAAAAAAAAACCCACAAAAAACCCCTCAACCCCACACTGGGAAAAGTTTACGCAAGAGAGCCCCAAAGCGGAGCATGAAAGCTGGCCTGGAAGCTGCGGCCTCTGCCCGCTCCCAGGGGTCACCTCAGCGCAACGCAGGAGTATCTCTGCCTCCTGCTGCCCTCAGACCTGGCTCACCCATGAAGAGGATGGGCAGGCAGCCGTCCCTCATGCTGTTCTTACACTGTGGCTTTATTGGCTTCTCTTTAATGGGCCTGTCATTAAGGCAGGAGGAAAGTGGGTGGGAGGGTTCCCATAAAACCAAGGCCTCAGCTAATGAACGCGGCACCTGAGGGGAAAGGACACAGGAGTGACGGTGGTTGGTCACACAGGGCTGAGCTGGCTGTCGACAGCCTCGCAAGGACAAGGTTCCCCCTCCTCAATGGGAGAGGAAATGTCAGAGCAGCTCCCTTTCTACCCACCCGTCTGGTACCACACATGCAGGAGGGACCAAGATCTCTGTCCCAGAGGGTGGCCATTCCCACACCTGGGAGTTCTCCTCAACACTTAGCTGGAGGGATGAGTCAGAGGTCAGTCAGCTGCAACCACCTCCAAACAAACTGTAATGCGTAACTGTGTAATTCTGCTGTGATTTTGCACCTCTCCTGCTTCCTTCTGTTGGGAGCTGCAGTCACAAACCCCAGCGTTTTCCCTCCATCTGCACATGCTATTTGACCAGCTCAGGTTCAAATCCACCAGCTGTACTGTAGATACTGCTACTGGTACCAGTGCTCGTTAGCCCATCGATAGAGTATAATGAAGAGTCGGATCACTCCTGAGGGAAGATCCATGTATGTATAAGCCAGGCACTCCCTGCAGAAGATGTCTTCAACTTAACCTATTACATGTGGCAGAAAGGAAATAAGGTAATGCTGAGAAAATACTTCACAGTCATGTTTCCAAAATAAATTATCATTTCAGTTGTTCCTGTCTGGTAAACAGAATTTACATCCCCACCAGCACACCACAGTGCAGAATTTCAGTCCCAGATCCCAGGAGTGTTAAAAACCTTGCTAAAGATGGAGACAAACGTATTAAGTTTGGGTGGAAGATAATAACAAAGCCAGAGTTAGGTAGTATGATAGGATAACAGCAAGGACTTCGCTCTAAAGATAAGGAAATAAAAATGAAGCAGAATAAAATCAAGGGAGAAACTCCCTGGCAATGAAATTCACTAGGAATCTTCACTGTTTAAAGCCCTAAGAAAATTGCACTGAGGAAAACGGTTATAGGGGTGCCAGAAGAGCCTGAGCAGATATCGCAGTACCACACAGAGCTTGGGGAATCCCAGTTTTATTCTTGGTCCCAATACCAGTTTGTAATACAGCCTGACCACATTAAATTTGGCACATGTTCAGATAATGCTCCCATCCCTCCAACTGCCAAAATATAGAAGTCACTTGCCAAATTTAGCACAAGCCAGTCAGGCTTTCAGTTAGAGGTAACCTAAGCATGATGATTTCTGGGCTCAGGAGAATGTTAATTCCACAAGTCTTCTCAAAATTGAGGCAGGCTCACAATTCATGTGAAAGCTGGTATGGATGTGGTCAGCCTCCCTCCAGAGCTGCAAGAGTTACTGACAGTCATAACATGTATGAAAAGGAGCCACAAGGATGAAGCAACTAAGTCTTGTGGGGCAAATGGCTCATCCCAGCTTGGGCTAACCCAGGAACTGGAGAGTTGGGCTCTGCTCTGGATATGTACTCTAAGGAACAACATGTCTGCGGTGGTCTGATGCCATGGGGCTCAGGAATACAGGTGACTAAGGATTTCAGTGATAACAAAAGGCCATGATTAGGTCTTCCTAAAATTTTGTTCTTGCAGGAAATTGCAGCATGGACCTACTAAGCATTTTTTCACAGTAGGTATCTGATTTTTTTTTTTCTCACAAGACAGTAGAAGGAAGTGAACATATTAAGCTGAGAGGGACATTTTTCAGTGAGGTTTTGGTTTGAGTTTAGTTTGTGGGAGAAAGAATGAAAAAAACATTCAAATTTCTGACAACTTTTTTCCCTCCTCAGCAAAAAAAAAAATTCCTTACCAGTCTGTCACAGGCCCCAGGGAGGTGAACTGCATGATCTAATTGGGCATTATCTCAGTCTTCTCAAATTTCTCTCTTGTCACACAGTCTGCTTTTTGACCTATGCCAAGAGAAACAACATTGGCATGTATCCTTTTTGGCTTTGACAGAGCCTTTTTCTGCTCAGCTCTCTTCCACAAATTCTTTCTAGTTATGCCATCTCATCTATTCACTTTGCACTTGCACATTTAACACCGTAATTACAACATACAAGATTAGAAATCAGACTCACCTTTTCCCACCTAGGGCTGTTTTCTTCTTCTTCTTTGTATTCCCTTCAGTAGGACCAATGAAACCCACTTGTTCACATTTTTTGTTACTGGTCAGGTTCATTTTTTATTCTTTCTTACTGAACCCAGCCATCTGCAGAGAACTACTTTACTCAAGAACTTGGTCTCTGCTCACCGGTTGACTGCCATCAGGTGATAATTCCTCCCCATCTGTTGTTTGAAATTATTTTCTAAATCATTTCTGTGAATGATTCCAACTATCTTGGTCAGCTTTGACTGGATGGAGTGGTTATACACTCCATTTCTTTCCCCATGAGTCTTCAGTCCCTTTTAAAGTCAGGTCTTGGGTGAGAATCCTGGAATTTTTAGAATAAAACAATTTCCCATTAGATCCCACTAAATCTTACTTAAAAGTGTCTTGTTCCACAAATAGTCTGGCTAGCAAACCTGTCTACTAGAACACCATCAGAAAACACACATCTAAGAAAGAAATCCTAAGGAAATTTAAGTCTTTTGTTGGATAGTACACTAACTGAAAATGCATTCTGTGTGAAGATTTACTTCATTATAGGCTGAGTTCAGCAATGCTGCTGCAAACCTGGTCCTTTGACACACCATACAATGCTGAGAGCTTTGGACTCGATCCAGCAAAATATTTAAGCATACGAGCAGCTTAAGAAATTAAGTGCGTGGTTAAATATCTAGCTAGATCAGGGCCAAAACATTTGGCATCTCATAGGATTGCTCCATAAAAATGTTCTTAATTTTAAAAAAGCTCATGTTTCATCAAAAATATATATTAGGAATTACCAACTTCCTTTTTAGATGCAATTTAACATGGTTATCTAACATAATATCATGCCTTTAACCTTTTTCTCTGGAGACAGTTATTTAGAGGAAGGGTTCTTCTTACATCGTATCACTCAGATACAACACAAAGCTAATTTCTTGACAAGGTGTTGCCTGGGAATCCCCCTGCAGTTGTGACGAGTCTTGGCACATTCCAGCAAAGAAGGATAGGTGGTCTGAAGGACACAAATATGCAAAGACTCATAATTTACAAGGGTTATGTTCCAAAACAGCATTCATAGCAGGACATCAAGGGGCTGGCCCAGATGTGGAGGTCAGATACAAGTGTATGAGCTAGACTTGCTCTATGTCAAGCAATTACTTGCACTGTGTTGAGCACAGACTGTGAGATAGAGATCAGAGCTTGCTGTGCTACCTACCAGCATGAAAGCAGAGTTACTGTCCCACAGACCTTCTGTCCAAATAACCACAGTAAAAACTGGGAGGGGAGACTGCTCTTTGCCAACAGACAGAGCAAAAAGCTTTCCTGTCTCTCCTTCCAGAAGCAGTTACAGGGCCTAGTGTCGGAGAAGACTTCAGCAAGATCTCTTCCTTCACGCTTAAAATACCACCTCACAAGTTTAATGGAGCTGATACATGGTCCGCCACGTTTTCTTCTGCCCACTACCACTTTCACCAGTCTATCCCTGTACCTAAGCAGTGGGGACACTGGAAGCCCATGGGGGCAGGGAGTTGCATCAGTATCTCCCAGAAGTGATAGGTCAAGAGGAAGTCAAGTCAAGCTAGATGGCTCTTTACTGATCCTCCCTCTTAAGGCCATAAATAGCTCTATCCTCTGTGACCCTCTGCCTCCCGCAGCCCTTCCCCACCTCTGCCCCCTCCCCAGCACAGGCTGCTCCTTGCCCTCTGCAGATCATTGTCTCCCTGTTAATTGCTCTGTCTAGGAGGAACAGGTCAGCAGCTTCAGGTGAGAGCCAGAGAGATCTGTTAATAAGTAAATGATAAAAAAAAAAAAAAAAGTTACAGAATGAACTTGTTTCTTTCCAGGACTTGCTTTGCAGTTTGGCAACCACAACTGTCCTGCTGCAAAAGGGCTCTTTTTTTCTCTCCTTGACCCAAAACTCTGACAGTAACATTAAGCACAAACATGTGACCCGCAGCTCCAAAAAGAGCATGTGTTTGTGTGTATGCATGGGTCTTGCCAGTTTAGAGGTTGCTGCGATGGCCCCACTGTATCTCCCTGTCTATGTTACTAAACAAAACAAAGCAGGAAACAATATGCCCTCAGTTCATTCCTACTGTTTAACTACAGGCTCCCTGGCTGGGGGATGGTTCTGTCTCTCAGACAGTGCATGGCGACAGCCTGTGACACCAACCAGCCCCACTAGACAACACAGACAAACCTCCAGCACCATCCACCATGCCTTGCACCCCTGGACACCGTTACTTGCTGCACCCCGGGGCTCCATCATGCTCTAATGCTCCTGAGATGCAGTGTGGCACTTTCCTGTGATGCCCTCTCTCAGCATGAGCCTTGCAGTGCCACACAGGAGCCATGGTGCTGCAGAAACAGCAGTCCCAGCCATTGCTGCTGTCTTTAAGTGTTACAAAACACACAGAACTCATAGGAAACCTCTCAAAACCAAGTACAGCATGAGAGATGAAGCATTTGGTGTGCACACAAGCCACCAGCTTCATCCCAGAGGAGACATTGCAGGAAGAAACTTCTGATATTAGGAGACCTGAAAACAGACTTATTCCCAGCCCGAGAATCAAGCATCAACCAGAGGGCCTAAACTTCCCCTGGAAATACTGCCCTGGGCTTGTGCCATCTGGCTTATTGGACTTGCTGTGGCTCCTGCCCCTGTCCATGGCATGGTTATTCCTGTTGCTGCGCCTTCCCAGAAGGAGGTGCTGTAGGGTGGTGGCCACACTCCTCCGCTCTCCACCTTTGTGAGCCTAACCCTGTGGGGTCTCATATTCCTTTGAAACCTGAGTTGTGTTGATGGATATATTTGCTGTGTGCCTCCCGTCTCTCCTGGGCTCAGGCTGCCCTGTCTGGAGGTTCTGTGAGGGAGAGGGGTCTGGAGTTTAAGAGCGTTATTGTTACCGGAGGAAGGAATTTTTGGTCCTATAAATCAGAGGCAGGCAGGAGTAGGGCCAGCATACTTGGGCTGTGTGAACAAACTTCATTTCCTGGGAGACTGGCCTTCAATCACCCTCTGTCATACTCCACTGATCAGAGGTGGACATGAGAGGAGTTCATTAAGGTAGAAGAAAAATAATATAATAGGTCCTCCCCATGCATGCACTATTCCCGACCCCTGGGGGTGGCAAGACATCCCTTCCTTGTGCTAAGACCCAAAACACATACACAGAGCCACTCACCCTGAATATGCTGGTATTCCTCTGCCTAAGCAAATTTCCTTCTAAAAATGGACACCTCAAACACAGACCGAGGGTTTTTTCTGGCTACTTTTCAGATGAACTCAGTTCCACTGTCTGTTGACTCGCTTTGTAATTCTTGGCTGCACTCTGTCGGAGAAGAATCAGGTCCAGCACTTGAGGCAAAAGGAATCGACAATTTTCTGGGCAAAACAGAACACTCAAAGCTCTCCTTGTTGATTTTGTTTCCCGGCTTTCTGAATGGATCCTTTTTTTTTTTTTTTTCCCTTAGGAGATTACCTCTTCTGTTTCTCTTTACCATCCTTCAGCACTACTTGTTTTGATTGGAATTAGGAAAAGGGGCAAGAATGTTAAGTAGGCAAAAATTAGAAAAATAAATTAATTTAATGAAAAGAGAAAATACTTTGAGTTAAGGATATGGAAAAACCTCGAAGAGGAAAATTGTTTACAAAAAGTATTGTGTTTTCAAGAGCAAATTGTGAGCCAACCTAATGTATAGAAACACAGAAAAGAGCTCTAGTAAGGCCCAAGAGACTGAGCTGGTGTTTAACATGGACTGGTGCAGTGGTGATACCACATGGAATAAAAGCCTTTCAGGCTTCTGAACTTGGTTGGGTTGGTGCCATCCATTTATATGCTTGTATCAGAAAGCATAACTGAAAGACATAATTTATTGTTTTGACCGCTTCACAAACACTTTTTCTCGCAGTTCTTATGTTTATAAGATACAAATACAAAGCAGAGCTTGGGCCACAGGACTCAGGAAACTGATACAAGATAAATAATGTTAATTATATTATATTATATATATATATATATGTTAACACATTAATGTTAATATTGGGAGGACCTGCCCAAGTACAGCTTCAGGCTGGTACTCTTACCTCCTGTGTGACAGACATTGGTTTAGGGAGCTCCTTGCAAGCAGTTTCAATTGATGCTCAGTTATGCTGCTGGACTCAGCTCCTGGAGAAATTTGTGGTTCTGTCGAGGCAGACAAGGGAGCCCAGGCACTGCCATCCTTGGTTCCAGTATCTTGCCTTTCTGTCTGTGATGTCTAAAAACACCAAATCCAGCAGGAAATGTGGAGGGGTTTGTGTGAACTGGTCCTGAGAACAGAAGACTCTGGAACATAAAAGAGTGCACTGTGGAGTAGGAGCCTCTGCTCACGACCATGACTTCACATGGCAGTGCCTCACATTCCTCACTTTAGCACAGTTCTGCTGTTGACATTTGTGCACATCCCAGCAGAGGTGGCCAACTGCAGCAGGAGCACTCCTTCAGTCTTTTCTGGTTATGGAAAGTCCAGAGACCTGCATCTGGGGAAAAGGCAGAAGGTTGGTGAGCATACAGGGGCTGAGGGATACACTGATTCAGTACATCCACTGTGAAGATCATACCAAGGAAATTCTTCTTCCTTATGATCTCTTATTGTCTCCAAGGAAGGTAGCAAGGTACATCCACAAGCAGGTGAGCAATCCTGAGCAGTAGCAGACTGTTCCTGGTTTGAGAAGTAGCTCTTATATTGGTGGGTATAAAATGAATTATTTCTGGTTAATATCCAGAGGCTGAAGCTGGATGGTGAGGCAAAACAGGTAGTATTTAATCATCCCAGAAAATGTTGGAGGATATCCTCAGAAGATTTCTTGTAGGGACAGTTGCTGCATAGAAAACATAGAACTGTCTGGTACTAACATCTCCTCTAGAGAGAGAGAAAAGATGTTTCAGTGGCATTTGATGAATAGTCACTGAAGGATTTTGCAGGCCTCCCAGATGAAGGAGGTTGTTGGAAAACAGGACTATGGGGTGGCTTTTCCACCCTGGTTGTTTATCACCAGAAAGGCTTTTTGGAAACCTGCCTTATTATTTACTGCATGAAATCTTTCTGAATGGACTTTTTACAATAAAATCTAAAAGGAAAGTCATACAGTTGTTAATGGATATATGCCTCTGTTGGCTTTGAAGCTGCTCAACATATCTGCATTAAAGAAAAGTTCATTGTGTTTGTTGAGAAGTGCCAGAGAACCAGGATATATTAACTCTAAGCTCTGCTGGACTGAAAAGCAAAGGGGATAGAACAACTGAGCTAAAAATCTAAGGCCATCACTGCAGCAGAGAGGGGAGAACAATATGCAATACTGATTATGCACTGGCTGGGGTCAAGGGACTGTGGCTGGAGATATGCAAGAGTACTGTCAGAACAAAGAATATGGCAGAGGTGTACCCTGTACCCAAACACAGCTATATGCCCCAGCCCACTCCCAGTACATCAGAGCTCTCTTTGGGTCATTAGTGCTTGTTTTAATTTATTTCGCCAATTTTATCGCTGGAAACACACAGTGATTTACAACCTTTCCTGAGTGCACAGATTAATAAGTCTTCTTCTCACTTCCCCTAGAGACAATTAGCACATAGCCATGATGGGAAATGACTGTGAGGAACACACAGGCAATATGCTGTGAGAGCTAGACATTAGGCTGAATTCTGCTTACACACAAGGTCACTTGAAAGCCACTAACCATGCTTTCCTCATCTGGAGAGAAAACCCACCCCCATCACTGAGCAGAACACACACAAAAATGGACTGAACCACCTCTGGGTCACACCTGGTCACAGGGTGCAGTTTGAATGCAGAGTCCTCTGTAAAGCTGGCCAGGCAGAGGCAGAGACCACAGCTCCCTGCATGTTATGCCACTGACTTTGTGTGTGCCCTCGAAGCCTCTTCTGCCTGCCTTTTTGGACTAGATCCTGCTGTAGGTGGAGGTGAGTCCAGAGACCTCTGAGGGTCTCTTCCAATCTGAGCTATTTTGTGACTCTGACACTCTGTTCTTAACACAATAGGACTCCGAGTTGTAACTCAGCCTGGGAAGGAGTTACGACAACTGCCCTTACGGCTACAGAAGGTTGACTTCCAGCTTCAGAAGGTTTTACTATTAGAGGAAACATAAGCAACAGATTAAAAAAAAAAAAAACAACAAAATAATGTTAATAATCTTCCTTTTTCCTTTCAGGTTTGTCTGTTGCTTTCTTTCCTAAGCCATCACTGTCTCACTTCCAGGCAAGGAAGGCTCCCTCCCTTCAAACACTCTTGCAGATTTGGATTTTAAAACAAGAACCAAGAATCCAAACTCATTCTTCCAAAATCAAAGGGGAAAAGATGGCAAAAATATGCTGACAGTTTTCTCACATTATTTTATTAGTTTACTGAAACTTCTTTCCTCCAGTTCTCATAAGTCAACAACACTTTTATTCCTCAAAACAGAAGAAGATCCAGATTCTGAGAGTGAATATTTGAGAAAATTTTGCAAACTTGCAGTCCTTTTTATCTCCACAGGTAATTTTAAAGTAATCCTTTCCACATATGTTTTGATGATGAATATAGTAAACTGCACTTTACAAGCAGGAAAACTGAGTCAGATACAGATAAAACCAAATATGGTGCTTAAGCCTTCTTAGGGAATCTTCTTTTTTACTACAGTCCCATAATTAGCTGCACAATGTGCTCTGTTCAATTTGTATAGCTGGGGCTGTAAAGGTGTTATTAATAGCCCAACACTTCCACTGCTCAGCTGACCCACACTCATCACTTTGCTAAAAGGAGTCCCGTAGGAAGCTGACAGACTTTTCAAGTGCCTTGAGGCACCATGTAGGTGGTGCAGAGTTGTGAACACAGGAGTCACCAGAGGCAGCAGAGGAGTGTGTCCATCACTGTCCCTCAGCAAAGCCCTTGTCTGCATCTGCCTGCTCTCATGCTTTCTTCCTGAGCAGCTCAGTCTTGGTTTTCTTCTGTAACCCCATCTCTGAGCATCTCAGAATAAACCAGAAAGGTTTGAGAGAGACTCCTGTGGCATTCCAGCACCTCCTTGGAGTTTGTTAGTCTCCTCTGTCTCCCTTTCCTTTCCTATACCCTGGTGCGCGTGGCCATTGCCAACCAGCACTGTGTGCTCGCTGCCTCCCCAGCAGCTTCAGCTCACAGATCTTGTGAGGAATATCCCCAACAGTAATTGCATGACCTCGTCAACAGCACTGCTGTGATTTTAGTCCCCCATTCAGGTTCCAGTGACAGCACTGTCCTGCAGATTACCCATTACTTCCATGGAGATCATTGCCATGGCAGGGCTCATATGGAGATCTGTAAGGACAGTTCCTAGTGTTTTAAACATCACCGAGGAGTTCAATTTCTCTTTGCTCAGGCAGAGCCTGTCTTCTCCTGGGAGTGTCTCATCTCATCTCTTTGCTCAAGTTGCCCAGGGCTGCTCCCACCCTTGGTCTCCACAGATCAACTTTTCCCTTCCCAGAGCAGCAGTGAGGCAGCAGCAGGACTACAGTGTGTTTCTGCAGAAAATGATGGGTTGGAAAGGCCAAGGGGAGAGACTTTTAGGGTGCAACAGTGCTGACTGTGTTGCGTTTCCCTCCTCTCTGAACCCAGCCCTGCTGATAGACATTAGTGGGTGGGAGGCTGGCTCACTCCAGAGAGCCTTTGACATAAAGGGAGTTTTCACCCCACCTCTTCATCAATCAAAACTTGAACTTATTTGTGCTTATACGCTACTTCTTAAGTAGAGAAAATAAAAACTGGGTTTAGGAGAGTGCAAATATTTAACAATAAAAAAACCACATTAATTTACCCTTTTTCATTTCTACAGAAGGATCCTTAATGGAGTCACATGACTCTTATTCTAAGTGATAAACCACAGGTCATAAAGCACCACTTTATCACTCTGCACAAGCAGTATAAATAACAGCTATTACCCAACCTCACTCCATCTGATAAGCTCAGAGATTTTCTAATATACATTTCTGATTTTTTTAAATAATATTCATGATCATTTCCTCTTGAGTGTTATGAGTCTCTGGCTATGTGGCCCTTGAAACCAGGGCCTGCAAGCCCTTGTACCATCTTCCTGATTTATGGCCATGTTGGTCGGGACTGACGCCCTAATGAAATCTGTGACACTGCATTAATGGGGCTGTTTGTTACCACCAGAGTTCAGCAGCTGGCTGTGGTCTCAGCGCTGTGCTCAAGATGGTACACGCAGAGTCTATAAAACCCACCCAGTGGGCAGCAATCCTACCCTGCTGCACACGCCGTGGCACCGGCGCGCGCAGGGGCTGCCCGGCCAGGTCAGTGAAAGCTCGAGGGTGCAGGTAGAGGGTCACAGCTCTGCACCTCCTGCTGCAGCTGCACAAGCACAGGGAGTGTGTGACAAGCTCAGGGTCTTCCCTGGGCCCACGGCTAACACACAGACACATGGCTCTCAAGCGTGTAATTAATACCCAGCCCCCGGTGCGGAGTCATTGAGTTGCACCAGCCACAGTGACTGTGTGCCATCAGATTACCCACTAACAAGCACGTGCGTATGGAGTGCATCCGACACACATCCCTTGTGCCTGCAGCAGCCCCGCAGCCTCAGTGCCACGTGTGGGCAAAGAAACCCTGCCCACACCTCTCCACCATCCTGCCCAGGGCTGCCCTCCCTCTGGCTCCAGAGCAAAGCCGCAGTCCAGCACAAAACCCCACCTGCGATGTGTGTGTGCTTCCGCAACGTTTGCCAGTGTGATCTACTTCCATCGACTGAGACATCTAAGTCAAATAGCCAGTTCTCATCAACTCTGATGGCAGTTTGGAGGATGATTCATGTCCTCAGCTCAGAAAAACTGAGCCAGCATGTATGCAACAAAGATCTTGTGTATCCACTGCACAATAAAACATACCTGCAAGACAGTTATTTTAATACCAATATGCCCTATATAGAGATACATTATCATGAACTCAATCTTGGACCTACCACGGCAAGCAGGGAGAACTCCAGCTTTCTGTAAGCAGGGAGTGTTGGTACCTCTCCTTGGGCTAAGTAATCACCCTGAAGTTTTTACCACAGGTACATGCTTGAGTATCTAGATCTAATGTAGACTGACTGAAGTGGTTCCTTTTTGTTGCAATCAGCTACCATCAGCATGTGCTTTCACTTGAGTTTTATTTTCATCTTTGTTTCATTTTTCCTTTTTAAAAATAATGTAGGAAACAAGTGCAAAGATTATGTTCATACAATGCAGACTTCTATGCAACAGGAAATAAAAATTCCAAAAGTGAGTATTTAGCCTTAATTCTGCCCTGGGGTAAAACTCCGTCAGCTGCTATAACCATATATTACCTATCAAATAATTCAACACAGCACACACTTTCCTCCACCTTAGGTACATACAAGGAAGAGTCTTAGTTCCTGTGTTCTTTATTTTACAATTTTAAATGCGGGACTATTCATTGAACTGAAGGCCTTCTTCAGAAACATTTTGATGTGAAAAGTGGCAGTATTATGGAATATACTGCTGTGCCTTTAAAATGCAATGCCTTTTTTTAGGATTGCTTTTGTAATATTTTTAATAGTCAAAATGGCTTAATAAGAAATCAAGGGTTTGACCAATTCACATATTCTGGAATTATTAAATAATTACAAATAATAAAGCATTGAGCTTAAAAATGACCATTAAAAATCAGTGATATTGATGTGGCTGAATTTCATTTATCCTGGAAAGGAAACCGTTTTGACAAGATCATATTTTTTAATAAAACAAGTGTGATATTTTCCTATCAGGTCTCTTTAATTCCAGTATCATAAAAATGTGGTACATCTTTATTGATAGACTTTAGCTGGTGCATTCTCTCTTCTACAGCATATATATGTTAATGATTTTCTCAGCACTGACATACAATATGTTTAACCAGACGATTTTTCCTTTCACTCAGAGTTACTTCTCTGAGCAGTAATTTAGTGGGCAGTTCTCAAATGACAACTCTGAGAAATACACACACCGTGTCTTGTTAAAAGTGTATTTTAATGAAGTCTTGCTTGACCATGTTTCTTTTTTGTAGAATTGTAAATAATTCCTACTCTTCTTGTGATCTGTAGCTGGAGAGACACAAGACTGGAGGAGAACAGCTATGCAATCAGGTCCAGTGCATTTGCAATCACTTTGCAGCAGCTGTTTAGTCCGAAAGAAACCACAATTCCCTCCCTATGCCACAAACCTCAGAATAATTCAAACCTGCTTGTGCTAAAAAGACACACACACAACAAAAACCCAAAACCAAAACCCAAAGCCCTTGAAAAAAGTAATAACACATCACAGGAAATCAGCAGCAGATACCTGGAGCCAGAGCATCACCCACTGCTGGGAGCCGCATGGGCAAGGGAGTGTGGTACGTGAATAGGCACAGCTGATCTCAGCACATTGCAAATGTAACTCTAGTCAGGCAGTAGATGTGCTCTCTTTAATGATATTACTGAACAGATTACATAAATGAGTGAGAATTTATGTACAGAATTTGCATGTGTTTGCAACTGATCTGAAACTTATAAATACATTTCTGTATTTACACGCACAAGTAAATTAATATTGATTTCCAACCAGCAAGCACCACCAAAATGGCATTCAAGTGCATGTTTCCAGGTGCAAAGTACTTAGCTGGAGAGCAAACCAAGCAAGTTTGCAATGAGAACAGTGAAAATATGGATGCAGTTCTGGAAACAATGACTTGCACTGTTTGTGTTGCAGCAGTGCTGGAGGTTGCAGGCATCCTGGGGGTCTCCTGGGCAGAGCACTCTGCAATCCTACTGCAAAAGAGCTTCTCCCCAGCATGTGCTACTGAGACAAGTGCCTCACTGGTCTAATTCCCAACTGGGTGCTCATTCCCTGCCCAGAGATCTTTATTGGGTGAGCAGCTCAGCTCTCCAGGTAGGCCATTAAAAGTTTACAAGCTGTTGACATGAGCTAGCTCAGGGACATTGTGGCTATTGCATGTACCAAGTCTGCTCCTGCATTGCTTCAATATCCAACCCCTGCACGACCACCAGCTGCACACCCTCAGCACCCCTGCTCCCCAGCTTCTCAAACCCCAAGCTCTAACACACCCATGCATTCTCCAAAGAGGACTGTCCCTGACTACCCACATTCCGGAGCCTGTATCTGCTCCTTCCTTCATCTTCTTACACAGCCTCCTACCTCTCCTAGAGCAGGGCCACTACACTGGGCAGACATGCTGGGTCCCAAGGCACCACTCCTCACTGTCCTCCTGCTGTATGCCCAGTCCAAAGTGAGAATTTTGGGACAAGGCTGTAGAGGACAGGGGGAAGAATAGCTGGTGGGGCTGCGTGAGTCAAGTCTAAACCCTCTCCTCACCAGAGAGGGCAACTACTTTACCAAGGATTCTGTTTTTAGCCAAGGTGTTACAATGACATCTCTCTGGATTTGCTTTTGTTTTTTCCTTTTCCTTTCCCTGAAACTCCTCCTGATGTTTGGTGCATTTTTCTTGGATATGCTTTGTTGTTTTTGGGTTATTTTGTTGCTATTGTTGCTTGCAGCCACCAGAGAGTTCCCTTCCTCTGGTTAATGGCTCATTAACTAGCTCTCTCCATGCAGGAGTAGGGCCTGGGAAGTGCTGAATTCTGGAAAATCGTCACCAGCAAGGAACCATTTGCCAGCAACAAAATCCTCTTTTTCAGCGGGGGTTGTGTGTCATGGGGCAGCAAGGGGAGACAGTGTGGATGGGAGGGAAGAGAGCCCACAGGAGTGTGGGGCACAGGCATTGTTGCTGTTTCTTGAAAAAAGACACTGGCTCTTGGGAAGAGCAGGGAGGAGAGACAGGAGCTGGATTGTTAGAGGATTCAATGAGCTGTGCCCAATGTATTCGAAAGGTGCTTAAGACAGCCAAAGCTCCTCACCAAACATACACTGCTGTGAGCAGCACAGCAGTGCCCACGGGCTGCAGAGAGGCAGCCCAGCTCCCCCGCCCCTCGCACAGCACACCCGAGAAATGGCCACCATCCCCTCTGTCCTGACCCACACCACCACAGCATGGCCAAGGCACCAGAGCTTCCACCTATGCTCACTTGGACTTCTGACTACTCCAGAAGAAGTGCCCACCTCAAACCCTTCCCCTCCCTCCCATCTGCACCCTAGAAAATGACTTGCAGCTTTAGGTTGTCCCAATGGCTAGTCCAGAGAGGAGGTACAGGATTTTCCATACACATAAAAAAGGTAATTCAAAGCAAGTCTTGGGATTGATAGGATTAGAGAAACCTGTTTTCTGATAGCTTTGTGTCCTGATTCCTTCGTCCTCCCTCCATCACCACTACGATAACCACAGAGGACAAATTCTCCTCCAGTGCTTCCCATTGCCCCAGAAGGACCCTCGCCTTGTGTGCTGTCACTGGCTCCAAGCCATGTGCTGTTTGGTCACTGGGCATGGAAGGGGTGGTTGGCCAGCAGAGAAGATGGAGTAGTCTTGGTGCTGGCACCAAAGTGAACCTCGCTTCTTTACTCCATCATTAATTAAAACCCATTTTGTGGGCACAGAATAGTTTAGTGGTCTCTGTCCGTGTGTCAGGTATGGGTGACATTGACAGGTAGGTTAAACATTATGGAGAGGATGGGGACAAATAACAGACAGTGCAATTGCCTCTGCTGGTTACCTGAGCTTAAACTTAAAAAAGGTGATAGTTTCATTTCATCAGTGTCAGCCTCACCTGCAGCTGCAGAACAAAGCACAGCTCAAGCTCATGAACATAAGCAATCAGTTTGTCACACTTTAATCAAGTAGCTCTCATCAGAAAAACTGCAGAAATCACTTTTCTTGGAGGTCTTGTGGCTCAGCTTCACTGCAAAGATGAATTTTCTTCACCCACAAGGGCTGCCACCTCTGGGCCCTCTGAAATACCCTGAGGCAATCAAAATTGAACCTACTCCAACAGTTGCCCAACTTGCCAAGCGAGGTCCACAGGCACAGCAGAAATGTGCAGATCTTGATGTCACATGTGCAGTGACTGTGGCACTGCTATTGACCTAGCCTTGTGGCCTTAGTCCCAGCAAGGCCAGTCACCTTGTTACAGGCTGTTTTTGGGCTGTGTGGTACCAGCTCACATACAGATTACCACACCTGATAAAAGCACCAGTTTCTCACCGTGCATTTTTCATACATCTCCAAAGTTCATCACAAATGAAGTAGTGATGATTACCAACATTTTAAAGACAGGGAAACTGAGGTACTGCATGATGCATGACCCAGGGTCTCCCAACAGACTGGTGGCAGGCACCAAAGTGACACCAAGTTCCCTAAATTTCAGCGCAGTGTGCGGGGACTGGATTATCACATGGTGATATTCACTATGTATTCACACGTATTCACTGTGCGATGCCCACGCTGGTCTCAGGGGAAGCTTTGTAAGGCCAGCTTTACACCCAGGGTGGTCTAGGACTTGAGGGTGGCAGGGCAGAAAGGAGACATTCCCTGACAAGCTTTTGCCTCAGAGAAAGACCTGAAAAAAGTTCAGCTCAAGGTCCTAGTGAAAAGGACGCCTGCAGGGCCACCCGCACCGCTCTCTAGTTGCTCCCAAGCAGTGAATTCATCTGGCTGAAGTTCTGGGGAAAGTGAAAAAATAGTACATATGAGGAGACAGAAGCTAGCCCCATCAACCACTCACACTGTTTGACATTAAAAAGTGCTGACAGCAGAGAGGGAGGAAAGGAATGGACGAAGGGACACTTTCATCTCATGACAGTCTCCTGCCAGCCCCAGCCACTGCGTCTCCCTCTCGCCCCCCCTTCTGGCCCCTTGCTTTCCTAGGCATTTTATTAAATAGGGTCACAGCCCGCATTACAGTCCCTCCCACGGCCCTGCCAAAATGAAAACACTCGCCCGTCCCCATGACCCCCACCCCCCCAGATCTCCGTCTCCTTCACTGTTTCCCCCCACTCCAGAACTGAGATCTCCACCCCACTGCAACCTTGGCGCTTCAGAGCCAAACATCAAGGCTAAGGGCTTCAGGGAGGAGGAAGGTCTCCCCCATTTTTTTTTTTCCCCTCTTACATTAATTATCTCATTTAGTTGAAAGAAAAGTCCAAAAATTGAGCTTTCTCTTGGCAATTTATGAGGCTAGGGGAGTAATTTATGGCTTGATACAACTTTATTTTGTTCCTTCTTTACACACACGCACACACACACGCACACTGATAAACACACACATACATACACTTAAGGAGATACTAAGCTGAATTTATCACATTAAGTACCTGCCTGCTAAAAGGACAGGACTGGACATAATTTACAAGCCAGGATAGGGAGGGGTTCACATGTGGGGGGAAACATTTAGAAGAGTTAATGTTTGAAAGTTGGTCTTTGAAGACAGGAGGCTCCTCTAGACAGAAAAAGAAAACCTTACTAATTAAAACTGATGTATCAGTTTCAGAAGAAGAATGTGCTGGGAATGAAACTGTGCATGGGCAAAAACAACAGTCAGCCAGGTTAGCCAAGACAGTGTAGAAGCCCCCAAGGAGAAGGCCCGGATTTCAGCATCAGACCAGCAGGGTCTGAGATCTAACTCGCTGGGACAGTAGCCAAAGCCCCCTGCAGAAGGGGCTGGTCTGATGCAGGACACAACTTAGGTGCAGAAGCAAATGTGGGTCATCTGTAGGGCTTGAATCATGGCCATGGCATGCCAGCAATGTGACCCACTGTGCTCTGCTTGGAGGAGGAGGGAGGGGACCTTGGGCCACAGATGTGGAGGGGTCGTTTCAGTAGCAATCCAGCACTGTGGATGGCCAAAGGAAAGGACTTGCCTGCCCCAGAATGATGACCAACAGTGCAGGCAATGAAAAGGAAGGAGGGCACAGAGGGGTAAGTGACTGGTTCAAGGTCAGTGCAGAACCACAGCTGTGGCCAGCATTCACATCTCCCCAGTCAGCCCTTCAGCCTCGCTGTGTCTCAGTCAGTTCAGGCAGGAACATTCTGGGCCTTCATCTCTGCATTTTCCAGTATACCTTCCTAAAGTGCCCCTCTCCCACTTAGGGATACCCATGGGGGCTCTCCTAGCACCTTGCCCAGTTCTCCAAACCTCTGTAACTGACATCTAGGGGGGGGTCCCTCCAGACACTATCTGGGAAATATGAAGTCTGAGTAAGTATGCTGAGATGAGAAACACGTGCAGAGCATCTCAACTAATGTTCAATTCTCTTTTGTGCATATGAACTTCCCTAACTTCACAACGCATCTCTGTCTTCCATATAGGAATCTGAGCCATAGAAGACATCCAGTGACTTGGACCTGGGTCACAATGCAATTAAATCTGTCAGCCATGTGCCAGGTGAGCCCCCTGCAGTCAGACAGTTCTTCTTCCCCAGGGAACTGTACCTGATGTGGTTGGGCACCGACTTTAACCCCTCTTCCACTGCCTTTGTCCAGGACTGCACACACAATTTCCTCTGAGTCATAGAATTCTATTGCTCTTACAAGTCTCAGATCCTTTAAATTATTAGGAGGAGACATAAGTGTGAGTGTGGAGGAAAGAGAAAAAAAAATTAAAAAAAAAAGAAAAAAAGAAAAAGAGGGAATCATAAAAGTGATTTCAGAAATGCCCCTTACCCAAATGCAGATTCTTTCCAAAAATGTTCCTTGATGAAAACTGCAAGTGCCCTTTTAAAGTGCTTGATCTGTGCATCAGGAAAAAACACACCAGACAGTAAACAGCCCCTGCTTGTCAGTCCACACAGCAAATTTCTGGAGCCCCCTGAAAAAAGCTCCAGAAGGTGATTTGTATGTAAACACAGAACACCCGCTCCCTTTGGTAGGGAAGGTGTTCTTTGTCTTACAGCTTTCCCTGTAGACATCAGCTTGTTTACAAATCTTACAGCAACCCACAGCCGTGGCATTAAACAGGTGAAGAGAATAATGTTTTTTTCTTATTGATCTAGGGTTGGTTTCATTTGTAAGCAAAAGGGCAGCTGTCAATAGACTGCATGATCTAAGGCACCAATCCAGAGAAATCTTAAGCACGTGAGTGCCAGGGAGCAAGGATGGGATTCAGGGCTGTTGAATTGGGGCCAGCAGCCTAAACCAGGCTTTATTTCATGTTGCATCATAATTCTATTGTGTGAATAAGAGGGAAGCATTAATAAATGGGAGGATGGAAGGGGAAGAAGAAGAAAACATGTCTATTTCTTGTCCAATAATGTTAGCAGTATATTTATAAAACTGAAACAAGACTAATCTTCACTCCTCTGTGCCTCTCAGGGAGCCCTGTCTGTGTTGTCTGTTTTGTTTAGATTGTGCAGTCTTCCTGACAGAGATTATCTGTATTTTGTGTCTCGTAAAGTACTGGGCACTTTTATATAATAGTAATAATCTATAAAATGCGTAAATAAAAACATTGGAGCAAACAAATGATGTTGCAGAGTTGTTTCTGTCTAAAACGAGCAGCAAAATTCCAGTTAAAAATACCCATGTCTGCCTTGATACTAAAATGTATGTGTGTGATTGTGCATGCACATGCACATACATAGGCGCATACAGTAGGGAAAAAGAGTCAAGGAAGGAATAAGTTCATCGAATCTGTAAGTATGTGGCACCTCAGCAGCATGCAAGCTACCCTGGGTGCAATCAAAGCCTTCTGACGCTCCGAGGGACTCACTGGAAGTGTTCAGGATATTAAGAGTGACAAGCCATCAGGACTGCACTATCAGACCAGTAGGGAAGGAAAACTGAAGCAGGGTGTCAGTTTGAATTGTCATTATCCCTGTTCAGGAAACAGCATCGAGAAGGGCAAAGTAGTGGCAGGAAGAAAGGAGGTTGGGACATCTGGGGACTAATCCCCCATCCCCCAGGAATTCTGCACCCATTCAGGACCTGGACCTAACTGACTTCTGCATCACACCCTGTCCTGCCTTTGTCTTCTTGAGAAGGAGGGTGACTGTTCCCTGGGTGCTCGGGGTGGAAGAGCAAGGGGGCAGATGCATCCCTGTGCCCAGGGAAGGGTGTTGGGGCAGTGGGAGGAACTCTACGGTGCAGTGAGAGTGTGCAGCACTGGGCAACACCAGGGATGGAGGGAAGGAAGGGAGGGTGGGGAGGGGAAGGCCTATAATCCCCTTGGTAAATCCATGCCTGAACTATAAAAGGATAATCCATGTGCAACCCTGGCCCCACTTATAGGATTTAGCTCTTAGTGTAGAATACTAATATTTGGCTGTTTGTTTACCCCTGTGAACTAATTTGGCAGATTCTTATGATTCTCACAGGGAGAATTTATTTCGATTTTGATATTACTCAAAGCCTTGGGTCCTGGAGTCATAGGATTATATGCAAAGCTCTGAGCAGACTTTTTTAATCCTTTTTCTTAAGAAATAACTATTTGTTGTGGATGCAGCAAAAAGCTTGAAAGCTGGCCTGCTGTTCCACAACACAATGGCATCAGAAAAGAAGCCACTTGCTAATTCCTTTTTTTTTTTTTTTTTTTTTTTTTAACATGGTGATTTTTAAGCCAGTTTTGCAACTGTGAAAGGTGAATGGGGATCAAGCCCATGATTTTTGAAGAGTCGGCACGGTCAAGCAAGGCTCTGCTTGTAGATTCACACTGGCTTGGAGAGCTTCAGTGTCCGCTTTCCTGCTCCTAAGCCAGTGGCTCTGCCTTGGGAGAGCAGTATCACAGGCAGAAATCGGATCCTTGAGCTAAAAATAATGTGCAGAGTTTGGGAAAGAAGGAGGCACAGGAAGAAAAAGAGTATGTGTTAGGATCAGGAATTCAGGCCTTCAATTAAAAAGTAACTTTCTAGCCTTGGACAATGCAGAGAATGGCTTGAAAATGTGATGCATGCATCCCCTTAACACAGAAAGCCAGCACAAGAATCCCAACTATGTTATTTTTATATGCTTGCTGGTTTGAGGGCTTGCTCTGTGATTTTTGAACAGTTAAAGTTGTTAATACTAAGGGAGAAGTGTCTTTTCTTTAAATGCAAAAACTGGCTTTTATGGTAAAATGTAAAGAAACAGAAGGAAAACAACAGTTTTCTCTAAATGTGTTTGTGGCTGTTCCTCTCCCACTCATTGTCCTGAAAGAAATTAAAAGTTGCAAATGTAATCACAGCTAGGAGCAAGGCAAAACTGGGTATGTGCAGAAGATTTGACTCTCGATTTATGAAAATATTTATTTTTAATTCTGTGCCCAAGACCGTTCTTTTTGAGAAGATTTAAGCACATGCCTGAAGTGGAATAACTGCAGAAGGAGTCCACCAAATCAGGGCCTTGAGGAGAAAGTTGACAGTAAACCCAAAATTTATTATAAGAAAAAAATTCTCTCCCTCAGTGAAAACAGAAGCAATGTCTTAAAATCCCAAACCTTCATAAATCAGGCAAACAAGACAGGCAGATGAGAATCTTATCAGGCAGTGGAAATGAGGCAAAAATAATGCAAATTATTCACACATTTTGCAACTTTGCTGGACTGAAAAGAGAGGGTGAAATCTTGGTGAATAGATCAGGAACACAAGCAAAATTTGTGCCTAGCAGCTTAAGCTGGAAACACAATAGGTACAGATCCTAGAATTCCAACACCAGAAAGTTTTTAGAGGATGTATGTGCATCATTGGTAGCTGCCTGATTTTCCTCCTTCTCAGATCCTGCTGTGTCTGGCTCTCTTGCACGACTTCAGCTTCTTGGGCTGCCCCTTCCCAGAGCCGACCAGGGAACAAATTCCCGCTGGGGCCCGTTCGCTCCCCAGCTCAGCCAGGCTCTGCCGTGTGCTGCACAGAGGGGATGCTCCACAACCCCTCCTGAAAATCCCTCCAACGCCCCGAAAATCTACGTGTGCCTAACTACACTGATTTGTTGTTATTTTACCCCTCATTCAGATGCTGACAGCCAGTTCTTTCTCTGGTCATAGCTATCAATAATTACCCTGTAATTACAGAGGTTGAGAAAATATCTTTTAGATGAGTGATATTTTGCCAAATTTGTTCCAAAGATAATGTGAAGGGAAACAATGTGTTCATACACATTGAGACAAAGAGAAGGGAATGTTTGGCTGTCTGATTTTCTAGTGGTTTGGACTCATTCCTGTGTCATCCTCTTTCCATCTCGGCTTGTATTCTGGTAACAGGACAGAAGAACCCCAAATATTACCCAAAAGTGGGAGGGAAATGCGCTACACGAAGGAGCCGGAGGGAACCATTTGTTTAGTTTATTAAAAGGATCAAGAGGTGACTTGCTTCCTGTATATAAATTTCATTCTGGGGAAGAAATACCTGGTACTAAAAAACTCTTTAACCTGCCAGAGAAATCTGTAGCAAGAGCCAATGAGTAAATGCTGAAGCCAGACAAGTCCAATTAAAAATAAAGTACTGGACCTTTTTAAATTTTGTTTCACTTTGTCCAAGGAAATCAGGGTGATTAACCATCAGAGCAGCTGTTACGGGAAGCACTGGAGTTTCCCTTTCTCAACATCTTCAGCTCAAGACTCGTATTCTTTCAGGAAGAAAGTTATTGTGCTCAATAAAGGGGTAGCAGGGGGACAATCTCTGGTCTGTTATACAGGCAATCCAGCCAAATCATCGGAAAATGTTTTGTGAGCTTAAACAGAATAAACAACTTAGTACCCCTCAGCTAATTTTTAAGCAGAAGGCTTCTTTTTAAAAAAAAAAATGGAAAGGGAGAATAAAAATACTTAGCAATTGAATATTTTTTTTTATTACATGAAATGAAAAGAAGGAAAAAAAAAACCAAAAAAAAAAAAAGGTGAAAAATTTGTAGAGGCGCAGAGGGATCTGGAGCAAAAAGGATGCCAGGATCCAGGGCAGAGCAAAGCAGAGGGCACACTGCTGGTCGGGGCTGGTGGGGCTCTCCCCCAGCACCGTGAGCCTTTGGGGAAGGAGCTGCTCAGGCTCCATGGAGAATCCTGCCTTGCTGATTTCCAGCTGAGCAGCTTTCCACACTCAATGGCCGTCCCTGCTGCTTTCATGCAGGGATGTACTCTAGCTCGGAAGAGAGCGGTTCTGTTTAGATAGCCCCCAATCCTAGCTTTACCTCATCCCTTCCAGCAGAGTCACTGTAATTAAGATTTGTTAAGGTTTGGAAGAAATCTCATTAATCAGATAAGATCTGAACTTTATTTTCTTTTTAAAGACCCAATTTGATCTCTCTTGCTTGTGGTAATTGCTCTCCTCTTCTGACATGGAAATTCATTTTCCAGGCACATAAAACACAATAGATTTCCATTGTCAACAGCAGCAACCCCAGGAGGCTTGAAAATATTCCTCCAAAGGCTAAGAAGAGTATTGGGAGCAAATCCAGACACAAGCAGGGAGAGGAAGCATGAGACAGGGTGCTGTCAGACAGATATGGGGTGGAAGAAAGGGGTTTGTATGGCCCAAAAAGGAGGAGGGATACACCAGGAGCAGGAGGGGCAGCAGGACTCCCACTGTGACCCTCAGTAAGTCAGGCTGAGCTGGCAGGTCCTACCAAGGGACCCTGCACAGAGAGGAGAAAAGTTGTTGCCACTCCTGCTTCCTGACCTGGGTTGGTAAAAGCATCTTTCTCCTGAGTTTATCAGAAACCAGTACTTCAAAGAGCGATCAGAAAAGCCTCCTGGACGGCTGACATTTCACATGAGGCAGCACCAGGGTAAATAACACAGTGTGAAATATACCACCACATAAAATCCTATCCATCAGCAGGATTCCTGGTTTCTAAATGTCAGGTATAGAACGGTAACTCCTCAGGAACATCTGAATCAGAGGGTGGATTCCTTTCCTGCCATCTGCTTCTCAGCTCCCCAACTTCCCTTGGCCTCCACCACGCTTTGGTGGGCTCTGCCTTCCCACCCAGGCACTGCTGCCAGGCTGGGAAATGTGTACAGGTGAGGCACACACCCTGAACAGGGCTGGCTGTACATGTAGCCCTTCTCACCCCAGGGACTGCAGTCCTCAGGAAAGACGGGACAGGAGCACATGGCAGCCCACTGCCAAACCCTTCAGCCAGGGCACAGCATGTCAGCCCAGTGTGTGGCCATCTAAACTGGCATCATTATCTTCCTGCTGCCCAGGGCCCTGTACCCTGCCACCCCTTTGTCACGCTGGTCCCCCCCAGCCCATGCTCTGCTGCTTGCACCACCTTATCCCTGAGCCTGACCTGGACCAGGAGGGGCTGAGCCCCAGCTGCACCATGAGGCCAGTGGCTACAAGCAGCCTCCCTTGTCCTGAACTGTCACAGTGAGAATAAAGCTGAGCCACAGTTTTCCAGCACTTTCAGGGGGCCACACAGTCTTGCAGCAGCAGCAGTCCCTGTCACAGCTCAGCCTGGCCACCTTCTGGAGGTGCTGAAACTTTGGTGGAGCAGACAGAGACAGAAACCACTACCAGGCACTGTGGACTCCCAGAAATGGGCAGTCCCAGGCAGCTGGCCCACAAGGCTGGCTGTGGGTGACTGGGGTGGCCAAAGCAGGGAGTATCCCCTGCACTGCCGGCCACGTGGAGGCAGGGACTGGGCAGGGTGAGTGCACACAGAGGTACTAATAGAGACCTAGGGCGAGCGTCCCAGCCCTGCCCTGCCTCTCTCATTCTCTTTGCAGAGAGAATCTGCAAACATATTAATCTCATCTCACACACAAACCCTCTGTCCTGATCCCAGAATCCATATATTAGGAGATTTACATAAATTACCAGCTATCAATAGGGCACATGAGGTGCAGGGGCTGAGAGCCAGCACCCTTGCCAAGAATACAGTACAAGAGGATTGGAAAGAAGGGAAAGGGAGGGGGCTGCAGAGAAGGGCTAGGAGCACAGACCTGGTGAGCAGAGGTCTGGAATGGCAGTGTCTGGCTATGCTCTCTGGGTCTCTGAGTCACTTACTGCAGCCACTGTCAGGCTTGTCTGCTGTGGTAGAACTAGTACTATATATATAGATATATATATTAAAAAAAATTTTAAAAATAATAAATATATATATGTATATGTATATATACATATATAAGTAGCTGGGGAAAAAGTATGAGCTCTTCACAGCGCTGCTGTGCTTTATTCAGGGCTTTGCATTTGCAGCCTAGGTCAGAGCTCACCTTAGCCACTGGCGACCCTAAATCTCAGCAGCACTGGGAAACCAGAGCTGTGTAACTCTACTGAGGAATTCAACAGATCCTTAATTCCCTTGTTTCCACCTGAGGGGCTTTTCCTCTGCTGGGAGAGGAGGAAGGCATAAGCTCACCCACTGACCACACCACCTGGCCTGAGTCAGGATGCTCTCCACCTTAGGTGCACTGAAAACAGTGTTCAGGCTTCTCTGAGCCATGGGAAATACAGGTGATGCTTGGTGAACACTGTGAGAGCCATGTACAGAGCCCTGGCATGCAGATGCAGAGAAAACCACCAAAACAGATTCCTTTCCAGTGTGTTTCCCGGGACAGACCTCCTCTGCAAAGGGGGTGGTGGCCAAGCATAGGGCAGACCCAGAAGTGCTCCAGCTGACAGCAGTGCAAGGACGTGTGATGCTCTGCATTTCTAGGTCCATCCCCTTGGCATCTACCTGGGGCACAGTCTTATTCCCATGACCTGAAGTCTCAGACCCTGGGCAAGCCTGGGGCGAGCCCTGGTCCCAAGAGGGGACGGAGATGGGTCCTTCCTTCCCTAGGCAGGCAGTGTGCCTGACTTCTTCCGCGGCATCTTCCGAGCGTCCCAGGCAGCAGTCCCGGACTCTTCTGCCTGTGAAGAGTCCCGAGTCGGGGTCCCTTTTGTCACCAGCCCGTGGCCACCTCGGGCTGAGCTCGCTTCTCCCGCAGTGTTCTGCTGCCCTCGTGGGTCCAGAGCGCTCATTGCAGCCGCGCACCCGCACCGGCCCCGCGGCTCCCTCGCCGCACCTTCCCTGCAGACAGCCAATGCACAGGTTGTTCCCTTCCCTGCCGGGAGGAAGAGCAAGGCGAAGAAGACACGCAGCTCTCCGTTTTGGGTCTGAACCGAGGGGAGTGGGGCGGGGAGCACTGAGAGGGGCCCCAGGACCCAGTGCCAACCCTGTTGGTGGTGTAAAAAGGGTGCAGAACAAGAACCCCCTGCACCAGAAACAGTCATCACAGGAGTCAGAGCATCATCTCTTCGGAAGGGACATCACGTGTCATCTGTCCCTCCACCTTTCCTGTGGACAGGCAGACATCACAGTTGAGGCCAGTGTGTCCACGGGCTGCTGGGGCTGTCCCATAGCTGTGGGTGCAGTTACTGGAAGCTTCTTCCAAGCTGCGGTGAGGTACACCCCAGTGTTATTTCCAGTGCAGAGAAAGCTAGAAAAGTAGCCAGTGAGGCAAAGAAACAAAGCAATGCAAACCATGGAAAACAGGTCTGGATTTGATTTATCTGCTAGAGAATCAGATCAAACAGGGCACAATTTTTCTTTTGCTTTATGACGGGGTGAGTAAGGAAAATGTGAGTAACCAAAATTATAGTTCATATATACCAAAATTACAGTTCATATATACAAGACCTCTTGGCAGTGTGACTAGAGTGCACACAGTCCTCAGTAGGTTTGGTTTGTGTTGCTATATGACAACATATGTGGCACAATGAAAATATGACTTGCACCATATGCTTGTACTTGTACAGCATCTAGCACAGCAGACAGCATCCTTCCTAATGCCAGTGTGCAGGTGTGGGCACCCGGTCTCACGTACATCCCCAGAAACTCTAGGTATGGTCGAGAAGGGGCAGGTCCAGCCCAGATCTAGCAGATAGGTTCCAAACCGAGGATGAAACTGGATTCAGATTCACGCCTGGTGTATCTGACTCTAGGGCTTTGTGCCAGGGGAGAAGATTTTCACAGGAACGATGCTCCTAAGGTATCACAGTTCAGAATTAGGTTTTTGGCCCTCCTGATAGCTCAGCCTTAAGCCCCTGCAGCGGCTGGCGCCCCTCAGCAGGCCGAGAGCATCCCGGCTGGCCGGCTCGCACGGCGCGGTCCCCGCGGCAGCCCCGGGGCGCCGCACGGAGCGCGGGCTCCACGCCGTGGCCGTGCCGAGGCAGAACACGGCAGCACACGGCAGAACACGGCAGCACACGGCAGCACACGGCAGAACACGGCAGAACACGGCAGCACATGGCAGAACACGGCAGCACACGGCAGAACACGGCAGCACACGGCAGCACACGGCAGCACACGGCAGCACACGGCAGCACACGGCAGAACACGGCAGCACACGGCAGAACACGGCAGAACACGGCAGAACACGGCAGAACACGGCAGCACACGGCAGAACACGGCAGCACACGGCAGAACACGGCAGAACACGGCAGAACACGGCAGAACACGGCAGCACACGGCAGCACACGGCAGCACACGGCAGAACACGGCAGCACACGGCGGCTCCGGCAGCTCCGCCCGCCCTCCCCGCGCCCACCGGCGGCTGTGCCCACGCTCTCCCCTCCGCGTGTCACTGCCACACACCCCTAGAGCTGCCCCTTCCGATCTCTGCCCTCGCCGTCTTTCCTGCAAGGGAAGAGGCTGGTTTTGTCTGTCTGCCTTCCTTTCAGCCGGGCTTTCCATTTGCTCTCCCCCTTCACTTCGCTCAGACACCTTCATCAACACCATTGTCCCCAAATTTGATCACAGACCAGACACTTCAAAACCCGTCCCCTTTGGGTCTGAGCTCTCCTCTTTCGGATGCACAGGATGGCTCTCTATTTGTTCATTAATCTATTATTTGTGTGCCTTAAAGCACTTAGAAAACACTGCCACTGTCAGATCCCAGGGCTTTCATTTTCCACCACAGCCACCCTCTTTTCACTGTAATCCTCGTGCGGGGCCATAACATGGGAACTTTCCCACTCATCCCTGCTTTTTTGTCGTCCTAGTGTGAATGGGCATTTGCAGACACATCAGGTAAGCACACTGTGTTTATACTGTGCCTGGAAACGGCTGGGCAGGGTTTGTCTGGTTGTGCCTTGGGTGCAAGACCAGTATTTGACAGAGGCTTTCCAGGGCAACATCTCAAAAACCAGCGGCAACAATCCAGTCTCTTGGATGTGGGAGGCAATCCCAGCATCAGCAGGCATCAGCATCAGCTCTGTCCTGCTGGGGAAGGAGTGGCAGAGTGTGACAGCTGTACAGCAACTGCCAGAGGTGACAGCAATGCCTTGGCCACCGAGAGAGACCTCAGCACAGCTGCTCCTGAGGAGTGGAGTCCTCGCTTGCAGACCTGGAGAGTCACTTTGGGAAAGGCAGGTTGTCATCATAGCATCAGAGACTGCAGGTATGGAAAAGGCAGCAGCCAGCCTGATGGCAAATTTGCCTGCAGGACGGGCCAGGGCAACCAGCAAGGTCTGGCTGTTGTTCAGCAAGGGCAGCTGCAGCCCAAATAAACCAAAAATCAGCACAGCAGCTGGAGCAGCACCCAGAGGTCAAAGGCAGCTTGAATAATGGGGGCCAGGGGAGTGTCACCCTTTCCATACAAGTTTCAGATGCTGACAGAGAAAGAAAAGAACCTACGGTAAATGCAGACAAATTTCAGTCAAAAATGGGATTCAGTGATGGGTTTTATATGAAGTGATGGGAGCCTTTCACCTCTGGAGCAAATTCTTCAGAGCAGCAGTAGATTTTCTGTCCCAGTGCCTTCAAACCCTGACAGGAGGCCCTTTGGGAAGGAGGGGTTTAGACAAAAGAAACAAGGAGAATTCCCTCAGTTACCCACCAGCTTACACCAAGTGACTGAACAGCTGCTTTTTGACTTAAAATCTCTCCCTGGCTGTGCTTGAGCTGCACAGCTCTTTCAGGTGTGACAGGCAGACCTGCCTCAAATACAATAGCCTCCATGTGGGTGGGGACAATGGGACAAGTGACTCAGGTGGTTTCATAATCTGTCATAGCAATAGCCAGCACATGCACTCTGTCAACCCTACTGTCTCTAGTTTGCCTGTTGAGCATCAAACCACCTGCTACAGCAAGCAAATAAAGTTTGCTGAGGAGCATTTTCCTGTTCCTGGCCTGCGTAAAGAGCACCACCATCAGTTGCCTGTCTCAGAGAAGTGTTTGAGTCACAGCAGCAGTGGAGATGACTGTACCTACTCAGAGCAGTCTTCCAGTTCAGCAGCTAATTACAAAGTCTCTCACACACTTGCTCATGGACTTTCTCCCCTCCTGGGGTCATAAGACAGAGGGCAGATTCATGTGTCATTCTTCCAAGGACCTTCAGGAGGGTGACAGCAACTATACTGTAATCCCTGGGCGCAGAAGCAGCTGCCAATGCAGGTAGGACCTTCAGGGCCAGGGCAGATACCAGTTGTCCACCAGGAACCATAAAGCCCTCCCTCTCTTAGTATTCCTCAGAAGCACCTCCTGCTTGTAAGCAGCTCAGCAAAGGCTCTCTCCCAGCTAAACCCACATTTTCTCAGCAATTCCCTGGGAAAACAGGTACATATTAGCTCACAAGTGCAGGGTCCTGCCTCAGCCTGTAGTTCATTTGCTCATGCTGAAGGGCAGTTCTGTGACTGAGAGCTCACCTAGAAACCCCCTCTAACACCATAGACCTCTATCTAGGCCAAG
The DNA here is from genome assembly GCF_049639895.1 of Pseudopodoces humilis. Classification (NCBI taxonomy): domain Eukaryota; kingdom Metazoa; phylum Chordata; class Aves; order Passeriformes; family Paridae; genus Pseudopodoces; species Pseudopodoces humilis. Next base: position 17,528,734 of record NC_142208.1, read on the forward strand.
GCATGCCTCAGGCAAACACACCATAATACTTCCAAGAAAGTCCAGCCATCACACATTTACTTCCATCTGCACTTGAATCCCTCAACCCTAGACCACAGCTCTGTTCCCTTCATCCAGAGGCTTCATGCCTGATCTGACCCCAGCTCTAAGGCAGGATGAATGAAATTACCTCTAATGCATCTGAAATCCAGGGAACTTGAAGAAAACACAAACCAAAGGGGGGAGCTTTGAGTAGTCCACAAGTCCTGAGGATGAGTTTTCATCTGGCACCCTACATAAAAGGTTCACAAGAGGATTTATGGATGGACAGAGAAGAGGGCAGACAGTAGCAGGGACAGATTATACCAGTGTAGCTAGAAAGGGAAAGCCTTACTCTTCTTTAGTCCTGTCCTTGGCCGTGCAAATTGGGCATTACATCTCCACCCAAAATCCAGCAGACATGATCCTCTCTCTCAGCTGGCAGGAGGTTGGAGTTGCTGTTCTCAGCAGAAAGCTGAGGTAAGGTAGGTAAAGACTTTGTTGCTCTGGACACCACAGGTACATGGTCCAGGAGACCTCTGCCTCCAGATCTCTGTGCAGACTAATGACATCAAGCCAGCAAAGGACAGGGATTATTAACCCCTTCTTTCATCTGAGGGAGAGAGACTCAAACCCTCAGTTTAGTTTAGCTTTAGTGCTGCAGAAGCATGGTAATTCCCAGAGAAAATAGGAAGCTGGCAACAAGCCACAGTCCGTAGGTAGTAAAGCAGAGAGTAGAACAGACTGGGAACTAGTTCAAGCAAATGCAGAGGCTTTGAAAAGGGAGAAATCTTGAGAACTTCACATTCAAAACTGACCACAGCAGAGAGTTTTGTGAGTTTTCCGGACAATCCTTGGAGGGCTGGCTTCATCTGACTGTTATAAAGGGGATTCTGTGGTAAATGTATCTGTACTCAGTAGTGTTAGACATGCCTCATCAGCTTGATTTCCTAGATGTACGTCTTCCGTATGTTACTTCTGTATCAGAAAGAGCAAGAATGCTTATAGATGTAAACACCACAACTGCCTAAACCAGTAGGTGACACAAAGAAATACAAGCTGTCTTTCTAATAAACCACATTTAAAGAGATAAGATTAAAAGCAAGAATTTCTTAGATGAATTAAAACATATACTGAAAATAAAAACTAAAAGCTTATCCCACCATTATTTTCACCAATTTTATTAAGAGTAGACTGTGCAAATGAGGCAGGCATGTTATCTTACCAAAATCCAGCCCTAGGCAGTCTGCTAGATGAAGCCAAGGACACCCCCACATGCCTGTAATCTCACCAAAGTTACACTTTGTTAATGATCCAGGTACTTGGGTCTCCATTTTCAAGATGAAATACAAGAATAGGCGTGTTTATATGGTTGTATATGAACCAGTCTGAAAATTAAAGGTCCCATGCAGAGAGCTAAAGAGAGCCTACTTCTCTACTTGCATCAGCTTTGGGCCCCACAGTGTTCCTTGAATTCCTGGAAAGCAGTCACTTTGGCCAAGAAACACTGATTTTGTTTATTTGTATTTCACTCAGGCAGATCTTACCCACAGGTTAGTTTGAGAAGATTTCTCCCCAGAGAGGATTTGAATCAGCCAGGCTTTGCTGGGCCCAAACTGCCAATATCCTTGGTTTTCCTAGTTGGTGCCCTCTTTACTCCTTCCAAAGCTGTTCTCCCATTAACTGCTGTGCAATTTTGTCTCCCAGATCCAGGACCTCAGGGCAGTCAGTAGAGTCACCAAAGAGTCACTATATTTCTCCTAGTATTTCTTCTGTGTCCTTTGGGAAAGGTACAGCCAGGTGGCACTGGCAAGGTGCTTTCCTCCCACTACTCATAGGTAACTTTTTTTCCTGTCAGAAAAAGGGGAGTCAGCATATGGAAAGAGATGAAAAACACCTTTCTGGTACTCCTGTCACTCAGGAAAAAAGCATTTTCACATACTGGCATGTTCCTTATAAGTGGTGGGATCAAAGCAAGAGGTTTGGAGACAGACACCTTGCTCAGGCAGTGAGTCCCATGGTTTTAGATGTGCAAGATCCAAGTGCAGTTCCAGCAGATGACAGAGTTCCTTGGCAAGGTGCAAAATAGTTGCCCTGAGGAAGGATTTGGACTGCTGTGCTTTCTGCAGTAGCTGGAAAGGTGCTATCCTGGGCAGCATAAACAGATGGAGCCTGAAGGCACACGAGATGAACAAGACCCAGCTCTCCCTTTCTGGGAGGCCAAGGCAGCCACTGACCTGCAGTGCCTTCACAGCTCCCAACCTGAGCCAGGCCTGATCCACCTCGCCCATCAGTTCTGCCTCATTGACCACACACAACCTCTTCCAAATGCTGCTGTAAACAGCAGGCTCTTGGAGGGGGCTGGAAGGTGGCATTGGTAAGGTTCATGGGCCACCTCCTGGCTCTCTCCTCTCCAAGCAGGGACACATTGCCATGTGGAGGAAACCTTTGGCAGCTGTCTTGGGCTGGGATACAGGGCTTGTTGAGCTTGGCTGAGTAATCTCAGCCACTCCTGTCACTGCAGCTGCATGCATCCTTGTTCTCCCAACCTAAGGATCGCTGCCTCGCTGAATCACCCCATTAAATTGCTAATATCTTATTGTTCTTTAAGATTTTGAAACTTGCTGTGAAACGTTTACAGATAATTTTTTTTTGCCTGCAGTCACTGTGCCTAATGCCCAGTCATTGAGTGCCATATGTGTTTATATGCACTGCAATTTTCCACTTGATTACATTTTACCACAAACACTTTCATCCACTCCGCAAAGACAGCAGCAACACATCCATAATGTTCAGAGCAGCCCAGACAGACAGAGCTCAGACACAAATGTCTCCACTGGATGGGCACTGCAAAATGTAAGATTCTTAAAACCAACTGACCCAGTCTCCAATTCTGAAGTCTTCAAGGGCACAAACAGCTCAGTCACCCAACAGAATGTACAAAGTTAACTTCATGCTCCAGCTTTCCCATTAAGCACCAGGTGCTGCTTGTAAGTCTGGAACAGCTACACAACTGGACCTGCTTGCCAATAACCAAGAATATCTCAGATTTTCTGGGAGACAGGGGATGACTCAGACTGCCACAAGGTTGATTAGCACCTGAACCTGAAGAAAACCCATTGGGACAGCAATGGCACAGCATGCAGCACAGAGAAGCTCTGAAATTAGATCCTGAACCCCGAAAAGTGGAGGCAAGTTCTTATTCAGCCTTCAACTAACTGGACATAGTCCAGCTTGTTCACTGTGGGGAATTTCAGCTCCTTATGACTATACCTTCCCTTTTGCAACTAGGCAAGTCGCCTTGTCACCTCAAATAGTACAAAGCATCCTGGCCAGAAGGTCCGCCCCAACTTGGGGACAGGGATCCCCTTAACTCCACCTGGCTCAGGGCCACAGCAGTGCTGGTGCAACCAGGTCACAATCTTCCAGGAGAGGAGAGGCAACATGATCTACAGAGCAACATTGGCATCCCCACGTGAGCTTGTTCTTTTCACCAGTTCAGCACAGCACAGAGCAGAGAATGCCAGCTCAGCTGCAGCAGTGAGCCAAGCCTCAATACTGTGCTGATGTGGCAATGCTGCTTTTGCTTCTACAGTCCTTACCCTGCCATGTCCCACCCTCTCCACTGCCTGGTGTGGACACTCACTGTGGAGAAGTGGCAAACATCTGCCATGTAATGATCAACAGCTCTCAATCCACTACCATCCACTCAAGCCTGCATTGCTGACTGCCTCTGCTGACAGACATAAGGCTAGTTTGGTGAGGAAGCTCTTCATAACTCTGGAGAGCAAAGAAAGTAGCCTACAACATCCACAACAGATTTTACACAGAGAAATAGAATAACCTGGTACTTCCCTTACATCCTGAGCTATCTGGGATAACCTCTGCTTTCAGATCTATGTGCAGACTGTTTCTTGTGTTATGTCCAAGAGAGAAATGTTACTACCTCTTTACCTCTTACTGAATGCAAACTGTCCAGGGACAGGCCATTTTCTGCTGCTAATGAACATCTTCCATCCTTGACTGAACTCATGGGAGCAAACATAACCACCCTACCCTGGAGAAGAGGCACTAAAGCTGTTAGTGGTCACTAGTCAGGCAGCCCAAAGCCAGTGTTCCTCACCCTGGACCCATGAGCACAAATCTGCAGAAAACAAGGCAAATGAGTGAGCCTAGCTGCCAAGAAGGGCCACCACTGTTCTGCCAAGCATTTAGAGCCTCTCTTTCAACAATACTGATTAGCACCACCAGCACAAAATCAATATTTACTTGAGAGAAATGCTGGTTGAGAGAAACCCAACAGTGACCTTGGCAGAGGCCACTCCCAAGACATGGGGCAGCATGTCTGTCAGAGGGAGCACATACTGCCTGCTGGAAAGTGCCTGTTAACTCCTCTTTTGTTTGAGACTTCCTACCTTTCAGACATCTGATGCAGTCAGCCCTCAAGGGGCAAAGGTGTTTGTTCCAGATGAGTTCATTGTCCTCCCTTGGGACTCAGGCTGTATCAGTTTTTAGGTCTTTACCTAAAAGGCAACCTTTTTGAGGAGAAAACAAACAAGAGGTGTAGGAGTGAGACGGTGTTATTTTCCTTGGCTGCTTCACTGAATCCATTCAGCCTGCTGTTAAAACTCCCATGCCTTTCATGTAGGGCAAAAACTGAAGCTTATGTGGCAAATAGTAAGAGGGTGTGAGCTTCCTAGACTCAGCTAGGAGCTATCACCTCCCTGGCTGCTCCTCACAGAGAAGTTGCATTGAGCTTTGGGGTTTGGCCCTGTGTTGCTGCCTCCATCCCATTGCAAGATGTGGCAACTTCAAAGCACAGCTCATTGCAACCACCATGTTCTTTGGTCTAATAAAGAGTTGGAACAGCCTCATGCTAGGGCCTTTTATCTGGGATGAGCATATTAACTTTCTTCTAGGCTCAACTCAGGGCTTATTTACTTGTTTAACACATGAGACTAGAGGATCCCTTGAGTCACTGTATTCAAGTCTCCTGCCTTATGATACTTGACCACCTTGTCCCAGATCTTTACGTCACATTCCATCTGACTTCTAGCACATAACCTATAACTTCTTTCTCTCCTTCACAATCTCTTCTACTTCTGTCAATGTTAGTTACAATCCGTTGCTCTGCACAAAGGGTCCCTAGACATCCCCAGAGCACCTAAGCTGTTATTAGCTCTCATTCCCACTGTGGAGGATATCAGCTTTCATGCATAAGAGGGAAAAGAATAATTCTGTATTTACAGCACTCTTCAGTTCCATGCTGATGCGATAGTGGGTACTGTAAAGCTTGGTTACTGCAGATGATCAAATCCTTTTGGGAACATCACGCACCTGATGTACCCCATTTTCATCCTAGTGTGGTAACAGGGCATTTGCAAGAACAGGTACTGTGGCCCAAGAGCTTCTCAGGCTGCAGGTGAATGGAAGGCATCCTTGTGACAACATGACAAGTCTAGGTGAACCATGACAGAGAAGCAACTTCCTTCCTGCACTTGACAAAAGGGCGTTTCCCAGGAAGACTTCCACATCCATCTGCAAAATCAACCCCATTCTTTTTCCCTTGATGACCTCAGCTTGCTCTTCTTTCTCCTCTGACAGCTTTTCTCTCCGGCCACTCTATTGGAAGCTGATATTTTCTTGAGAAGCCAAATTTCTTCTCAACTGCCTTTGCACTGAAACCAAGATTTGAAGGAGGGGGAGGGAGCAAAGTATGGCACATTCAAGCTATAGTGAAATGACATATTCATCACAGCTAATGGGGGCCCACATGGCACCCCAACTGGATTGCTGCCCCACTGCCCATTTCCCAGCTGACTCTGCTGGAGCTTCCCCCATGTTCCCCTCCCCATGTTTCTGATGGTGTCACTCCAAGCAAAGTGGCTGATCTGATTGGCGAGAGAACATGAGGGGTGTCAGAGAAGGTGCTCACAGACATTTCTTGGCTGCCTCAAGGAAATAAAGGCCATCGCTGAGCCTGTCAAAATGATTAATCGCTTACAGGGAATGGGGGGGAGAAGGGAGAGGGAGGGAAAAGGAACAGGAGAAGGGAGAAGAGAAAGACAGATGGGATGGAGAGAGCTATAAACAAATAGCAAAAGCAGGAGACACAGGATTGCCTCTGTGCTGGGGAGGAATTGGAAGCAAGAGGCCCCAGGCTGTGCTTGGGGTGAACTGGTGGCAGATGAATGGGTCCTTCACAGCCCCCAATTTCACTCGGAGATTCCTTCCTCAGGTGTGCACCACTTCCAAACACAGGCTCAAAGAACACTAAGGCCTGCTCTACCAGAGCAGTGTCAGCCCAAGTAACATGGCCTTGTGATGCCTCAGCTCCACAAATCTCAGCAGTTCCTGTAGCTGACAGACCAGAAGCTTATTACCTCAAATGCCAAGCAAGGCCTTGCCTCCAGCTCCACAGCCTGTAGTGGCTAGCATTTGACCCAAATACCCACCAGCACCAGTAATTCTTTGCTGCCAGAAGGATTTTAACCCAATGAAACACGGATGGTTGGGAGCAGCTTCTGAATGTCAGAGGTCCTGGCAGGGGAACTTGCAGCAGAATCAGCCCATTGCCTGTGGTATTAATCTCTTTCACAGAAACTACCCCCTTGGATGCTATTATAACCCCAAGTGCCCTCTCTGTGGGCACGGGGACTGTCCTTTTATAGAAGCAAATGATTTGACCTCACCTCTTTAGCTGCTTTCAGCTCAGCTCGAGCCCTCACACAGCTCACTGCATGAGGCCAGCAGTGCTTAAGCAGCTCAAGGGGCACAGAGCATGCAGCAGATCTTGTAACATGGATTACCTACACAGAGGAGAGCCTCCCTTCTTGGCTTCCCCAGAGGTTAAGTCACATCCAAAGGTCCTCCCCCATCAAGGCATTCAACAGCAAATCCTGACTATTCAGGAAAAAAACCAAACCTGTCTCAGCTGACACTGAGACAAAAGTAACACTTGTGCTCCTGCCATCCAGTACAGTGACATTTCCTACAGCAAGGGCAATGCCCTGCCACATCAAAGTCTGGGATTGCTCAGGGTTTGCTTCTCAGGGTTTGTTGCAGGTTTGGCTGTGAATTCTGACCCCACTACCTATTAAACCACAACCTATCTTCCCCCCCTAAAAAGAGCATGAGGTACACTCCTTCAGATGTAAACACACATTTAAAATGTTGGTGTGAATGAGAAGCAGCCTTCCTCTTGTTTTCAAGAGGGAATAAAAGTCACTACCTGACCTATCTCCCCATCCTAAGCAATGTGACCAGTGATTCTCCTAACTTCTGTCATGATGAATTCTGGATGAAAAGCCCTGTTAGATCCTGTCCTGAGATCTACTGCTTTCTCTTTCATTTGAATTCCTGTGGTGAACACTAGCCACAGGAAGAGGCTGAAAATCCAAGCTGGTGTCATTTGTCTAAGCTCAGAGCCAGCTGGGAATGAGACAACTTGGCGTCAGCTCTCCCCTTTGTATCTGCTTTGATTTCCAGTCACAGAAAGAATAATCACCCTGATGGAGACCTTCACCTCAAGTAAATGACCCAGCCTTGCAAAGACAGGAACTGCCACTGAAATCAATGGATCCAGTAAGCTTAAGTCTTCAGATGAACCAACCAACATTGTATGTCCTGCAAATGGTCTGTCATGCCCCCTCCCAGGCTAGAGCTGTTAATTTAATCAGAGGCAATGCCTCTTCATGCAAACTATACCAAAATGCAACCTGTCAAGACCATGAATGACACCTGTAGGAAAAACAGGTAACATAGATTTCATATGTATGATAATTTGATAAAAGCTCACAAATCCCAAACAAATGCATATAGTGTATTGTGCATGACTGGATGATGAGGTAAGACAGCAAATGACGGACACAGAGAAGTCACCACTGCCTTCTTTTCTTTACCTGTCATGCAGTCCATCAGGTTCCTCCATGCTCTTGTAGAAAATGACATTATCAGGAAAAGAGCCTGAAACTGCTTTCATGTTGCCTATCCTAAGCCTTCTGCATGCCAATCAAGGCCCCTGCCTGCTCTTCTCCACTCCACAAACTGCATGCAAGATGTGGAGAAAGGAGACAGAAAACTTAAGATGTTTCTGTGTTTTTTGCTGTCAGTTTGTGGCCAGGCACTGAGATAGAAGCGCAAGGTGTCAGTGGGGGAAGGACTGGTCTCCCAGATATGCTCTCTCCCTTACTAAGTAGGCATCTGAGAATCACTGAACAGGACTGGAAGGATTTTGCCACACTGCTTTCTTCCCTAAGCTTTCCAAGCCAGCCATAACCCTCTTTGCTGCTCTGTACCTAGGCAGAGATGGCTCTGTGGAGCAACAGGAGCACTTAGTTATGCATCTTGTGGACTTCACTGTGGCTCTAGTGGCTGCCTCCATTGTTTGTGGGATATTCTCCCCCCCTTCCCTCCTTCTAACAAAGATTCTGATTAATGATCACTCATTCCTAATTGTCAAATTTCTTTTCCTTCATCCTGTGTCTAATCACCAGTGACAGAAGCCATTACGCAAATGAGAGCAGACGACTTCCCACAACTGTTCTCGTTGGTAAAAGCCTTGTAATTTAAAGCTCTGATTTGTAGAGGAAAGCTGCGTTTCCCCAAGGCGTCCGGGCATCTGTTCCACTTACACTCCAAGAGCCTCGACTTCCGCTCCCTCCCCCCACAATTAGTCCTCTGCTTGCAACAAATATTTGACTTTTGGAGGCAGTAATTAGAACTTACTTTGCATGTGTTTGTCACAGTAACAGCATCTTTCCCTTTCCTTCTAGGCAGCACCAATGCAGAGACGTGCCCAGGGAAGATGGTGGCTTCAGGGCTTCCAAGGACATTGATGGGAGAGGCGCTTTCCAAAACAGGAACAGAAGATGAAGACCAGAAGCAAGAGTGCAAGGAAGCTTCTCACACACATGAGACAGAAATTAATTTCTCTAAGTGTAAAAGCACATGAGCAAAGGCAGTATCTCTGCCCCAGTTGCTGCTCTGCTTCCAGGACTGAGATGATGCATTAACAATGGTGGCCAGGAGATTGCTGAGACCGTGAGAGCACTACCCCCATTCTAGGGCTTTAAGCACAGTTGGCTGTGTTCAAGGTCAGCTTGGTCATTGATAAGAGCCATTGCAAACAAAAGTCTTGGCCCAGGCCTGTCTCTCTCTCTCTCTCAAGAGCTGCTTTAATGCCAAGGGTGACCCCTTGCCCCCCAGCTGAGTTAAACTGCCCCTGCACTGCAGCTGTGTCTGATACCTCCTCAACCCAGGCCTGATCCTCACCTCTTGGCTTCATCTTGGACCTGATTTATCACTCCAAATTTCCCTAAGCTGAGCATGACCCTGATCAACAAGGGGGTGAACAAGTGGATCAGTTCATAAACCCATGCACTTCTCTTTACACAGGAAAGATCCTGCAGCTATGATTTACAAGGATTAAGAATTCTCCTCAGAAGAATCCCACTTTTTAAGCAACAGGGAAATGAGGGGAAAAAAAAAAAGAGAGAGAAGGTATTAAGGGACCTAAGTTAATAAAAGAAAACAAGAAAAGGACTAAAAGTACAAGTGAAAAATCTTGGCCTCTGACCTAGTTTTCAAATTACATGGTTCTCATCCCTCAGTTTCCCCTGCTCTTTGCACAACTAAACATTTCTGAGCTTTGTGATGCCACCTGTACATTATCCAAGAGACACTAGCAGAACAGAAAGGCTCAGACATAGCAGATCACAAAGTTTGATGGAACAGAAGCAAGGGTGTTCAGAGATGATGATCTCAGCAGGCGCAGCAGGGAAGGGTGAGCACCCAGAGTCAGACTTCCTGCACTTGGCTTTCCTACTCCCTTCTTCACATTCACCTTGTTCCTCCAAGGGTGTGAGGAGAGAATGCCAGTCAGGGTAGCCCAGGCTGAGGCATCACTCTCTCTCTCCCCCACCATGCCAACATCCCTTACCTACTACTCAATATTTACATCTTAGCCATTTGCTCAGAATTAGTTAACATTTCACCAATGGCTAGATTTCATAAAATAACTTGTGTTTACTAGGTAAAGAAGACTCAATCTCCCAAGGCTGCTAAAATACAGCACAGGTACACACAGGAAGCTTCCCCCCAAATCTCTGTGATAATTAAGTTCATTAGACCTGGTTGTGTAGTTTGCTCCAGCCAGTCAGTGACCAGAGTATGGTGACACCATTCAGGTCAGCAGGGAGGAGAATTTCTCCCTTCCTACCAACACCTGTTGACAGGGTACAAGGATACCATCTTATTCCCAGCTTTTCTTTCAGGCTTATGGAAGTAGTGCGGAGAAAATTGTGAAGACACATAATAATGCAATTGGTACTGCTGTTTTGAAGGCCACTCTGGAGACCAACAGCCTTCACCAGCGATGAACACAAGTGCAATTGTCAGCCTGAAAGGTTGCTTATACACATATGTCCTTATAGAGTTCTTCTACACAGCCACTCACAAAACAAAAGCCACACCATTCTGTTGTTCAACATTGGTTGTATTTAAGAACTACACTTCAGAAGGTACCATGTGTTTGTCACGCCCCACCCCCTGCACACACACCCCTAGCAGAGAACACACAGCTTCCCAATACCATGGCAAGGGGCATTGAAAGCACAAGGTCAAAGGAAGGGGGGGGGGGGGGGGAGTCAGTCCATCAGTGCATTGTAAATGAGCTTTCACAAAGTCAAGTGCAGCAAAACCTGTTCAGACACTTTAAAAGTTAGACCTTTGGCAAATAAAAGAAAAAAAAAAAAAAGAGGATCCTAAAAGTTCTCTAAGTACCATTCTCTCTCCACATGGGATATGAATTCCCACCCTGAGCTTCAAGAGCTGATGGTGTCTAACAAGCAGTACTGAAGACTACCATGTGCTGAATAAATAGCACAGAAATGGGATTTAATTTGAACATCTTTCAAAGAAGGGCATGTGCTCAAGGTTCCTGGGAAGGCCTTACTTTTGGCCAATCAGAAGCTTCTTCCCCAGTTGTCCAAAGGCTGAGCACTGATAAGCATCCAGCTGAGTGACCTTCATCTGGATCTAACCACAGCTCTGGAGCATCTGCAACATGGCAGTCAGACTACTCAGTAACACATATTTCTTAAACAAGGACCTTGTAGCTGCCAATTAAACTTCATTTATTCTGACCAGTAAAGCAGCCAGAAAACTCGCCTCAGGACCTCCTGTTTGAGAAGCCTTTCACTTTTGTGAAAGACAAACCCACTGCAAGTGGTGCATGAGCTGTCCCAGCACAAGACGGGACCTGAGACCAAAGATGGAGCACTTCTCAGGTAGCATGTTAAACTTTTATCAGAACCCTGATAAAAGTCAGGGTTCTGAACACTGATCAGAACCCACATCAGAGCAAGCCCAGCACAACAGGGAAAACACTGGGAAGTCTCAACAAAACAAATTCTACACTTTCTGGGATGAGCTACGTGGGCTATGAAACAGCTTCTCCCACCTCTAGCTCTTGGGACCCATTACAACCGCATAAAAAATACAAGACCTTTGCACCACCCCCCAAACCAGGGACAGCAGTGCAGCATACCTCAGGGAATAGAAAGCCAGCTTCCACATGAGCCTAAGGCTCCTGCATGGAAGAGGAGAAGGAGGAAAGCAAAGTTATTTTTCAGTGATTACTGAGGACTCAAACAGAGGCTTATCTGGTTCCTGTGCTCTGGTCTTGTCACTTCCCAGTCTGCCATGTCAAGTCTCGCAACACAAAAAGGATCAAGATAAACTTAATCACATTTAAACAAAAAGCCCTGAACTCTTTCACATGACTGTACAAGGAAGAGAACCACACACTGGCATGGATTTAACTGATGGACAGGAGCCACACAAAATCACACAAACATGCGCACCTGTGCGCAGCCACACACACTTGAGTTCTTGCTGTTTCGGTAAAAATGGCACTTTCCTTTGTTAGTCTGAGGAACCAGCACCCCTGGTGGGGAGAGGTGATGCTCTGTACCTATCTGACACTGTGTTTTGACAGTTGAGCTCAGCATCCCTTGGAAATTACATTTTAAAATGTGGCTTAATCATTCAAGACTTGGAGAGTGCCTTGGCATTTATGCATCTCTTTCATAATGCTACATCCCCTTTTAACCATACTGCAGCTTCAGAAGAGCAGGAAAGAAGCCTTCACTCCCCAGAAAATGCTGTCAGAAAGGAGATTTTTCTAGAGTCATACAAGACAGATGTTATTTGGAAAGCATAGGATTTGGTGCTCACACACTAGATAAATTCATTCTGATCTCTACCCTGTACTACATCCAAAGTGTAGATGTCTTAGGTTTAAGTAACTGAATAATTTTCCAGTTGTTCAACACACACAGGCCATCTCACATGTTCATTTCCATTAATGTACAAAGGTGCCACAGTTGAGCAGGAACAGGTCCTCTAACAACAGAGGACTGTGAAACTTAACATTTTCCACCTTATATCCACTGCTGGCACCAACACAAACCCAGCCAGGAGGTCCAAACCCCATGAGGCTGAGGAAATAATATTGCTCCTGGTTATCCTCCAAGCTCTTCTTCATATACCTGAAAATCCTGAAGTACCACATCCGAGTGCCAGAAGCCACGCTCCTTGTTGTGGCAAACAGGGCAGAGGGAAGAAAATAAACAAGTTAGTGAGCATGAATCCAGCTTCCAGTAAGTGCAGACTGTTTCTCGGGAGGTTCAGTTAGATGAGAGTGGAGGATGAATAGGGTACTAATGGTTTTGCAGTTCCAGTAGCCCCTTTATTGTAGTGGGGCCAGGATAGGCCAGGAAACCCAACAGTCTGTTAAGTGCTGCGTGCAATACTAGCGCTCAGTATCTTCCATTGCTTGTGAACAAAGCAGCTCCAACATCCGCCAGGGGCACCAGGCATTAGTCATACCGGCCCTTAATCATCATATTCAACAAGGGACCCACCTGTTCAAAGCAAAAATAGGTCATTAGCCAGGACAGCTACACAGAAATGGCAGTGCAGAGCCTGCTCCCTCTGCATCACAGAGCCCAAGATACACTTAATCACTTCCGAAGTATTTTCTAGAAAGGCACTGGGGCATCCACAAACACATTCTAAAAATACCCTACCAAAACAGCAGGTTTTCACCAGACTTCAGGTGACACCAAAACATTCAATCCAGAATGGAAACATGCTTGAAACATTTTCACTTCCCACCCAGCATTTGTGATTTCTAAGTAGATGCTATTAAAGGGAGTCAACAGTCATCACAGGTTGCTTTTTTCAGGGCAGAGAAGGAACATTCGCACTCATTGAATCCTCTCTGGTCTCTGGGGTAAGTAAGAAGGGGGGCTATGACTGATGATTTTGCTAAGGGGTTTTTTCCAGTCAAGACCACTCCCACATCTTAGCACTGCCTAATCAAGGAGGGAGGTTCAGAATGCTATGGCAGTAAAATAATCTCAGGGGAGAGGCTAAAGAGGAGTTTCTGCACAGTGATAAGGATTACAGACCATGAAAACATTTCTATCCTTGACCCGCATTTCCATTTTCAGATGATCAGATCTTCTCTCAGTACCTCAGTCTTTTTAGACTGAGTATCTTAGTCTTTAGTATCTTTAGTATCTCAGGGTTTAGTTTTTTTTTTATTTACAAGACAGTTAAGATTGCAAAGAATTCAGAGATGAGGAAGACATGTTAAAGATGAAGCACATGACTTAATAGAGGAGATTTCTCTTATTTAAGAGACTTGGATTCAACAGGTGAAACAGGTTCTCTTTTTTTTTTTTTTTCTTTCTTTTTTTTTTTTGCAAATAATGGGTGTCACTGCTGCACAGAAGGCTAAGGAGGGTCTGGGAACAACACTTTCCTGGAAATGCCCAAAGTCAAAGCACACTTCTTCCCACATACAAGAACAACTACTTCATTGTTTGTGATGGTCCTTTTCAGAATTATGGTTTTAAGAGCTTCCCTTTTTGTAAGCAAATGACCTTCTGAAGACTGCAGGAAGAACCAGCAAAAGAGCAATCTTGCTTTCTCCCACCCTAACTGCGGCACCTAGAGAGCCAAGTAGCTGTCATCTCAAGTTTTGCATTATGCCTTAACAATTTCAAAAGCAGTGACTACATGGTTCTTTTCCATACCTCCTGTGGATTTCCTAAGGCTTCTCCCAGCATCTTCTCAATGTTCCTCATTATCGCCACTTTCTGATGAGCCTTTAATGGATACTCAATTCTCTTTGGGGTTGGGGCACCCTGAAATATCAAAAAGAGCTCATGTGCATGCTTCCTGTATTCGTAGCTTATTCCACCTTCCCCCAGTCACCCAGATCTTCACATACACAACTCTGAAGAAGAAAAAGTAGCTTCCAGAAGCAAATGACTTGGCACCATGAAGTTCTCATATTGACAATGTGTGCCAATACATCTCTCTCTGAAAAAAATCCTCTGGGATGGAGCTATCCAAGCTGTGCTTGTACTCACCTTGTACCAGAAGTTCACAGTGATGGTAATCCCCCCATTCAGGAGAGACTCAATGTGGTGCCACCTGTATGGAAATCACATAAAAAAAAAGAAACTATTGCTGTAGCTTACAGTAAAATACCTTGGATGATGAGTTCAGACAGCACCAGACAAGCCTTGCTCTATACCTCCTGCATCAAGACCTCAAAACTTCTGGAAAGTTCTCCTTATTTAAATATAGATCATTTTCTCACACATGTTAATGAGTACATGTACAATTAATGTGGTGTCAGGGAGAATTACTATTCCCATCCAACAGACAAGACTAATAAGCATACTGGCCCAAGATACCAAAGAAAATATCACAGTTGCTGGAGAAATAAAAACAAAATACTTTTAATAGCCAGCCCAACACTAAGTAGAAAACATTTTAAACATCTGTTTTTTATCACAGTGCAGTCCTGCCATCCTTCTTACCAGTACATAGGTATGTACAGCACATCCCCAGGTCCCACCACTGTCTCATAGCCAACCACATTCCGGAAGTTTGGAAACTTCTCATAGTCAGGATTGTCAAAGTCCACCTAATAGAAGAAAACATTAAGAAACTCAGAAAAATTTCCTACAATGACAGTCCTCATTATTGGCTCTCACTGTCAAATCATCCTGGTCTTCCTTACATGGTTTTTACATTTCCATTTGTATCTTAACTTCATTGTGAGGTCCTGCAGTACGCTCCAAGTATCATATAGGTAGGAATCTTGCAATTTGTCTGTCAGCGAATTTGTTTGACCAAGTGATCAATGAAACAGAACAGAGAAGGTAGCACCTGCAGCCCCGTTGTGCTATCAGTAAGAGGGTTTTTATGGCCCTAGTACTTGCAAGTCAGGACCAGACACAAACAGAAAACCACCGGTCCTTCCACCAATGCATTCCCCACTTGACAAGTCTGAATAGAGGTTTTGCAAAAGCTCAGCAAGTGTTTTGCAGCTTTAACGCCAGTGCAGCTTCCTCCCACCTAGCATCTTTGCAAATGCCCATTTTTGGCATGGAGCAGACAACAGATCTGCTACTCTCACCTGGCTCTGTCTGTCGCATGGATGGTGCACAGGATAAGGGTAGAGGCATTCAAACTGATCAGGAGGAAACAGGATACACCTCTTGTAACCCTTAATCTGAGCAAAAAAGTTCTGTTGCTCGTCATAATGAGCTGGTGTCACATTCCCTACACAGAGAGAAAAGATAATCAAGACACTCTCATGTACAGGTATGAAAGAGAAACAAGTTATATTCCTTGCTAAAGACAAAAAATGTACTCCCACATATTCAGAAACTAAACGACAACAGGAATGTTACAAACTGATCACTCTATCAGTCAGCCTTATTGAGCAGTTGCTACTCCATTTCCATTCTAAATCCGTACTCAGCAACTTTGGCTCTACAGGATTAGGATTTCCAGCTTGTTTCAATGAACAGCAGATGCTGAATGTTGATGGGAAGCTTTTTCATGAAACAGTTTGTTTAAATGACAGGCTGTTGAACAGACTGTCAAAGATTATGAATCTAGTGAAAAAGAGTTCAATGGTGGGATTTGAAAAAAAGTCCTCGAAGTTTTGCAAGAAAACAAGTTAACAATCTCCGTCACTGGAGCTCCCAATAGCACCTACTCAAGTCCGATTAACAGTGTTTGACTGTTGCCACTAGATCTTAAATTTAATAAAATCTTCAAATACAGTAGGGTGTGTTGTACCCCTCATATCTGTTTTTCAGGCTGTTTGCCAATTCAGATATTACTCTCTTGGCCTGCAAGAATTAAGGTAACAGTTAACCCTGTAACTTCATTAAATAGATCATATGATCACATGCTGCTCTAAAGACATTCCTTTTTCTAGCACATGCTGGTTCAAGACAATTCCTTGGTTCTTGTGCATAACCTGTTAATAGGATTGTAGTGGTTATATGGCCTGTAAGGAAGTGTTGGTCCACTGATTTTATATTATGTTATCTCAGCTAGTAAAACAAGTGGCAAACTCAAACTACTGTAGGTTGAGTATGACTTGGTACAAATGGAAAAAAAACATCCAAGGTGTGTAAACAAAAAATTATAATTGGCTATGTTTGCCACATTGATTGTAGGCCCTCACACTTCACAGAATGATGTGTATTTCTTGCTCAGTTATAAGATTGCTTTCTAGAAGAGTGTTCTCCTTGTCAACAACCTAGTGATACTTGTGTCTTCCAAGGCACCTGCCTCTAAGTCAGGCTCCACTTGAATTTGGAATTCTGTTCTATCCAGATAGTTTCAGAATTTACCCATCTTTAAGTTTCCCACTGTCCTCTAGTCTTTCAAGAAAAAAAAAAATCAGGTCTTAATTCAAAAGTGAATTCCTCCTCCCAGTGTACTAGCTCAAATAAGAAAAAAGACTTCACAAAATAATCAGATCTCCTCCTGGGCAGATATTGGACATGCTCAGAAAAGCCCAGAAGTCTAACACTGTTCAACTTACAAACCTTTCTGCATTCTGAATTTGCAGGCTTCGAGCTTTTTAAATCTATAGTGCCTGAAGCATGAAAACAGTAAACAGATCCCAGGATATGATTAGCAGTTACTGGAAACACAGTCCCACCATCATCAGAGCCTTTCCATGAGCACGTGACATTCAGGCATTCACAGTACATCTCTGGCAAAATACAGACTATTCCTTTCCTTGCTTCCTCTTTATAACCCAAGTTAAGGTGTGACAACAGTCTCCTCCCAATGCAGAGCCTTAAAGTAGCTCTTCTGAAGGAACACACAGAAACTAGGGGGAAATCCATTTGACAGACCTTCTGGAACTGAAATACAGAACTGCTGATGTAATCTTCTCTCCTTCTACTCCAATCTGAGGAAGCTATTTACCTTCCATGCCAATAAGAAGCAAGTTAGAAGTCAGTTGACCCCAGCCACGTTTCCCTTGCTGCTTGTTAATCCAGTTCCAGTTGAAGCCAAGGAAATCCACCACAATCTTCCTTCCAACTGTATCATTCAGTGTTTGCTGTAGATATAGCCTGGATTGTCCAAGAGAGAAGGCAGAAATCAAGAATTAAGCTTTGTCCTGAACACGGCATACTCTGTCTCTTCAGAAAGATTTCAAAACAGAGAAGCAGTTCCTTGAGATTGTTCTATCACTACACAGTTTCAACACCTGTGGAAGGAAACAGTTTCAAAAAGTCCCCCAACTTTTCTGTAAGGTTTCCCAATATAGAAGAGAACAGATCTCAATTCAACTTGAACAATTACAAAGAAAAAACATAATTTTAAGGAAGGGCAACCCTCTCGCAGGGCAGGAGGAGGAAACTCTAAACAGACCAGCCATTATCAAATATCAAATCTGTTCATGTCTAATCCCTAGATGAATGCCATCCCTCTAATACACCTGCAATATAAGTTTCTTCTTCTAGCAGAACTACATGAGGGAAAGAGAGGGCTCAGGAGGGCCTGCACATTTCAGTATCAAGTTACTTAATGCCATGTTTACATTTAAACATAAAGGATCAGAGGAATCAAGCATCTGTACCAACAATCACAGTATTACAGACTGCTGTCTGCAATGCAGGAAAAAACCACATTTTTAAGGACTGCCTTCTCTCTTGGAAAAAGTACAACCAAAGCTGAGAAAGAAAAGAAAGGCACAGATGACAAGAGGGCATGGGTACAGTGTTGCTTCCAATGAAGACACAATTAAGCATCTTAATTGTGGGGGCTGTGGCTGAAAATACTAAGGGTTTAAGTACAGCTACTGATAGGTATATTTTATGTCCACTTGAAGCTCCTCTCAGTAACTCACAGCTCTATTAGTGGCACAGGCTATCACCACCAGTACACAGCACATCCACAGCCTGGCCTCATATACCCCAAAAAGGGTTAGCTCCAGATGCCTTGGGATTCTGTGGGAAAACTTAAATGTCATAGCCTGTACCTTTTCATTAGACAACAAGCTTCTCTACCAATACCACAGTCTGCCAAAAAAAAGTGAAGCTTAATTCTTTCTCTATACAAACCCTGCCTCACACAGTGCAGGAAAAAAGTAAATAAACTGCCACAGCCAGTGTGAACAGTTTGTTTGGTATGATTTTCTAATAAGGTAACAAGGCTGCTGTCAACTAGAAGCCCTGCAGGAAAAGTAGGATTATTAAAAAGAAACAAAAAAAAGATCAAAAAGTTCAAGACATTTTATTCATCAACACCCACTGAAGAGAAACTTAGCTCCTGCCTAGGTCTAAAGAAACAGAGAAACTTCCACACTCCACATATCACTTACCTCTCAGCACTCCCTTTTTGTTGTATTTCTTTGAGTCTGTCCACAAACTCGGCAAACTTCATTTCTTCCCTACTTGACTTGGGTTTGAAGTTCTTAAAATTGGCCATTTTCTTCTCATCGTAGTATAAAAACTTGTGTGTGCTGGCACTATACACTGAGAAGTCCCCATTGCCAATGTTTTCCTGGAGGTAGTCCAGGTCCCATTTCAGAGCAGGATAAACCAGATTCGTATCTGTCAGCACCACTGGCTCCTGGAGAGAAATAGGAAGTTTATTGATGCAAAGACCTCTTGAACTTAAGACCAAGCACATTCCATTACTGCACCCACAAAAACTCCCTTTCAATTGAGGAATTGGAAAAGGCATTTGAAGTAATCACATACATTGTTCTGGGAAGAAAACCAAGCAAGACGTGATAGGTTTTAAGAAAGTGGTGGCCTGGGGTTACAGTAAGCTCCTGGTAGCAATGGGACAGATTGCACTACCTACTTAGCCAATCTTTATTAGCGAGGTTAGACAAACACTAGCTGGCAACACTTCTGGGCCTGCTTGGTCCTGCCACGTAGCCAGGAGACACAGTAAATTCCGGCTGGTCACTTCCAGCCTCAGCTGTGAAGGGGTAAATGCCAGCAGAAAGATCCCTCTGAATCCAGAAACAGAACTCATCTCTTTTCTCAGAGGACTGCAAATAACCAGCCATCAAAAAACTGACCATCTCTTCTACAGCAAAAAAAGAACCATTACAAAAGGAAGACAGAGGACAGCGCCTATCTCCTCATCTACCAGCAGTAAGCAACCTAACCAAGGCAGCGCTGTGTTCCCAAGCTGTGCATACACAACTTCCCTTCTTGCAGACTTTCCTTAAAAAACCCAACTACCAAACTTACCAAAATGAGGCTGAGCTGGTACAGAACCAATGCAAGAGCCACCACTGCAAAGGAACCTTTACATCTGTGGTCGCTCGTACTTAGAAAACAACCAATACGTCCCCAGTGTTTTACACAACGTTCGCACAACTTCCATCCCGACAACAAAGGGATTAAAACAAACGTTTCCCGCGAATTTCACAGTTCAACACTGTAGCACCGAAGAAAAATGTCCATTACGGCAGAGAGGAACGGGACAGCAGCTACAACGGAGCCCGCGCGGTGCTCCGGACGGACAGGGCCGGGATGAGGAGGTGACTGAGCCCGGGACCTCCCTCACCTCGTTCTCGATGAGCTCCTCGGCGCGGGGGTCGCTGTGGCTGAGCCGCGGGATGGGCCGCGTCTCGAAGGAGTAGCGGCGGAACTGGGAGTCGCTCCAACCGGGCCCTGCCGCCACCGCCGGGCCCTCCCGGCAGCCCGCCGCCGCCGAGGAGGAACAGGAAGAAGAAGAGGAAGAAGAGGAAGATGAGGAGGAGGAGGACGAGGCCGCCGCCATCGCCGCCTCCACCGGAGAACCCGTACCAAGGAAGGCGGAAGCGGAAGCTGCGCACCCATGGCAACGCCGGAAGCGGAGGGCGAAGGCGGAGGGCAGAGGACCATAGAGGGGGGGGGGGGGGAGAGCGGGAGCGGCGGCGGCGGCAGCGCCCCCGCGCGGGCGGGGGCTGCAGGGGGGGGGCTCCTTCCCGCTGTCCCTTCCCAAGGCTCGCGGACACCCCCGGGAGCTGGGAGCAGCGGCAGGGGAAGACCCGCCGCAGGAAGCAGAAAGAAAGGATCGCCTGTGCAGCCTCGCTGCCGAGCCCCAGGCCGCCCAGCGTGACTTCAGCCGGCTGCCCCTTCCCCTCAAAGGCGGCGGAGAGGGCACAAGAGCTGCCCCTTGAGCATTTACATTGCCCTGATGGAAACAGCACTGCCCGCTGCCTCGGTGTGCCGAGAAGAAATGTACCGCGGGGATACGCACCCGAAAACGACAAGGTTAATTAACACTTGCTACAAAAAAAAAAAAAAAAAAAAAAAAAAAGCACTGCCTGGTGCAACTAACACCCAGCCTGTGACGGCGAGTACATCATTTTAGCAGGATTTCATGAGCTGTGTGACTGCAGCTGGAGCTGTTGAATTATTTTCTTATTATATGTTTATTATGTGAGACAAACTCTACATTTGGCTTTTAATCTGCAAACAGCAAGAATGATGATCGCTATTTCCCAAGAATGCGCGCCACATTAGGCATCAGCTCTGGAGAAAATTTTGGTCTCTGGCATTCAGTGGTTTTCATCTTACAGTAGCTGGGATTTGTTCTGCCTGCACAGAACTTTGCCTTTTTCGTGAGAATAATGCAATTTATCTTTGTCCTTCCAAAATTTATTAATATACTTAGTTTCTAGGAAAATTAATGCCCTCTCACCTTTTAAATCTACAGCATTTCTGCTGTACAGGTTAACAACATTTTTTACAGTGTATTTGGTATATTTGAAACATAGCTGTGGAAAAGTCAAACATAATTCAGAAAATAAATACCCAGCAGTGAAGAGCTGATGGAAGAGGTAGCTGACCACAATGCAAGGCTGCAGTGAGGCCTGAGCCCAAGTCAATGGGAGCCACGGTCCCCACTTCCAGTGCTGTCCCCACACCGCTGTCTGCGCTGTGAGCTCCAGAAGTGGGACAGGTACCAAATAATGCTCCATGGAAAACAGCAGCAGCATCCACACTGGAAGGTTGGGCTCTGAGTTAATAACTTTATTAGATAACTGGGTAACTTCACTGCATACTCGTTTGTAAGGGAATTGGCTGAATTAAGATACCATCCCTAAAATGACATCAATAGGCCTTTCTTTGGGATAAGTGAAAGGATCCTGTTCTTCATCAGCCACAAAGCCCCCATCTCAGGCATGCTGTATCTCAGATATGTTTTTGTGGTTCATCACTATCTTCATTCAGTTATTAGGTTTAAAATTAATGTTGTTATTAGAAGGAATGGCTTTAATGACAAATTGTCTGTGATGGTTTTTGAGCAGCAAAGGTTTATAATGTAAATCGTTACAGAGACATTACCCATTATGACTGATGTGAATAACTGAAGGAAAATGAGTTCAACTACCACAGAGTTTACATAATGAAGTAAACTGCAAAATCCTTTAATGTTCATATTGATTTTATTTACAATAATACATTGCTTACATTTGAAGAATCACATTCCTAAATTAACATGCCATTTCTGCTGTCCACCTTCCCCTGGCTCCATGGAGATGAGACGATTACATTTGGGTATTGACTTTAATAATATTGATACTGATCCAAAAAAAGACGATTTGCATAACGCCGCCGGGCACGGCATCGATCCGATTGAGCATCGATCCGGCTGCCCTGCAAGAGGCTCCCCGCGTCTGGAAGCCAGTTCCTGCCATAAATTCCCATTGGCCCGCCTCAGACGATGACAGACAGACCAAAACATCACAGTGATGCCTTCTCCGTCCATTAACCTCGTGTCAGTACTACAGCACCAGCGGCCGATTAACGCCGGGGCCGGTACCGGCGCCAGAGGCAGCCCCGGGCCGGCCCTACCCCTTCGCCGGCCCCGCCCCCGGCCCCGCCCCTTGCCGCTGGCCCCGCCCCGCTGCTCAGTTCCTCCGGCGGCCGCGACTGCGCCTGCGCGCTGGGGGCGATGGCGGCGGGCGCTCTCCGCGGTGTCCTCTGGCCCCGGGCGGCTGCTGGGCTCAGGGCGGCCCGGGCCGCCTTGGCGGCGCCTTCGGGGGCGCGGGCGGGTGAGCGGGAAGGCGGAGGCTGGAGCGAGGGGTCGGCGGCGGGGCCGGGGTGTCTGGGGCGGCGGGCCGGTGGTTGCGGGGTCGGGGCGGGAGGGCGGCGCGACCTCCCCGGCCTGGCTGCAGCTGCTGGCGGGGCCCGCACCCACTCTGCCGCGTTGCTCTCCCGCAGCCTCGGAGATGTCCAAGGACATGATGCCCGGGCCGTACCCGCGGACTCCGGAGGAGCGGGCAGCCGCTGCGAAGAAGTACAACATGCGGGTGGAGGACTATCAGCCCTACCCCGACGACGGCTTAGGGTGAGCTGGCTGGTGCCGTTGTTCCGCAGCCGGGAGCCGGCCGGGGCCAGCAGCTCTTGGCTTTGTGTGGATGTGCTGTAGGCCGGTAGTCCCTGGCGAATGCCTGGCTTTGCTGTACTGTGAGCTTTGAAGACACTTCAGTGTTTTAAAATAGAAATGAATGGATGAGTTAGAGGCCTATGTGAATAAAGTGCAAGAGACTTCATGAGAGAAACTTGAAAGGCTTCATATGCTGTTGTATTGCAAGACTAAGTGGGATGAACTGAAAGTCATGTCTAGAATAAAGGTTTGAGGAGATGTTTGAATGTTGGAGAATACTTCAACATGTGGCAAGATAATTAGGGTTCCATATTTTAGTTAAGCTTGCATTTTCTGTCTTCTAGTAGAGCCCAATAAGGCCAGTTTGGGGAATGCCATTTGTTATGGTGACTGGTATCAAGGTGGTTTTAATGCATTTCGAAATTGTGTGTGCATAAAAGCTATAAAAACAAATTAGTACTTAATTCTATTTCCTTAGACCTGTATTATACTGTCTCTGACAAATTCTATCTGAATGAGTACAGATTTCTTTGTTTGGTCTTTTGTTTGTTTCTCATAGGTATGGTGACTATCCCATGCTACCTAATAAGTCTCAATATGAGAGAGACCCCTGGTACCAGTGGGACCAGCCAGACATGAGGCATAACTGGGGAGAGCCGGTAGGAATGCCAGTCCCACTTCTCAAGTTGTTCAGCAGTGCTCTTGTTACTGAATTCTAACATGCGCCTCTTGGTAGTGCTTTGTGTTGAATCCTTTGTGTAATTTCATCACCAGTGCAGGTGTGTGTTGCTTGTGCAAGCAGGGACAATCTGTTCAAGGTGAAGTGACCATCTGGGTAAATACTGTGAAGGTGCTGAGGACAGTTAACTTATTAAATATGAGAATGGAGACTTTACAAACTTAACTTTCCCTGCAGGAGTAATTTTATTTTCCTCATCAGACCCAATACAGGAGCCTGGTTCAGAATTGTTTAGCAAAGAAGCCATTGTTTGAATAAAGTCATTTTAGTGCAATGCAAGTAGCTACTGTTGCTTTATTACTGCAGGGCTTTTTTGATAATAAGGATGTTCTCTCTAAAGAAGTTTGCAGCATGTCCTTAAGACAAATATGAATACGTTATCTATGTTAGCTTTGAAAATCTAAGCTACTCAAATTCCTTTCAGGAGTAGCTCTTCTCTTAGTGCATATTTTTTTGTGAATGGCTGCAATCTGACTGCAGTTACTGAGCTTGGTAATTGGCTTGTAATCTCTTTACTAAAAGCAAGATTTCATCTAAGTATATGTGCTTAATATATCATAGTAAAACCATGTCAGAGCATTTCAGCATGTGTACCACAGCGAAGTGCATGTTGTAATGACTGTAAAGGCACATGAAAAAAAACCATGTTGATTCTGCGTTGTAGTGCTTCCTGCAGGAAGGCTTGTGTACAAGAGCTTGTGGTGTTGTGGTGCATGTGGTGTTGGCAATCAGGAACAAAGAGGACTATACTGGTGTATTTCCAGGTGTCAGCAGATGTCTCTGTTTAGGCAGCTTTAATTTCTGCCCATTCTGGCTCTGGGTTTGATAGGAGATGGCTCTGGGGGAACTAGAGCTGGGAATCTGGAAGCGGTACTTGAGCTGCAAATTAGTAAGTCCTCTGCATTTATTAATGTGAAAGGAGACTATAGGCAGAACATGCGTGAGACTTCCCTATTTATACTTCAGGGCATTAGCTTGCTACCAGCCTTGCCCTTGTCCTGGAGTAACAACAGCAGGTCCTCTCCCTGTTTTGAGGGACCAGCTTCCAAGTGTCAGTAGTTGCTTCTTTGTTTGAAATAGCACTACTTTTTTTGGGGTATGTGACTGAGCTTCCATTAATGAGGGTTCCAGTTTATACCATGCCTTTCCAATGGTCCTGGGGAACAAAGCTGAGGTGGAATGATTATGCATAGAAATAAAAACTGCTGCTATCCTGTATTTAAGCATGTTGTGTGGTATAAGCATAGGATGAAATGTAGAGTCTTTTTTTTAAAGAGTTTTACTGTAAGCAACAGTTTGTTGTGACTGTAGGTAAACGGTGTACCTCCTCTGTGGCTTTATCTGTACATTTGAGGTGGAGATGAAAAAGCTTCTGGCAGCGTTGTGAATGCTGTAATGTGCTGCTTCCCTTGAGAAAAGCGGCTTGACAACTTTATAAATGTGCAATTGTTTTCCTTTGTTCTTTAGATGCACTGGGACTTTGACATGTACATTCGGAACCGGGTTGATACCTCCCCCACTGTCGTTCCCTGGCACACCATGAGCAAACACTTCTTTATCTTTTTGAGCACAATGCTGATCATGTTTGTTCTCGGAGAGATCTACCCATCCTACAGGCCTGTGGTGAGTGAAACCTAAGGGTAAAGGGAGGAAAAGTAGCTGTATTTCTTCTCATTGCCAATGCCCGTAAGAGTGGTTTTGCTGAAAATGAGTGATGTGTGTGAATGCAAAACTGCTGCTGGTAGTGGATAGGTCAAGCGATGTCCTGTGGCCTCTTCTAGTCTGAATTGTTCTCTTGACTGGCCTGGCTCAACTCACAGATGCTGCTTCATAGTGATCAGTCCCTGTTCACAGGGAACTAATTTGAACTATGCTTCTTACAGTATCCCATCTTTGCTCTAGGCACTCTCCTTCCTTGTGTGGGCTTCTACTCAAGTGAGATGCTTTAACTCTTCTCTTGCCCTTGTGTTTTTAATTATATCTCATGAGCTGTATCATTTGAAGAATGTGCTCTTGAAAACTGACTGAATACACAATCAGCTTTTGCAATAAATTATCCTCATGCTGTGAGATAAACTGTTGATTAAGATTAAAAGCATTGATGTTTCTGTTAAAAAAAATAATTTATGCAAGGAATCCCCTCTTTCTGAATTTACTTTCCTCATACTCTAATATTCTAGCTGAAGCACGTAAGAAACAGAAATTTAGGTCATAAATTACAAGCTTTAATTTGGGTGGGGGTGGGATGGGATGAGACATTTTCCTCTTACCTGTTAATTTGTTTGGTGAATGTGGTGAATTTGCCACTCTTTGTCTCTCCTTGTAGGGACCGAAGCAATATCCCTTCAATGACCTGTATCTGGAGAGAGGAGGAGACCCCAATAAAAAGCCACCAACAGTGATACACTATGAAATTTGAAAGTTGTTCAAGTGCTACATTTCCATCAGTTCTGCTGGGGAAGGAATCTTCTCTAGTTCACTGGCATATGTTAACACTTGTTCTTTAATGTTCAGTTGCTAACTGCAGTGAAATATATCAATGACACCTACTGTGTTAGTTGTCTTCTGTTGGTTTGAGAAGGCTGAATTATAGCTAATGAAATGAACTTTGGCATTTTTCTAAATGGGATAGTACCTGTGAGGCAAAGTTAAAACTGTAGAGCTAGGACTGCTGGTCATTTATGTATCTTGTGCACAAACATTCCTCACCTGTGCCTGTTTATGTAGGCAGTACTGCTTGTGGCCAAGGCATTTATTGCAGGTGCTGCTGGGAGTTGGAGTGTCACTGTATACTGTAAAATGACAGAAACAGATTGGCAAATGCCAGTCCTTGGGAGCCTTGTGCTGTGTTTGCCCTTACTGGGAGTTGACTTTGATCTCTTCCAGGTCTAGATGCCCTCTCAAGTGAAGTTTGTACAACCAGTAGGAAGTACTTGTGAGGCACAGAGCCTTGCAGTGTGTAGCTTGAAGCTGACAGCAGAGCTGTGTGGACAGCAGTGGTATGAAAAGGCCAATGAGCAAGTTCAGCTCTGGCCAGGTCTGCTTTGGTCCAAGTGCACAGGTGCCCATAATAGTTCCTTTATGGCCTGAGTTCATCCACCCGGCCTGGAATTATATCTGACCCATGAAATCTGCCTATTTTGCTACAAATCACTTGTCTTGAACCTTTATAGCTTCAGCAACAGTTTGCTTGGAAAAGTTAGGCATTAGGGTCCTGAATTTGTCCAGCTCCACTTTAACATAAGGGTTTCTTCCTCTTGTGGCTGGAATAGACAGTGTCTTTAGTACTGATTTACAGTGGATCTTCTCTTAACTCTGCCGTGCTATGCCTTAACCCCACTGTTCAGTTGCAGGACTGGGTGATCACAGAATGCTGAGGGCTTGGGCCGCTCTAGGTGCTTCCTATAAGCTGGATGCTGTGCTATGCTCTCAGCACCCTGTCACAGCTCATAGTTTTGTGCTTTAAGAGAAGCAGGTGTATAAAGACAGTGATTCATGGTTTTTCCATCTATACAGATTTTAAACCCCAAATTCTAAAGGGAGTGTTAGCATGGTTTTTGTGTGGGGGTTTCTATAAGGATATATGTTAAAGGGAATTATGGGATTGAATTCTAGGACATAGTTTTATTTACACCTAAATATTTGTAACTCCTTTGGAGGTGCTGAACAATCAACATTCCTCAGCTTTTGTAGGCTGTCACATTCACATTACAGAAATGCTTGCTTTTAAATGATAGTCAGTGATGTTTTATCCTAGAGGGGTTTTTAAGTGTTTTTTTTAAACATAAAACTAAATTCTGTTTTGCAGGGTAAAACACTTCTTAGGGATACTTGAGTTGATAATTACCATTCCACAGCACTTACATGAGAGCTCTATATAAGAGTCTTCAAGTAAAATGAAGGTGATGAGAGCAGTAATAGGAAGCCTGCCTTGGTGTGTGACATAGTGTAGTACTTGCACTGGGGCAGGGCTGGGCCCATCCAGCTCATTGTGCAGCGTTCCAGTGCTGTTTGCTGCTGCCCGGCACTGGGACTTCCAATCCCAGTTTGTTCTAAACAGTAGCTTAATTACGGTTTTCATCATGAGCGTGGCATAATGCGTTGGGCAGATATAGCTCAGAAATCCTAAAAAATGGGGTTTGTAATGTAGGCAAATTTTTCTTAAAGGAGGAGAGATGTAAGGGAAGAAGGCCTCGGTCCTTCTGCATATTTTTTCCTAGCAATTAAAATACTTTTAGAAAAATACATTCCTTTCCCTTCTTCACGCCCTCAGGATGCGTTACATTTGTAGCTAAGGTAGAGTTCTGAGGGGCATCATGGCAGGCGCAGCAATGCCCGGCTCCAGCAGTGGTGCCCTTGGCCTCCGGCGTGAGCCATCCTGGGGCGGCGGACGGAGCCGATTCAGGTGTCTTACAGCGGCTGAAGAGGCTCGGGAGCGCCGGGCCCAGCAGCGGCCCGGGCCGGGTTCCGGGGCGGGCCCCGCGCAGGCGCGGCGGGACGGGGCGGGGCGGGCGGCGCTCTGGGCTCCCCGCGGCCACCGTCGGAGCTGCGGGAGCGAGCGGCGCGGGGGGGACGGCAGCCAGGCGGGAAGGGCCGCCCGCTCCCCGACCCGGCCCGGCCCCGCCCCGCGCCCCTCGGACACCGAGCTGGGCCGGGGGCCCGGGGCTGGCCCTGCCCTGCCGCGCCCCTGTCCCTCCAGCCTAGGGCTGCTGTGCTGCCCAGCCCGTCTCGCTGTCGAGACTCCGCTCCCAGGTCCCGTGGTCCCGTCCTTGCCCCGAGAGCCTTGCCTCCCCTCTCCCGTCTCTCCTCCGCCGGCCGGCCGGAGGCGGGCGGGGAGAGGCTGGGGGATCTCAGCTGTGTGACCTGGGCCGCGGAGAGGCCTCTGGCGTAGCCCAGAGCCTGTGTCTGTCGCCCGGTGTCCGGGGTCAGTGCTTTCCTCCTGGACCCTTGTTTTCTCACCGTCCCACGGGCTAATGCTGTTGTACAGACAAGCACACTTGAAGACGTGTGTGCGCTGCCGTCTGAGCAGCGCTGTGCAATGGGCTGAAACTGCGCAGAGCACAAGAAGTTTCTTTATATACCAATGGAGCTGTCGTGGAGGAATGTGCTGAGCCCTGCCCCGCAACAACCCCACCTTGCACACACCAGTGATTAGCTGAGATTAGCTGAGTGTCTCTCTGCCTTCTGTAATCGGGGTTTATAATAAGCACGTAGGAGAACAGCCTGGCTACGGGGTGTTGGGGAGTTGGGGAAGGAGGGTGTCAGACAAGTGCAAATGGAAGAGGCTGTACAGAGGTTTTAAATCAATGCTGGGATGTGGAAACTGTAGGGACAGTTTGTATCTTAACCATTTTGTCATAGTTGGGGGATGTTTTTCAGGTCTTAGGCTGTCTGCTTGTCACTCGGATGACCTTGGACAAATCTTTTTTGTTCTGCCCAAGTTTCATGTTTAGCTAAGTGTGGGGAGGTCAGCCTATCGGGTCTTCTGTGTGCACTGCTGGAAGTCCAATATCAGCAGGAACTGTTCAGCGAGGAATGGTTGGGTGTCCAGTGGCAGGAGAACTAGGAAAGTCAGTGGGAGGGGATTTCTGATTGACAGTGTTTGGGTGGTGCAAGAGAGAGAAGGCCTCACTGGGGTGCTATCAGGGATAATTGTTATGACAGCTTTGAGGGTAAATTAGCTCATACAGCAACCATGGTCTTACTATAATGTATTGTAATGTCATATGTATTTCAGGATAGCAGAGGTGAGGAATTTTTGCCTCTGACAGCATTGTTTACATGGTCTAATATAACTTGGGAATTTTCACTGTTTAGCTACGTGCTCTCCATTTCTCAGTGGTGGAGTGTGCTCTGACCTGTCAGGTTTTGCTTTGCAGGCATTGTTACCCTTTAAGGTCTGTGCAGGAAGCCATGTCTGGGGAAAGTTGTGGGGAATTGTTGCTTCTGTCCACTCCATTTGGGGCTGAGATTCATTAATATATTAGATCTGTAATTGGATGGATGTCTGTAGAAGAAGAGTGAGGAATTGTTGTGATTAATTGATTAGAAGTCCTGAGAAAAGCATGAGCTTTCTTGGAAGTCTTAGCTGCTATTTTGAGAGATGACAGCAGGTGGCAACCTCGCCTTAAAAATTCTATTGTGGAAGAATTCAATATTTGCAAATTTTTCTCAGGCAGTCAGAAGAGTTTGCTAAAGAAGGGCTTTTTTCCTTTAAGTATTATGGGTCCTCTCTTGGATACAGATATGCAGAGTGTATAGAAGGGTCACTTCTCTAAAAGTAAGACTCAAATCTTTTTTTTTTTTCCTTTTTTTCCCCTTTCAAACTCAGCTCACTGACTTGAGGAGGAGGTGCTGCTATATCTGCAGGTCCTGAGCTGCACTGGAGCTGAACTGCTCAGACACTCCTAAGCGATAGTGGGATATTGTGTTCTTTTAGCTTCTTATGCATCCTCTGTGGGCCTTCTCAAGTCTTGGAACCACTGCTGGTTTGCCTTTAGGGCCAAGGACACAGTGAACCTGTTCAATACTTATGATCCAGCACTTCGGCAGTTGTTCTGTTGACATTGAGCCACTCTAAATGGAGTGTTGTTTGCTTTCCTCTATTTGGGTGGGTTACCATGACCAAGACACTTTACCTTCACATTCTGTCCTGACTTAAGTTTGTGAAAAGAGAACAGTAATGATGCAGTAATTGACTTTCTTATGTAAAACGTTCTATTGACAAGAAAAGCCAAACAATTGATCAGTACTGTTCTGCACAATTTTTGCAGCTTATCTTTATTTGCACATTAAATGCAAATTATTTCAGCCATGCAGTCAGTCCAGCACAGAGGTAAGGAGGGGGAACTTGTACCATTTACCCTACTAAGTTTGTGATAGTTGCATTCTTCAGTGATTCCTTACCAATTAATTTCCTGTAGGGAAGAGGTCTGTTGGCCATTGTCTATTAATGTTCACAGGGAAGCTGCCCTCTCAAAAACCAAGAAGCAGTGAGGCCTGAGTGTACAGCCAGCTCCTTCACCTGATAGATTGTAACTGGAGCAGAAAGAGGCAAGGAAGGGATTTGTAAGGAGCATTCCAGCTGTCCTGCCTCCACACAGTGGTGGAGTCAGCTAGAGCCTTGTGCAATAGACTGTTGCTAGAAGATTCACCTAACTTCTGGTGATGAAGGGAGAAGACAGGGTTTCTGCAGTAGTCTGGGAGGCGTGAGTAGGTGCTGGAACATCTTGAGAGATGCATCACAGAGAGTGTGTGGGGGACCCCTAATTAATACCCCACAAAGTGTGTACTGGAAGATTGCAAAGTAAGCTTTAGAGATTTGTTATGGTAATGAGGAGATGACCTTTCCACCTCTATTCTTAGGGGGCATGAAGAAATAGTTGCACTTTTTTTAATTGTACAAGAGTTCTGTTCAGATTCTGTTGAGTCTTAAGTAAGTTGGAATAAGCTTAATGCGAGAATAGCAGTTGGCAGTTTGATCTGTGGGTGATACTGCTTCAGGCTAATGTTAAAAAGCATTAAATAGATTCTAGTCAATCAGCATGTCCTAACAGTGCATAGGGGAGAGAGAGAGAGAGGATGTCCTTAACTTCTGACTTGTGAAGCAGAAGAAACCGTAAAAAAAGGTGTAGAATTATTAGCTGGGAGGTCCAAGTCCAAGAAGTAATGCTAACCAAACTTCCCCCTTGTGTAGACTCAGGAGGCTACAGTTTCTTATAAGCCCTGCATCTGAACAGAGGACAATGTGATGCATGGCTGTGGTTTACACCAGCAGTGTCAAGTAACCAGGAGAGGTTAATCTGATAAGATGCAGAGGGTTTTGCTGTGCTGCCTGCTGACAGTTTTACTTTATTCAGCATGATATCATCTGAGGTTGCAGTTCTGTTTAGCTAGAGTTAAAAGGCTGCAGTGCAGCCAAGCTCGAAAAGTTTAGGCACTGCTCATGAGAGTGACCCCACTAGCCTGTGAATGTCCACACAGTATTTACGATGCTTAGAAGGCCTGTTTGTGGTCAGGAATGGAGTGCTGGGTACTTTCTCCATAGTAAGAATGGAATCCTACTCAGAACAATAATTATTTGTATTGTATTCAGTTGTCTTTATATTCAGTTTTGCGGCCTCCCAGCTGCCTGCTGTTGATGTTTGATTTTCAATTAACCTGCTGCATTGTTGCCTAAGTAATCTCTCACTGGAGACATGGGGAAATTTTGTTCCCATTTCACAGGTGTCACTCCATCCATCCTGAGTAAACAAAAGGAGTTGCTGTCAGTGCTGAGATTGAAACCCAGTAGTTACTTGTGGATTACTTCTTCTCCCCTTGTACCATTTGCTGGCTCAAAAAAAAAGTCAAATGATTTTTTTTTCCCTTTCACTTTTCAGAGGAGCAAGAACAAAGTACATTAACTGAATTGGCACACGATAGCATTGCACTTTGTTTTCTGTTGCCACGTCACTTTTCTGCTTGGAATTTAGCCTGCCCTGAGATTGCTTCTGCTCTCTTTTTGCATATGTATATACTGACATTAGCTTGTTTGGAGAGAGCAGCTAGTGCTAGATCAAAATATGTTTGTTTAAATTAATTTCTGTGGCTGATTTAAACCAGCCTGCAGTGAAAACGAGTATGATTATTTAGATCCCCTTCTTTTTTCTGAAACTCTCCTTTAAGTGGGACATATGAAAAAGAGAGCTATATTTGTAAGAAAATCTGGGGTCAGACAATGGGATGGGGGGGTGGTTAATGAATTCTTAAATATCCTGATTCATTCCAGTAATACTGTATTCACTGCCTTAGGAAATAGCAATTAACTTAACTCTTTTGAGAGCAATGTGTTCTCATCATGTTTCTGATATAAATATTTTCACGTCAACTGTATCTCTCTGTTCTAAATGCTGTGTGAAATTTCTTTCAGAGTCTAGAAAATGAAGCTAAAAGAAATTGAGCGAACAGCTGTGCAGGCATGGAGTCCAGCAACCACCCACCCTATTTACCTAGCATCAGGTAAAGTTCTTCACAATTTGTGAATATAAGAGTATGAATCACAGAAAAAAATTATATAGAGTTGTATGGGTTTTAGATTTCAATAGTTTCCACCTTGATAGTCTTTGGAAAACTTAGAAGCAATATACCAAAAACATTACAGCTTTTATGTTTTCTTTTAAGTAACTGGCAGAAAATTACTTCTGTGCCCAACTTTGACATTTTAAATGTGAGTGATTTTTCAAAGGTTGAATGCATGATTTTTTTATTTCTAATTAAGACTGTATAGACTCCAACACTGCTTGCTATTCTGCATTACACACTTCCTGTGCCTGTGGGGGAAAAAAGTTAATTCAAGTAATATTCATTTAAGGTCACTTGTACTTGTCTGTCTTCAGTCATAATCATGTAGCTTGACAATCAAATACTATAAACCTATTCTCCCTAAACTTGCCTGTTTTGGTTAACATTCCATTTTCAGTACTTTTGCAAAACCTTACATTTTATTTTGTTAATGTTATTAATTAACCACTATTCATATAGTAATTTTATTTCTTGAGGCAGGAAGTGAGCCTGTTCACTTAGTTGGCAGCATGCAAGTTTGTCTGTGTGGAGCTGACAGCTCTGGTGGTTTTGTTGGGCTTGCAGGGTAAGGCTTTGGTAGCTGGGGTGGCTTCTGTAAGAAGCTGCTAGAAGCTCCCACTGTGTCTGCTGGGGCCAGTGCCAGCCGGCTTCCAGACAGACCCACCGCTGGCCAAGGCTGAGCCCAACAGAGTGGGAGGACCTCTGGGATAACATAGTTAATAAGAGGGAGAAAAAATGCTCTATGTAACTGAAGGACAAGAGAGGAGTGAGAATATGTGAGAGAAACGGTGCTGCAGTCACCAAGGTCTATGCAGAATGATGGGCTGGAGGTGCTTCAGGTGCCAGAGCAGAGATTCGTCTGCAGCCCTGGTGAAGACCTTAGTGAGGCAGGCTGTCACCCCCATAGCCCATGGAGGTCCATGGTAGAACAGATACCCAGCTACAATCCACTGTGCTGGAGCAAGTGGATGCCAAAGGATGCCGTGGCCCTGCGGAAAGCCCGTGCTGGAGCAAGCTCTTGGTAGGGCCTGTGGCCCCATGGAAAGAGGAGCCCATGCTGGAACAGGTTTGCTGGCAGGACTTGTGACCCTATGGGGGACTGATTTGGAGCAATCTGTTCTGAAAGACCACCCCATGGAGGGGATCCACACTGGATCAGTTTGTGAAGAGCTGCAGCCTCTGTGAAGGATTTGCATTGGGGAAGTTTGCAGAGGACAAGGCCAGAGTTTTGGCTGAACCAAAGGTCTTGGCTTCAGTTTGCTTTAGATCAGAAGCTGTGTAGTTTCATAATTTGTGCTGCTTCTTAATAGTCCTTTGGGCACTTCCCATGCTGTAAGCATCCCTGTGGTAACTGGGGGACAGTTTACCTGGCAGTGTCCCTCTGGGCAATGTTAAATCAACTTGCAGCTTTTATTCCATAAGAATAAGGAGAAAGAAGGAAGTTTCCAATTTGTGACTGTTAGCTGTCTGTGGGTTGTTGAGGAAGGTTTAGTTGGTTACAGTTGAAGAACTTATGCTGTAGAGTAAGTCTATAAGGTCTGATTAAGACATGTCATGATTGAGAAACAGTGTACATAAGTACTTGGTAATATAATTGTATCTGGCTTTCATGATGTCAGTGCATTTGTAATTTAGAGAAGAACTTAATATCAAAAACCAGAGTTGATTGGAGGAGAGTGCATGAGTTGCATCTATCCCAAAAAAGAAAGTTGCCTGTGTAACAGTAACCTTGGTGACCAGAATTTCCTGAAGAACTTTTAATTTCTTTCAAAGTCTTTCTCATAATTGTTGATTTCTTTTTCTGAGGTGTTCAGACATGTCCTCTTTTGAACTGTTACAACACCAAGGTTGTGTTGACTATGAAGAATAGGTTTACAGTGCCTTACTCTTTTGTATCTTGTGCTTTTGACAAAAATGCCCACTTGTGTTACCTTTGTACTTCTGTTAGGAACATCTGCCCAACAACTGGATGCATCCTTCAGTACAAATGCCACCTTGGAAATCTTTGAGGTTGACTTCAGGGATCCCTCCCTGGACATGAAGCAGAAAGGAACACTTCCTGCCTCAAACAGGTACTAGAGGCTCATACTGATGTATCAGTCAATGAAACTGAAAAGGGTTTTCTGGTGCAAGAAAGGAGAGGAGGAGATAATGTTTACAGCCTATAAAGAGATCTTTTGAATCAATTAACCTCTCTTCAAAAACATTTGAAGAACATTTTTGTTGATACAGATCATACTGGGTATAAAAGTAGAACAGTTGGACTACTAGAGAAATCTGAAGTGACTTGTATGGTAGTCAGTCAGTAGAGACATTATGTATAATGTGAATTTTCTGGGGCTAACAATTTGCACTCAAGAGACTAGAGAGAGGGAGTGAAACTTACTTTCCAGCTTTTTAAAACAAGATGATTTCTTAGGCTCATCAGTGTGGGTGACATCTGGACCCAGTGTAAAACACAGCCTGTGTTTCTAACTAGCAGATTTTAAAGGGAGTAAACATATTTTTCAGATAACTGCTCTAGAAATGAAGGCACATAAATCTCTTAACTAATTTTCAATAGAGTGTAAGCTAGAGGATTTCACCCACCAAATCCTATGTGAGGTCCTAAATGTTTTAAACAACAATAGAGACAAGCTCTTCCTTTTCAAGATCCCTTGAAATGTCACTGGAAGGAAGCTTATTTCTTTTTTCCATGCAAGAGCCACAGTTCTCTTAAAAGAAAGATGATTGTTTAAAGTGCAGACTGATGGATGTGTTTAATAGGTTGAAACATGGATGTGAGTTTTCATAATGAAGAGGGTGTCTTAATTTCCACCAAGCATCATGGCCTATGCCAGCTTTATTTCCTTCCTTTTTTAGGTTTCATAAGCTGATCTGGGGGAACTTTGGAAATGGGTCTGCAGACTCCTCTGGAGTGATCATTGGTGGAGGGGATAACGGAGTCCTGACAATGTACAGTGTGCACCAGATCTTGACTTCAAAGGGTGACCCTGTCATTGGGCAGACAGAGAAGCATTCAGGTCCTGTTCGAGCCCTTGACTTCAACCCTTTTCAGGTGTGTAATATTAAGATACCAAAGGAAAATTAACCTCCATGTTAGAAAATACGTTCTTTTGTGTATACAGTTATAATGTGAAAGGATAAATTTTAACTAAAGAGGCACAGTTGTGACATGAGGCTGGTTTGAGACTCATATTTGGTTTCTGTTCACAGTTTTGCCACTGAATTCCCCTGCGACCTTGTTCAAATCACTTAACTCTCTATATAAACATGTCTTGTAATATTGCTATATGTCAAACCATTGTCCTTTTGAAATCAGAACTTCTGGTTTTTTTATTTGTTCAGTTGGTGTTTAATTCAGTGAGACTCTGATCACATTTGAAAGGACTGCAGCATAAATGAGGAGTGAACGTGGTTCTTGTGGTAGCACAAAGGCACATGGAAAATTGTCTGCAGTTGTGAGAAACTTGCATCTTCTCAGAAGAAATTCTTTGTTGCCAGGATGCAGGGCAAAGGCTCAGCTGGCCAGAGACAGTGGCTTCCAGGCCTGTGGCAGAATCTCATCATGATTAACAGCAGCCACCTGCACAAAACAGACAGATTTTAAATATGTCTGTACTATGCCACAGTGGACAGCATGGAGGCCAGAGATGTGCTTGGTTTATAATCCAGTTAGTATCTTAATGCATGCTAGTGGCTGTGAAATACAGCTCTCATCTCACTTTGGAAGATTTTGGGGTTTTTGCTTCCATTTATTTTTAAGAAACTGTGAGCAGGAATCTCAGCTGAGCTTTTCTTTTTTTTTTCTACAGAGTAATCTCTTGGCTTCCGGAGCCAATGATTCTGAAATTTTCATCTGGGACTTGAATAATTTTAGTGTGCCTATGACTCCGGGGACTAAATCACAGGTAAACGAGTTTTCCTCTGGGCAATACTCCTGCAGTTTTGTATCTCAGTAGGCAAGACAAAAAGATGTGTGTGGAGACATCTTAGCCTAGTCAGTCCATGAAAGGGGAGTGATTTTGAAGTCTGTCAGAAGAGAGATGAATCAGAAAAGACTGATTGGTTTCATCCTTGGGGGTGGAGGAAGTGTTGTAAAGGGAGGGGAGGTAGACTGGCAAGCTCTGGAAGGATGCACTTTGCATGGATGGGTAAGCTCTTTGTGGATTTGAATCAAGTAACTGACCAGTTTATCTTGTGATCCAGCTGGGGCATGTGTGATGGATTAAGAAGGTTTATTGGACCTTCTCTGAGGAATGAATTTATTTCAGGCTTCAGCTGAGGCTTTTCATATCTCATGAAAGTCATATCCCTAGCAGAGCCAGTGAGCCATTAAATGCATCTTGGCTATTGCTCCCAGATAATGTTTCCTGAGTTTGAAGGGGAAGAAGTTTCTGATCTTCTGATGCTTATTATATTATTCAGGGCAATCAACTCCTGAAAGTAGAAAAATCATAGTAAACTTCAGTAAAAGCAGGCCAGGTTTTCCATCCAGTAAGTCTCCTGTTTGTTTCCTTGCCTATCTCCTGCATTGCAGTAGATACAATAACAGCAATTAGCCATGAGTACTTCATTGCTTTCCATCTCGCTGCACTCCTGAAATGTTGCACAAGGTCATCTTTCTATTTAAGTTCATCTGAGAAGTAGGGGTAGCAACATATATGTGTGCTCAGCTGCAGTTCTCTCTGGAGTGATTTATGACAAATTTGGCCAATGTAGAATCCAGTACCTACTCCTCAAATTCAAAGGTACTTTTCAGGTGACATTCCCCCATAGAATTTTACTGTTCACTGTACTCTGAGTAAGGACTTCCCCTAGTCTTTCTGGTTAGTGCTGCTGGTATTTCCAATTAGCTGATCAGCAATTGAAGAGAGGAACCTATTTATCATCAAATCCCTAATCCCTCAGTTAAACCATTGACAGACTCCCATGATTTGTGTTCCCTCAGTTTGGGAATAATGGATGTGTGGCCTTTCCTGTTTTGGCAGCCTCATGAAGACATCAGTGTGGTGTCCTGGAATCGGCAGGTGCAACATATCCTGTCCTCTGCTCACCCCAGTGGCAAGGCTGTGGTTTGGGACCTCAGGAAGAATGAGCCCATCATCAAAGTCAGTGACCACAGCAACAGAGTGAGTGGAGAAAAGGCTGTGTTTCTAACTAGCTTACAGCATGCCACATGTGACTACAAAGCAGTGGCACAGACTCTTGAGACAAGTGCTTTTATTCTAGAAGCTGTTGGAACTAGTTCTCTTGGAGATGTAGCATCAAAGTGCCTCTTCTTATTCTTCCCTGAATGAAATGGGAAAACAAGACCCCTTACTGTTCTTAAAATTCATGCCCTCTTGCATTCAGTTTCTGTGCTCACAACTCATTTATGAGAAGCCTCCCAGCTTTCTTCCGAGGCTGACTTTGGATTTTGACCTCTATATGGTTAGTGGTTTTTTTTTTTGCTGTGAAGAGAAGGTAGAAATACTTGCTGCCTGAAGCAAGACATTACTAGACTTGGTTTATGTGAAGCATTCTAGGTGAGTTCAGTACAGAATGACATGGCTTTGGCCTGTTTGTACTGTTGCCAGCTTGCTTGGCTGGATTTTCAGTCTGTGCTATTTTTGTCCCTAGATGCATTGCTCAGGAATGGCCTGGCATCCAGAAGTTGCAACCCAGCTAGTCCTTTCCTCTGAGGATGATCGTTTGCCAGTGATCCAAATATGGGACTTACGCTTTGCTACCTCTCCTCTTAGCCAGCTGGAAGGGCACACAAGGTGAGGACTTGCATGTTGTGTTGTATCTTTTCAAGGCAGACATCTGGGAGACTGGATTCTGGGGAATTACGATTTTCTCCTGGGTCTGCTTTCTTTCCCAGATGAATCTGATGGAAGGTAGAAATGAGAACTAGCATTTCTGAGCCAAGGTGCTGGTGCATGGTGCTTTCTTAGTGACTGGGTGGCAGAGCAGACTGTACAGGAAATATAATTGACTTATTTCTGATCTGTTTTAGGGGAGTTCTCTCTGTTTCTTGGTGCCAGGCTGACCCTGATCTGCTGTTAAGTAGTGCCAAAGACAACCGGATCTTGTGCTGGAACCCAAGTGTGGGGGAGGTACGTAACCACAGCTATCAGAACACATGGTCTGCTTTATTTTGTGTGCTTTGCTGTGTGTCTGTCCTTCCCTGTATCCTTGTGGAGTGCCAGTGTAACTCCCTCAAGTGTGTCTTACGCACTCTTTCTGTCCAAAGTGAATGAGTGTGGTCCATATCCAGATGAAATAGGTTTTTGCTGATACATCTTTGTCCAGAGATCAGAGAGGGAAGAATAATTAAAATTTAGTTTTAACTATTTATGATTATTACTCTTGCTATAGTCACACTTTAGTATTTTCTTTTCCATGTATTTCTTCTTTTTCCTTCTCCTCGAGTAGTAAGTTCTTTCAGGAGGAAATTTGAAGGAGACCAAGGAGCATTTGTTAGAAAGGGTCACTGAGAAGGGAACAAAGTACTTAAAAAATGTGTATGAACTTTATTTATAGTAAAATGCTTTCACATGTATGTGCTTATCTAGTCATGTATCTCAGAATTACCATACTTTGGTATATTTAGGTATCACCTGAATTAAAGTGAGGCTGTTTAAATTTTTTTTATGCACACCCATTCATTCAGCGCTGAGTTCCTGGACAAGACTGAACTTTGGACAATGCAGTTGATCTTGATGATAGCATGGGGCAAGTGTTCTAACAATACTGAAAAAAGTCCAGATGGGAGCCCCAGGCTAGATTAATTTCATGGGACAATATTACTCAGCTGACCACTTTTGCCTGGAGGCAAGGAAAAAAATGAATCCATTTTCCTGAAATGCATGAAATGCTGCTTGTCTAATTTTAATTAAAATATTTTCACTGCCTTTTAGCGGAAAACTTAAAAAATTAGCATGGCTGACTTATCTTTGTGCGTGCTGCTGTAGATTTGCAGAGTCCAAATTCAAATTAGACTTTCATGTATAAACTACTGTTAGGGGGCTCTTTTTGACTTGGTACCAATGAACAGCAAATTTTCAGGTGAAAAAGTTGTGAAGCTTTGCAGTATTAAGGATTAATACAGTTATACAGAATAACTGATCTTGTAAGCTTGAGGGAAGTATTGGTTTCTTTGGGTTTGGGGGTTGTTTGTTTTCTTGGGATTTGTTTGTTAGTTTTTCTATTTGGCAGTCTAGATTTTAATATAAGCAAATGATATTAATTTGCTTCTACCTGGAAGAGGAAACACAGATCATGTTTCCACGGAAAATGAAGCTGTGATTGTCTATGCTTTGTTCCATAAAGGAAATATATTGGTCTTACGAATGGGAGGGTTCAAGTCAAGACTGTGTTAGTGAGTTGCCCAACATCAGGGAGGAAGTCTGTGACTGGGCCATGAATTGAACTTTGGCTTTTTGACTGCTGAACCATTAACTTGTTGCCTGCAATGTCCTTCATAGTTCATATGCAGCTATTACATTCCTCTCTTCTTGTTCTATATTTTTTCTTCAGGCTCTTTATTTTCCTTGTCACATTTGTTACTCCACACTATTCTTT
This sequence comes from Pseudopodoces humilis, assembly GCF_049639895.1. Taxonomy (NCBI): domain Eukaryota; kingdom Metazoa; phylum Chordata; class Aves; order Passeriformes; family Paridae; genus Pseudopodoces; species Pseudopodoces humilis. Next base: position 17,568,866 of record NC_142208.1, read on the forward strand.
CTGCTTATGTGGTCTTGCTCATGACACATTCTCACCTCTTGACTTATGGTTTTATTGTGTTGTTTTCCGGTGTCTCTCCCTTGCTTAACAGCAAATGTGACAATGCTATAGTACTCTGATACAGTAAAATTTAGAAAGCAGAGCAAAAGTTACTTCTCACTTTTGGATTTTGTTCTACAGTCAGAATGCAGTTTAACATGAGCTTTCTGTGACTTTCAGCTGTTTGGACTCAAGGTGCTATAATTTGGTTGCAAATGTACCCTTCAAGAAGCAAAAATAAGAGATTTCTATGCAATGGTGGCATGTAAATACTTGCTGTGGGCAAGTAATTTGGGGAAAGCAGGAGGCTGTTTGTGTTGTGCTTCTGTTTTCTCTCTTTCTATGATAGGTGGTGTATGAGTTGCCCATTTGGAGTCAGTGGTGCTTTGATGTCCAGTGGTGTCCTAGGAATCCTTCAGTCTTCTCTGCTGCCACTTTTGATGGGTGGATCAACATTTATTCTGTTATGGGTGGGAACTTAGAAGCTCAGCAGAAGACACAGGCTGACAAGGTAAGTCCTGTGACCATGTTAGACCTTGACAGACTGGCAGTTTCTCTCGTGTCTGCTCAGAGTGGTGGAAGCACATGTGTGTAACAGAGTCACTTTTAAGCTGTGCAGCCTGTCCCATGCACCAGGACCCATGGCTGTATGGTGTGGGAACCAGAACCTACCTGTGTGAAGGTTTAATAATCCCACCAGATCCCAAAGGGAAACCCCATTGCCTCTGACAATAAGGTGTGTAAAGAGAACCAAGAGCAAGCACAGTTGTGATGTTAAGATATATTTTATTGTTATTACTATTAGACTAAAAATAAAGCAGCACACAAGCTTTTCTTGTCATTAGGTTAACATTAAATACATTGATACAAATTAATAGGATATGTTATTCTTCATTAGTTTAGAAGGTAAGTTTATTAAGTGGCTTATAAATCACTATTAGCAATTTTCCTCAAGTCTTTTGACTACAACTTTGAGCATGTTAATATTTTTGATACTGGAAACCATCACTTAGCCAATGAATAGATGAGCAAACTCTGAACAGATTAAATGTCACTACTGTCTAAAATTTTAGTTTTAATCTGGTGTCTAGTCTTTTAATTCCCTCCCTCTGTCCCAGCCAACGAATGCTTTACAATACAGGTTTTAAGAGAATACATATGAGCTGGCTTAAGTGTTATTTATATAGTCATTTACAGCTGACTGAGTTCAGTTTCATAGGATTTACAAGAGACAGAAAATACTTCATCAAGCAACAGCTGTGGGAGATTAAGGATTTGTTTAACCCATGGAGAATTTTCTTTCTCTGCATTTTTCATGTGCATGCCACACTTCCACTGCTCAAAATTGGGGAGCAGTAGTATTGAATAATTATTGAATAAATTGAATAACAAGAACACAAGCAGAAGGAGGTAATGGTAGTTATGGTGACAGGGAGTTTGTGACCAAGAGGTCTCTCTCTTATGAATTCAGTAGTCTCAGGACAGAAACTCTATTGCAGACCTGATTGTGTCTATTTATTTCTTTAAGATTTAGGGCATTTGATCTGTTTGATATAAGCTGTTCCTCAAGAAATATTCTTTCTTTGGAACTGGTTTCCTCTAAAGAAAGACAAAACATTGCCTGTGATTGTAAGACTTGACTGTGTTAGCTTGATCAGCCTGATGTTGCTTCCTTTTGGGTATGCTGGGTAGCTGAATTTTAAAGCTATTCCCTATGGCCCAGTCAAACTTGAACAGGATTATCTTTAGTAAACAACAAATCTATGCAAACAATGTTAAAAATGAAAAGTGCTTTGTGAACAGCATTGTATGTATGTTCCCTGACTCCCTAAATGTCAGAAGTCTGGCTCAGGAGCCACTGACGCTCTCTTGTCTACACAAGAAAGCTTTATTTCATCAGTCTCATCTAAGCCAAAAAAACTTGAGACAGTCCTTGAAACTAACCCATTTGAAAGACAGCAACAGAGAGTGAGAAATCCTTTGTGAGAAAAACCAGAAATGAGTTGGACAACTTTTGACCATATGTTGTCATTATCTTGCATAAAACAAGTAATTTTGCAACCCCTATGTCTGAGCTGGGTACTAGGCCTAGCAGTGTTTTTTAGGAAAGTTGCATCTTGCTAAGGAAAACTACTTGAAAATCTCTTGGGGTAAAACTTTTCTTGAGAAACAATTGCTGGAACTATTTTGAAATGCCATTTCTCTTGCATGGGGGCTCAGTAGTATTCCAGAAAGAGGTGCTGTACTAGCCTCATTCTTCATTAGTGTGGAAAGTAACTATTTCCTAAACAATAGTTTTTTGTGCTTACTCCATACAGAGAGGAATTGAATTATATTTTCTTCCTATTTCCATCTGATTCTAGATCTCTTCCTCCTTCAACAACCTGGATCCCTTTGGCACAGGACAGAGCCTTCCTCCTCTGCAGGTGCCTGAGCAAGTAACTCAGACCACCTTGATTCCACCATTGAAAAAGCCACCCAAGTGGATTCGCAGACCTGTGGGGGTTTCATTTGCAGTAAGTGAATGGAGCATCCTTAGCTGAAAATGCAAGAGATGTGTTGTCTTGTGATACAATCCTTTTGTTTCACTGGAAAAACCTATATCTTCCTGTTGCTAGTTGTTTTAGTGGATTGTGGTGTCCCATGAAGTGAAGTTTACATTCAGGTATATTTCCAACAAGAAAGAGTCCTGTAGCAGAGAATGGGGGATTATAAGTAGGAGTTAAAGGAAATATAAGAAAAATCCGTAAAAGCTGGCCTTGCATTCTCTCTCTGTCTCTTTCCTATCCAGGCATTTAATTTTCCTCACATCTTTGCTCCTAAATTGGATGGCTGAATTGTTCTTTTTGCCTGTTGCTTGACTTGTTCTCTGTCTAGTGCCTGCTCTTCACCTCATAGTTTTTATCTCTGCAGTCTGCCTCTCCATGTAACAAAAGAACTACCAGTTCCAAATGGTACCTTTTCTTCTGTGCCTCTCTGGCACTTGCAGTTGGCTAGGCCTGATTGGATATGCACAAGTGTTCAGTTCAGCTTGAATGTGAACTCCCTCAACGTTGGTACCATGCATAAACTCTTGGGTTCCTTGTGATCACTGCTGGAGCTTAGGTCTGCCTTGATAAATGAAGAACTAAGTGAGTAGCTTTTCTCTTTGTTTATAGGAATACTTACTGTGTTTCCCTCTGTCATTTGCAGTTTGGAGGAAAACTGATTACCTTTGGTCTTACCAAAGCTCCTGGACAGCAAATGCAGCAGATTTACCCACATCAGGTATTCATCAGTCAAGTCACTACTGAAACCGAATTCCTGCTCCGATCCAAAGAACTGCAGATGGCCTTGCAGTCAGGGAACCTCCTTGATTACTGCCAGGGCAAGATCCAGACAGCCAAGTTGCCATTTGAGGAGAACCTCTGGAACTTCTTGAAGGTAAGGTGGCTGTGGTGAAATACAGAGGTTGGTTCTTTTATGGTTCTGGGGTGGAATATGGTCCTCTCTAGCCCTTTATATTCCTGTTCTTTAAAATATAAAATGGAATTGAATTAATAAATTTATTACTTTCCTAAAGCAAATTGAGGTCTTGGAGGCTGTCTCAGTTTTCATTAGGAATGGTCTTTTCACTGAACTTGTTTGGGCTTCCTGAAACAGGAGTTTTTCATCTCAGAACACTGCCAAGCTATATCTGCCTGCTATGTGTGGAGCTGTACATTGTTATTTTTCAAAGTGAAGTCCAAATGGACAATGAGATACCCCAGAACAAGGGAGAGAGCTGTGGTGGCATAAGGACTGACTAGCCTTCATGGACAATTTGATAACATGAACATTTGGTAATAAGAAGTGGTCATCCTTCTGAAGAGGCAGGACTTAGTCTTGGCAGTGTTTTACAGACACTTGTAGCAGACTGTGTGGAGGGCAAAATATTTGGATCTTTGCCATAGTATTATATTTGCTTGGTGAATCTTGAATAGGATGGCCAGCTGTTAATCTGGGTGGTGACAATGGTCTCCATTGCAACAATGTCTTCAGTTGAATTAAATGAGACACATCAAACTGTCATTTTTAGTCACTTTTTATAATCCATCTGGTCTGATGTCCTGAGAGACCACTGCAGCACATAAAGGATCTATTACAATTGATTGTCTTAAACTACAAACTAGGCTTCTGTACAAAAGTGTCCTGTAGCACCATTCCTGCTTCTGCAAGAACAGTTTCTAAAATGGACTGTTTACAAGTATCTTATCCATGTACAGTTTAATCATTTGTGTAGAAGGAGCAACATGGGACTTAACTGAGACAGACAGATTCTCCTTGTAGAATGTTAATCACGCATTAAAGCATATAAATAGTGCCAATCAATTAGGCTGTGTGCAGCCTGTGGGAATTTTTGGGAGTGTCTGAAATCCTCATCCAAGTAGATTCTGTTACAGTTAACTACTTCTTGTGAAGCCAGCTAGCAATTCAGGCAACCACCTTGTCTCAGTTTCATGCAGACTCAAATCAATCAATTCTGTCTGAAGAGATTAGCTTGGCAATTCCTAGACTATTCAGAGAATTAATGACTGAGTACACTAGGTATGTATACAGTTGTGGTCTTGATACACATTTGTACTTCAGTTGTAACTGTGGCAAAGTTGAGTTTTGCCCTTTTATCATGGTTATAAATTCAATTATCATGATTAAATTCAATGCATCATTACACAACAGTTTATTAAGTGGACTTTCCATAGTTAAATTCTTTATCTATAAACTGAGCTCTAAACTTTGCTGCTGCCAGAGGCACCTAACTATTGTCAGTGTGTAGATGTCTATGATTTTACATATTTTTTGTCTTTTTAATATCCATTGGGACTCAGGTGAATTTGGAGCAGGAGTCCAGGACTAAACTTCTCAAGTTGCTGGGCTACAGTAAAGAGGAGCTGCAAAGAAAGGTAAGGGGTATTTCCAATAGATAGAAACCTTTACAGGATTAAAGCTGCTGCAGGGGAGTTGTAGGATCCTACTGGAACTGAGCAAGTGATCTCATAGCATACAAAAGACAAAACTGTGCAATTTCAGCTGGGAGTCATGTGAAGTATACCTCACTAAGAAACAAATGCAAGCACTTGTAAGGGTGCAACTGTAGCTGTACTGAATCAAGCCAAAGGAGTCTTGAGCCCAATTATCTTACTTTCAGTTGTTGGTGCACTGGGAAGTGTTTAACAGCAGTGCAGTTGTGAGAGCTTCTTTTAGCATTCAGCTGCATCTCAGGGGATTCTTCAGTCGGGAAGAAGGTGACAGGTGGAGACGGTCTGGCATAGCACTGGTGGATAATGCTCTGAAAAGGATAAATAGCCACTGATAGGCAGCCAGCCATGAATAGGGTGAGGTGGAAGTTTTCAAACAAGTTAAAGAGTTGGGGGAATTGTGTCTGGGACTTGCCAGTCTCTTGGTAGTTTTGCTGTTCAGATGCTTACTTTGATAAGTAGAATCTGTGCATCTGTGTCTGTTATTTTTCTAGATTGCCTCATGTTTGAGTAATGGTATCCCAGATAAACAGCCCCTTCCTGAGGCAGGTGATACAAATGCTGCACCAGATCAGGTATGTCCTGTACATCTTGCCAGCTTGGGAAAGCAGAGGGCAGAATGAACTGGAAGGTCTAATTCCAACCACATCTTGTTGGGCTCAATGCCAGCATTGCAGAGGGGCAGTTCACAGGCCTGTCAGACCCTCACAGGGTCAGACTAAATGATAATAACTTTCCCTTCTGGCTTTAAAACAATGTGAACATTTCATTTGAACAATGAAGGACTCCTGGCTGTTATTCCTGCAAGAAGTCTTGCTTTACCTGTGTTGATTTCTTCAGTGGTAGAATTAGCCTCACTCCATCTTAATTTGATGCTACTGTTCTGGATTTCTTCTCTGAAGCTTCTGCTGTAGTGTTTTTTTCTTTTTCATCTCTATCCTCTGAAATGTATTTTCACATAATTTTGGGATGTCCATCTTCAGATGCCTTCCAAGGCCTGGTTCACTGTAAATTTTTCTCCTCTGAGGTATCTAAAACTTATGTCCTCTGATTAGTAACCATCTTCACAAGCCTCAAACACTGGCTGAGATATTCTAGGAGTAGCAATTGCGTCTGCATTTCAGTAAAGCACCACGCATGGCTGTAATCCAACCTGTTGTTTACAGATTTTACTTGTTGGTCTTGTCTCTGTTCCATCCAAAACAGTTCAGCTTGCTCAAGGACTGACAGTTGAGTTGATGAATGCTGCCCAGCAGTGCTGTTGGCATTGCATGTCTTGCACCATCAATCTCTAAGCTTTGTCAATTGCAGCACTGCTTTTGTTGCTTCCCTCACGAAACTGTGCAGATTGATTGCACAGTGACAGAAGATTCCAGATTGAAATTAGATTTATATGAGCATGCACAACCAAATGGAGAGCAATCCCATCCCACCCTGTAATCTACTAAATTGTTTTGGGTAGGATATGTGTATACAGTGAATTAAATAAGCTCTTGAACTTTTTGCACAGCTTTTGATGAATTCCAGCGATGATGTAGCTGCTGTTTCTTCCTCTTCAGCCTTTTTTGATAACCTCATCCCACAGAATATGAGCACATTGGAGATTCCTGTCACAGAAGGTATGTTACATAGAGTGTTTCTGTCCTCTTAGAAAAAGGGGAGAGGAGGGAAAACCAAAAAATTAAGAGAGGCGAGGAAGAATCTAGTTCACTCCAGCAGATGGATTCTTTTAAAACATATGACCCCTTCAAGTGTCATGCAGCATGTCTCACTGAGCATAGAAATACTTTTCCCAGATAAGAGACCCATTAAAAATATAGAAGAATCTTCTAGATGATGGAAGACTTAAAGTCAAGTCTGTGGGTATTTTTCAGTTTCCAAATTTTCTTTTAGCTTGGCTTTTAGCTGTTACTGCTTTTTACTACCTGCTCTTTAAAACAAGCATCATCAATGAATCTGAGTGATGACTCTTTGGTTTGACTCTGCTTCTCACCTCTGTAGATACAGATGGACTCATCAGCCAAGCCCTTTTGTTGGGGAATTTTGAGGGTGCAGTGGAGCTATGCATGCGAGCAGAGCGCTTTGCTGATGCCATCATCTTAGCTATAGCTGGTGGGGATAACCTCCTAAAGAAAACCCAGAAGCGCTACTTTGCCAAGCAGAAAACAAATCTCTCTGTGGTAAGTGATGGTTTTGTGTACAAACTGAGCAGGAGAAGGTGTGCACTGTCTTGCCAAATGTTTCTCTGAATATATGTGGAAATGCTTTTTCTTCAATGAAGGAAGTAGAATGTCAGCATCTACTCTAATACCTTGGTAGTTTTATGACAATTTTATGTTGTCTACATAGTATGTCTGTATTCTCTATTTTTTTTATTTTTTCTTTTTTAATGGTTTCTGTCTTGGCCTCTCATGCTTGTGACCTGTGGTTCATACTACCCCTTTACAGCTCAACTAGGAAGTTCCTAGCTTGTTAATTTCCAGTGGGGAAGTATCATGGAGGTTGGGATATCCTAACAGTGTTCTCAGTCATTGATCACAGCTGCTCTGAAACAAGATACATGTTAGCTCTTTAGTCTTGTCTAGTGTGGCTTTCCAAATTCTTTTAAGTGCTTTGTTGGGCCTTTTTACTTTTCCTTAGAGGCATCAGGTTCCAATTACTGTTAACATAGGGATGCTGAGATTGTTGGACCTTAATGTACAGTGAGGTAGCCACTGCATGGTGGAAAGCATGTCTGAAAGTGAGCTGTTGCTTAGACTGTCAGCTTATCTTTGTCTTCAGTAACTGACAGGCCTTCTGCTTCCCTTACAGCTGCTTTCCTCCATTGTGCAGCAGAACTGGCAAGATATTGTTTGCACATGTGATCTACAGAGCTGGAAGGAGGCACTGGCCATCTTGTTAACATACTCAAAGCATGAAGACTACACTCAGCTCTGTGGTATGCAGTGCACTATGCTTTGAAGCAATTTCCCTTGCGCAGGTTACCTCTGGACTGCTTACAGAAAGAAGTGGATAGAGTTAATAAAGCACATCTTACTCATTACAGCTACCTGGAACTTAAATAAGTGTGGACTGTTGAGTTAGGAGAATGATAGGTGCACACTGTAGCTGAGAATCATGGTGTAAAGTTGTATATGTGGATATTTCCTGTGACCTCTAAAAGTAGCATGGGAAAAAAAAAAAAAACAGGATAGATGCTATATAGGCTGAGACATGAAGGGGATGATTTTTATTCTGTAGAGAAAGGTATTTCATTTACGGTAAAAGGTCCAGTGGGCTTCATTCCATCTTAAACAGATTTCAGCACCCTACTATTGCTTGGAGATTCCCACACCTCTTCTGGAAATTAAAAAAAAAAGTTTTGGATTTTTTTCACTGAATTCATCTGTCATTTCTTTCTTTTATCTGTTTGGGCAGACATATAAAAATTGGCAGATGTAGAAAAAGAAAAAGGTTTTTTTTTTTCCAAGCAGGTTAGCTTTGGGTTTCCTTCCCATTTCCCTGTTATCCAATGTGCAATGGAGCTGGGGAAGGGTCTAGATCCCAAGTCTTATGAGGAGCAGCTGAGGGAGCTGGAGTTGTTTAGCATGGAGAAAAGGAGGTTTGGAGTGATCTTACTTCTCTCTATAACTACCCATATGGGAGGTTGTACTTCTCCAAAATAGCAAGTGATAGGAGAAGAAGAAACAGCCTCAAGTTCACCATGGGAAATTTAAATTGGGCATTAGAAAAACCGTCTACACTTAACGGGTTGTCAAGCATTGGAACAGGCTGTCCAGGGAAGTGGTGGAGTCACCATCCCTGGAGTTATTTAAAAAACAAGTACACATGGCACTTAAAATCTTGGTTTAATGGGACTTGGCAGTGCTAGGTTTATAGTTAGACTTGATCTTAATGTTCTTTCCTGATCTAAATGATTCTATGATTCTAATTAGGTGCAGATTCAAAGCATTGGGGTTATTGTGCTCTTCCAAAGGGGAGTGTGTTAAATATTAGCTGCATCTCTTCTTCTCTAGACATGCTGGGTGCCCGCCTGGAGTCAGAGGGAGATGCAGCCATGTCCAGTGATGCCTGCCTCTGCTATATCTCATCAGGCAATGTGGAGAGGCTGGTAGAATGCTGGGTAAAAAACCATGAGACCTCGTCACCTCTTGCCCTACAGGTACAGGCGCAATGATGTTGGTTTGACTCCTCTTTAGGCCAGTCTGGTAGCTGTGAACTGTTTGCATTTTCCCATCAGGGTATCTGCTGTGGAGACCTGTTTGTACTCACCCAGGTATCTCCTTCCAGCCTGGATTAAGGGCCTACTTTGAAAGGAGGCTTGCACTCTTAATCATTCAGGGTTTATGTGTTTACATTGCATGTAAATCTAGCTGTGGACAGGAGTTACAGCTTACCTGCCTCTCTTACATACTGATGTAATCTCTGAGCTTCCTTTTAGTCAGGGAAGCTTGAGCTATACCTTTTTTTTTACTGTAGTAGCCTAGGATACATTTGCTGCTGAGCTTGTTATGTATAACTTAATGTTGCAGTTATCTGGCTGTACCTTTAGAACACCCTTAGCAAAATAAAATGAAGTCTGGATCATGATATTCCCACTGCAAGTGGCATGATCACATATGGGAAGTCACATCTTGCAGATAAATCAGGACTTCTAAGTCAATGTTGTTACCTACCTCTCTTCATTCCTATTGATTATTTCACAGAATCACAGAATGATCCGAGTTGAAAGGGACCCACAAGGATCCGGTCCAACTCTAAAGAGAATGGCCCATGTGGGTATTGAACCCACAACCTTGGTATTACCAGCTCTGTGCACTGACCAACTGAGTTCATCTCAATAATCTGTTACACTTAAACCAGTCCTGGTTTAGGTCACTAAGCCCTGTTGTGTCTGTCACTTGCTAGAATGAGCTAGACAAGTCTTCCACTTGGAGATCTGCAGATAATGCTCTCTGCTACAGAGTTCCCTGATTTTGTAATCCCACTACTGAGTAAAAGCAACAAAAAGGCATCTTCAGCTCTCCTGGCTCTTTTTAAAACTGACCTCCTCCTGGCTGCCAGATATCAGCATGTATCATTCTACACCTCTAAACACTACTTTCATTTCTAGGAGTTGAAGGAGTTTTGAGTAACTAAAAACCTTCTGGTCCTTTTGCCAGCAGTAGTAGTTTTTTCTAGTGAATTTCTCTTGGTATGGTTTTAAGCCGGTCCTCTTCCAAGTTGATCACTTGTAACAGTAGTAGCATCCTAGTAAAATCCTCACAGTTGATTGGAACAATCTTGTGGCTTCTGATTTTCTTTTTTTCCCTTACCATTAAAGTAGCAATGTCAGGGTTTGCTTCCTGGTTTCTGTTTTTCTCCAAGTGCATCTGAGGAAATGGTCCTCAGTGACAGTATTTGGTGCAGAGGGGAGTAGCTTCTGTCCGCATTGGCCCTGATATCATCTGAAAGTGGGGAGAGCCATCTGGTATTGTCTCAGCATGAGATGGACCAGTAAAGCTAGTCAGATTCTGAGTAGTCTTTTTTCTTCCTTCCCCCTGGATTATTCAGGACCTTATAGAGAAGGTGATGGTGCTGAGCAGGTCCATTGAGATCCTCCGAGGCACATCAGGACCAGCACCAGGCCCTGTCTTGGCAGAACGCATCACCCAATATGCCAGTCTCCTGGCATCACAAGGATGCTTGGCAGCTGCAATGAATTACCTACCCAGCAGCTCTAAAGAGGTGAGTGAGAACCAAGCTGTTGTGGGAAACAGTAGTATAGGGGGGGAAATGGTACTTTGTATGAGAGAGAGCTGGGGTTTTGACAGGCATCAGGACTTAAAGTTTCACCTTATTTATGCTAACTTGAGAATAGAGGGAGAGGGGGGAAGGTGTTCCAGGATATGGGTTTTGTCTTCATTTACATTTTCTTTGTAGTGCCTTTGATTCGAGGAAAAGGAAAGGAGCTGTAGAACTGTAAAATGGTTGATGGAGAACAGCATTGGGAAGCAGCTCTCCAGGGAAGCTGCCTCTCTTCTTGAAACTAGCTGGTAGAGGAAGGGAGTGGGGAGGTCACCTGGCAATCTGAAATAAATCCATCTGATGCCTAAATATGGGTAGAGGTTGGGGAGGGAATACTCTAAAGATTGAGGGAAGGAGCAGTGAGACTTCATCTGCCTGGGAATATGGCAGGTGATGTCCCAGATTTACCATTTTTTGAGGTTTTTTTCTTGGTGGCTCCTGGGGACTATGGTTAGTTTGATGATGATTCATGACTCACAGTGCTTTAGGTCAGGGTCTACTTGAAATGCCTCTCCAGCATTTTCCATCTGGGGCTCTCAAAGTTTTTCTTCTAAAGTACAGTTTGTTTCAGCTCCTGATTGAACAGCTCCGAGACCGGCTCTTTCATGCTCAAGGAGAGAATGTGGGTGATCAGCAGCCACCCCCTTTTCCCTACACTCGTGTCAATGTAGGGGTCATTAAACCTGCAGCAGCAAAGGGTGGTTCCACCCTTGAAGGAGCAGCCCACAAAGCAGGTCCCAGACATCCAGAGAAGGTAGGCCCTAAACTCAGGTGCTCATGGCTTGGGAAGAGGGAGGAAGGCTACTGGGTTGTGGAAGGCATATGAAATGAGATGACATAAACTACAAACAATGAGGAACTCCTCAGTGATGTCCTTCACTGGAGCAAATGCAAGCTCTGTGACAATCCAAAAGTAAGCTGTCTGGCATCTTTTCACAAAGCCCTGTCCTACATGCAGTCCCTGGAGGAGAATGTTACAAGGGTAGTTAGCCACTGACATCTCAAATCTTGGGGTGAAAGGGGCTGTGGTCATTTTCCCATGCTCATCTTACCCTGATATCTTAGTAAAACGAGTGTAGTACAGCTTCATCTCAGTTCTTGCACAAGAAGACTGTCTGCAAAGTTTTGCTTCCAACCTCTATTATTCCATTATTGTTCCTTTGTTATTTCCTCTGGTTGTGCTTCCAGGAAGTCATTATATGAGAACTTGCTCCTGAAGACTAATTCTTTTGGGAGCTGGAGAATACTCTGAAGAGTGTGGTGCTTATCTTGTTGAGCAAATAACATGGTGGGAAAGGCCTTTGATCGAGTGTATCCAGGGCACCAACAGCAGCTTCTGTTGCCTGAGAAGTGACAGAGATAGAAATTGCATCTGCTAGTATGTGTATACATATGACTCTGTCAGCCGTTTGCAAGTTCTTTGTTTTTTAATTGCAGCCCAACTATCAGTCATCGTTTTCCCCTTCAGCACCATCTCAGCCTTCAGTGCCTTCCCTCTTCACACCTCAGCCAGTGCCAGCGATGTCTGTGACACCTCACCACATTGCCCCTCCCCAGGCCAGCACGGGTCCACAAACAAGTGTCTATTCCAGAGGGCACCCATACCCACAGTACAACTTGAATTTGAATCCAGCCACTGTCTCAGGGCCAGGTAAGCATTGTCTGATAGTTGTGTCCATTTCTAGGTTTTCTGAGACTAAAGCCTTCAATGTGGGTGGCTGCTCTAGTTTTTTCCTTGCAGGCCTATTGTACTGACAAAGTACTAAGTCAACTGTCTAAGAGGCTTCTCAGTGCTTCTGACATGTCTAGTTGTAGTAACTGTTGCTGCATGTGTGCTGACACTAAGCATATATAGGGGTGGAAAAGCCACAGCTGGCTTGGTGGCAGTTTGACTGATGTAGCCTGGGCTAGGGGGTACATGGATATTAAAGGGTATGGCTTGAAGAAGGGAAGGCTTACTACCAAGAAGCATAGTGTCATGAGTAGTTGGCACATGAAACAAGGGATGCTGATACACTCTCTCTGTTGTCTGTAGCTGTGTCACAGTCTCAGCCATTTGGACCAGTGGGAGTCAGACCTGTTGGTCCTGCTCCCTTCTCCAGCCAGCCCTCTCTGCCAGGACAGTCCATGCCCATGACATCTCCTGGTGTTCCACCACCCAGACCTGCCCTCTTCACTCCAGCCTCAGTCCCATCATCACAGCTTCCTGCAGCTTGCCCTCTCCCTGTGGCAAGCCAGTCTCCTCTAGACTTCTCTTCAGCACCTTTCAACTGTCCCATGAACATGGGTTATCCTCAGGGAGGTCCTGGAGCTCCATCTACTAAACCACTGCCAGCAGCCATTCCTCCTCCCCCTACAGGTAAGTACTGCTTGTGTGACTTGTGTGCCCAGGATGAGCCCAGGTGGGGTTTGCAGTACATAATGGAGATGGATTTTCTGAGTTCTGGTCTCTAAAAGCTGGATGTGGTGCTGAGGCCAACCTTACAGGCACAGGGTGCTGAGTCTTGCTACGGTGGTGAAACACAACAATGGTGACAGTTTCATTCAGCCTCCTCAGTTGTTCAGTCTCCCAGGATGTGGTTGCAGGATTATGTATCTTCAGGTCCTCAGTGCACTCTGAATAGTCAGGTACTCCAAAGGCATCTGCTCTGATGGAAAGGGTGGTGGTTCCCATGGAACTCCTGGTAGAAGGCTTGCTCATCTCACCCTTGGTCATGCAACTGATACAAGAAGTGTATTTGAAATGGTGGGAGAGCTTCCCTGCCCATGAGATATGCCTTACTTAGCTTCAGGATTAAATTCCTCTGTCTGCTGTGCTCTAGTGCTCCCATTTTCTTTCTGTTGTCATAAAGGGCTTGTCTGGGAATCACTTATGGATTCCTCTTTGCAATGTTTTAGATTTCTCTGGGTCTATAGTTTGCATCCAGTCTATCATGTGAAGTCCTTGCTATGATGCATGATGAATAGGAAGAGTGTTGTTGGACCTAGTTCCCCATGGATAGACATTCCTTCTATCCTATTTCCTGTCCCTTGAGATAGCAAACTGAATTAAACACCAGATATTCTAGGAAATAAAAAAGGATAAAAAAAAGGATAGCGAATCCCACTGTGTGGAGTCTATAGGGATTATACACCAAAGGTTCTAAGCTACAACTGGACATATTCCTTCCTGAAAAGCTTTTTGGCATAGTAGTCCAATGAAATTACTCACTAGATGAAAGCTGTTGGTGATCATGCCTTTTCCACCCTGCCTTGATTTTCAGGTTTCTTCCCTTGGCTAGATCCCCACACGGATCATGCAGGTAGTACCCAGAGAAACCTCCAGACCTGTGGGGCAGGAAATGTTGCTGCTTCCAGTGAAATGCATGTTTTGATGTGTGTGCATGCGTGCATGCTAACTGCTGTTTATGGTTTCCTTGCGTGCCTGGGGAGCTGTACAGGTGGGGTAGGGAACATACCTGTCCTGAGGACTAGTAAGTAATAGCTGGGGATATTGAAAGTGAAATAAAAGTACTATGATATCACTCATGAGTTTGGGTACAGAAAATAGGGTCTCCTGCTTCTTCCTTCTCTATTTTCCTCTAGTTCTGGAGGTCTTAATTTTCAGTCTATGTCTTTTCAGGCAATTGCTGGGCCAGCAGAACAGGGAAGCAGACATTTCTCCTGTCTTTGTTCTCTAGGCAAGGAACAGGCCAGCAGTTGTAACTCATCTCTCCCTGTTACTTTCCCAGCCTTGTACATGGTTTTGTTTGTGCTTTCCTCCTGTGATTTGGAAGAGGTGGAGTCCCAGCAGTGGTGGAGTAGAGCTTCCCAAGCAGAATTTGGGGACTCTCTTCTAAGGGGAACTGGAAATTCCTTTTGGCTTTAGTTCAAGGGTGAGGTTTGCCTCTGAATCTTAGTTCGACTGTTGGGGAAAGTTTGGACCCGAGGAGTTTTCTGACTGATACTTTGTACTGATTTCTCTCCTTGGGATTCATTGGTGTTGGAACGTAGTCATTTTCTAATCTACATTGTCAGTGGGGTAAGGCTCAATGTCTTTGTCCTCTGTCACTGCAGTGATTGCTGCTCTTTGGTGGGACCTTCTACCAGGCACAAATCTCAGAGCTTTATTTTGGAAATCCAAATACTTATTGGCATTTACACCCCCAAGCAGTCTGGCTGTGTGGAGTGGGACTCCAGAGAGGGAATTGTCCCTTAAGCAGAAGAACAAAATCCCTCAGTTTCTCCCTGTTAAGAGAAGATGATTCCATGGCAAGGATTTCAAGCACTTCCTTAGGCTGAAGATGCCCTTCAGGAATTCACTACTGAGAAATTTCCTTCTCCTTGGCAGCATGTGCCCCCAGTTTTAATGGCAATATATGGCATGCTTGGTTCAGCACTGCAAACTGGCTTCCTTGAGTGTGTTTTCTTGCCTGCTGTTATTGTTCTGGTTTTGATGTGTATTTTTCTTAATCCGAAAAGGGACTGTAAAATCACTCAATCTGACTCAATCAAATTTGCTTGCTTTGGAAATTCCTGAACAAAGTATCTACAGCTCATGAATATTATTACCAACACAATGAACAGACACCAGCACTTGTAGATTCCTGAGAGTGTCAGGGACAGGGTGAAGGACAGCAACATGTTGGCTCATCTCCTTTCTGGCCAGGATAATCCCTGATTCCAGCCTCTGATGGTCTTATTTTTTCTAGGACAGGCATTGCTGGAGACTGCTGTCATGGGTCCTTGTTTCAGGGATGGTGAGAAATCCTATTTCACAAGTAGCATAGGGAAGATGGCATTGCACCCCAGCAAAATGCACCAGGTTCTGTCTCTCCTGTCTGATGATTAAGTGCCTGGCTTAAAGAGTATAATTTAAATAGCTGTTTCCGTTGAGGATACAGAGTGCCACTGGATTGGAATAGTGCCAAGGACTGCTAGGCCACAGACTCAGTGGGGGCCAGCAGAGTTCTAGGGCACAGAATCCCCAAGCTAGAAATAGGTGCCAACTTAATTAAACTTCTGATCCAAACTCATCAGAGAGCTAGTCTTGAAATCATGGGAAAAGGGAGGGCAAAAAGAGGCTGCCAGAATTTTAATAATAAAGGTAATTAAAGTAATGAAGCACCTTTTGCATCTTTCCCCTGTGATTTTTAAAGCTCAGTTCAGAATCAGTAGCTCATTAAGTGTGGCTCTGAGCTCCAGCAATTCTGATATTGGCTCCTTAGAATTATTCTGTTTTCTCACAGATTATTCCTGTCTCATGTGCTTGAGGTTATTAATCCTGGGGTTTTGTCTAAAGATGCAGGTACCTTTACAGGACAGCAGCAGGCAAGGTAGTTGCAATTTGACCTTTGCAGAATGAAGAGTGGACGCAAGTGTTTTGATGTCATGTTGTCTGATGGATTTTAAATTACCTGGAGTGAGGTTAGAGTACCACAGAAGCATCTGCTGAGACACCCCTCCGCTCCCAAAGCATTTACTGGTTAAGTCTATTCCCTTCTATTTGGCAGTCAGCAAATTTTGCTAAGTTTTGGTTCTGAACATGATTTTGGAAGGGAACCCACCCCTAAATCTTTCTGCCTTAATTGGAGCAGCCTGTATTGCTTTGGACTGCCACCATGAGCATTCCTGTGAGTGCTGGTGAGGAGCCCTCTCACCGGTAGCATAGCTCTTGCTGTGCTACCTCAGTGCCAGATTCGCTGAGGAATCCCAACAACTTACTGAAATGTGAGGTGCACACTTATGCAGGTCCCCACCAAGGTTCAGGCCCGACTCTGAGACTGACTTCTGCAGCTTATACAGGATCCAGAAAACTTCAGGTAGTTAAAAAAAATGTCCCGTGTGGGAGTGGATGTGTGCCAGTTCAATCTGATCAGATATCACCTCAGGCATCACCAAGGCTGTGCACACTCTTGGATACTAAGAATGAAATTAGGGAAGGGGAAGCAAGAGCATCTCATGGGCCTGTGAGCTGGGTTTGAACTTCCTCAGCTCAAACAGTCTAAAGGTGCAATGACAAGGGACTTGAAGCCAAAGGGACTTCTCCTGAAGGAAGTTCTAAACCATGCAAGCAGCTATGAATTGTTGCTGCAGCCAGCTTCTCACAGTCTGAAGTTTGTGTCTTGTCCTCTGTCCTGGCAGCTCAGGAATCTTGGAGTGATCCCTCTACTGGAAGAGGAGGCCTTCAAAAGAAAAAGGTAAGTTTTCAGCTACATTGTGTTGGTTGTCTTTTATCCAGGGAGTTCCATGTAACAGATACATTCCTGTCAAACTCTGCAGGTCTCTGTCCCTGTTGCTCTGTCTAGGCCTGCACTGCATGCATGGCTAGGACGTGAGTCTAATCTTGACTCTTTGCCATCCAAAGTTACATGCTGCTCTGCAGGGTGGCTGTTTTGTAACATGGTTATCAGCTCTAATGTTGCATCTTCTGTCAGTACTTCCCAGGCTGCCTACAGTAAGTTGTTGTTAAAAATACAGATTTAATCTTATGCCCTTGCCTACATAATTTTTTTGATAGTGGTTGAGGAGATCCCATTCTCTTCAAACCTGACAGCTAGGGGCAGCATTTTTCCTCAGCACAGTGGGACCAACAGTGATTTTCCTCAGGCTGATATCAAATGATAAGGCACTTGTGCTGAGAGAAGTTGGAACAGGTGTAGCTATGAGCTACCTGCTGTGTTGGTCCTGTAGCTCTTTGCCTTGTTGTGACTGCACTGGAGGGCCTGTGAGCTGAGCTCTTCTGCAAAAAATGCTCTCAATACCCCATTTCTATCACTGCTGCCTGCTGGCAGGTGTGATGAGAAGCTTCTTTGGCATCCTTCCCACCCCCCACTCCTCTTCTTTAGTTTGGAACAGACTTCTCGCCCTTTTTTCTGGCAGCATAGCTGGGAACCTGCTTCAGGCTGTGCTCACTACAACAGGATTAGCCTCTTGTTAAAGCCATCTCCTTTTGATCTAGCCCTGTTGGAGAGAATCTGTCATGACTCTCTGGCTTAGCAGGGGCACGATGAAGTGTTTGCAAGAGGAATCTCCCCCCATGTCGTGGGATTTTCCCCAATACTTGCTCAGTTGGACACTTTACTGCTGCTAATCTCTACATTCAGGACTCGTGCCGTTGCAGAGACCAAGCGGCTTTCTGAGGACCGGTGCTCTCAGGGGTAACAGATCTGTTTGATTGAACAATTCCAGAGGGGTTTTCTTGCTGTTGCTTTGACTGTTCATCTAGGATGGAAGAGGAAGGGCCCCATTCTCTGAGTCAGGGGGCTGAAAGAACAGGGATGTTTTCTTTCATCATCTTGAGAACTGGAGACTCTTCAAGTTAGAAAGGATGTTTAATCTTTCTGTGGAGAAGCAACCGACCCTTCTTCCTTGGACTTGGTTTACTTGGTATTTTTTTTCCTTTCCTTTCTTTGCTGACAGTTGCCTGAGAAATTTACTCCACCGGCCCCTATCACAGCTCCAGTAATGGGCCTGCCTGCTGAACCCCAAGGGATCCATCCTCAGCTATCCAGGTTGAAAGAATCCGGCCAGTCACCCCCAGGAGCACCCAAGGAAGGCAGCCTACAGGTACCAGGAAAGTAGGGCATTCCCCAGCCACCAGCATCTTGTCAAGTAGAAAAACAACTCAGCTTTTGAGGTTCTTGCTACTTGGCAGCTGCAAAGGGCATATGCTGATCCCTAGCCCCTACAAGGTATCTCTGCCTGAGCATTAGAAGAGTTGCCAGGTTGGAAAAATGACACCTGGGTATGGGTGGGAGAGAGCCAAGGAGACCAGGCAGGCTGTCAGCCTGCTGGGAGTTGAGAATCCAAGGAGGCCTGGGGCTGTATCACAGTCTAAAGATGATAACCTAACTCTGCGCTTCCAGATATTCTCTGGGTTTGTGAAGGGGTGAAATTCTTTCTGTTCTCTAGTTTCAATAGGAGAATCTGCCTGCTCCAGCCTTTCATGCTCCTGTTTCATTAATTCATCTGCTTTTTTTCCTGTCAGTATCACCAGCTACCTCGGGAAAGCATTGAGAGGAAGGAGCTGCCCCCTGAGCACCAGGCTTTGAAGACTACATTTGAAGGGTTGGTGCAACGCTGCTCAGCTGTTGCCACTGATCCAGTAAGTCCTCCCTTCTCTTATCTTTGACTTTCTTCCCTTATAGATGTTTGACTGCTGCTTCCTTCTTTTGGTTGGGTAAAGAGAGGAAAAGTCTTGTCCCTACAACCAAGTTAATCTCTGTTTACCTCCTTCCTTTAGGCTGCAGGCTTGTTCATCCTTGGGAACTGAAATGCATTCTCTAGCTTTTACCCACTGCTTCTCATTGCTTTCTTGGAGCAATGATTCTGTCCTCCTGGCTCTTTCTTTTAAGGAAAGTAGAAGAATTTACTCAGTTAATTCAGTTTCACTGGTTTGGTCTGCAGATAGCTGGTATTACCAGCTCTGCATGAACTATCTTTGGAGCTTAAAGGAAAAGGCTGAGATATTCCAGGTGGAAAAGAAAGCCAAACAGTCTTCGGTTCCTGAAAGGCTATTGGCACATATCACATTGGGTGAATGTATCAGGTCAGGCTATCTGGAAGCAGAAAAGCAGTATTTGCATATTGCGTTAGGTTGCTAAGTCTTCCTAGGGCTTGGTGTGACTAAGAAGCCTTCCAGAATACCTCTGCTTGATAGGTGCTAGGATGAACACTGAGCCCAGACTGCTATCTCAGAGTCAGGCAATTAGAGCAGTATCTTGAGTGTGTTTCCTCTGTGCTTTCTGGGAGTGCAGCATAGCAATTTCTGGGAGATAATCTAAAGGCTTCCTCTATGGACAGAAAGACCTGCTAGTTTAGCCTTAAGCGCTTGACTCAGGTGAATAGCTGGCCCTGTACAGCAGCAGTGCAAGGCACCTGAACTCCTGTGGCTCCCAGGCCTGTTCCAGCAGTGCCCAGAGCCAGGCATTTGTGTTCATGGAATAAGTTATGTGTGAGTGGGTTATTCAAGATGGGGTTAATGAGGTCAGTCTCATCAGAGCTTCAGTACTCAGTCATCTTCTGTGGTGGTTACCTAGAATGGGAAAGATATTCCCTCTTCCCTAAGGAGACGAGCTGTCTGAACACCCCATGGGTCAACTAGTGGATGTTTTTCACACTTTGGAAGTAGTCACTCTATCCTGTGGTCTGCAAGTACTGCCAGAAGGAAGGAGGGGCTGGGAGATGGGAAAAAGGGGCAGTCCATCTTTCCATGCTGGGGAGACAATGTATATTGATACATATATATACACATATGTACATGTGCAGAGTGAGGGCATGGCTGGCTTGTGTCACAGACCCTGGCTGTCAGAGGCTGAGATGCAGCTGAATTGTAAGGTGCTTTGGAAAGACAGAGGAAGGGAGGGACTGAGTGAGAGCACTTTGGCTGTGGAGAGGTGGCTTTGAAGCTCTGGCAGACAAGCAATACCTGTTTTGCTTCAGAAAACGCGAAGGAAGCTGGAAGATGCAGTGCAGCGGCTGGAGTGTTTGTATGAGAAGCTCCGTGAGCAGGTGGTAAGTAGATGCCACATTCTTTGTGGTCCAGCTGGGTCCCTGAGCCCACCTTGGCACTGGGTTGTGGGTTTTGGTGTCTGTACCAATATAACCAGCACATGTTCACTTGGAAGACAAGGGGTGTGCCAGAGCTTGTAATGACCATGAATTCAGCCAGCCTTGTATCTTCTTTCTTAACTTTGGCCCAGACATAGTGTTAGGAAAAGCTGAGGAGGTATCTGCAAGGTGCTTTTACCCTTCAAGAAGTATACTGGAACATAGATCCTAGATGGGAAGTGGCATCCTAGATGGGAAGGGGCAGTTTGGGAGTGGTTAAGTGTGAACCACTTTTTCTCCCAAGAAAAATCAGAAGTTGGTGATGCCAGTTGCTGATGCCAGCTGGGAGTTGTAGTCTGGGAAAGCAAGGGAAGAAGCAGCTATCCTTCCTGCCAGTGCTTGACTTTATAGGTGCTGTTTGGTAAAGATGAAGTGGAGAATAGTAAGGAAGGGTGTGGAGGGAGAGAGATTTGTGTTATATTGCTGACCATGCTGACTCATTTCTTCTCCCTCTCCACAGCTCTCTCCAACCATCCTCATGGGTCTCCATGAAATTGCCCGATGCATTGAGGCTAAGAACTACCCACAGGGTCTCCTGGTTCACACCCAAGTTGTGAGCAGCAGCAGTTTCAGTGAGGTGTCTGGTTTCATGCCCATCCTGAAAGTCCTCATGACCATAGCAGGCAAGCTGAATGTGTAAAGTGTGGAGCAGCTGGAACAGTGCACACCAAGAGCTGGTGGACTGGCCCACCTGTTAATGTGCTGCAGGTTGTGGACTCTCCTTCTGACTCTGGAGAAATAGGTTTGTGCCAGTGCCTGGAACTGTGCTAGGCCAGTATGCCTGGCCCCATCCACTTTCCAGAAGCCCACTGGTGCCTGCAGCTCCTGGAGTCTGTTCTTTCTTCTTTCTTACTAGTCTGAGGCCACTTTTCATCCCAAGGATCTCAATTTCAGGCTGCCCAGGTTGCACAGAGGTCCTTCTTCTTCCCTATATCCACAGCACAAAGGGGAAACTCCTTCCCTTCTAGGCTGACACTGCTTTTTCAGGAAACAAACAGGGCTGGTACCTGCAGCACCACCACAGAAGAGCCTCAGGCTCTATTCCCTGCTGCAGAGTAAACTTCCTGAGTGGTAGCTGGGCTGCCTTGGGAATGTAGGCTGGTGTGTCCTCACTCTGTTGGATTGCAACAAGGATCTCTCCTGGCTCCTTCTTTCTCTTCATTCTCATCCTTGACTCACTCTTTCACCCCTCTGCACCCCTATCCTGCTACAGGTGGGGCTAACTATTAGTCTACTCTGGGTCAGCTTTGGTTCTCTTTCTTCACCCAGCTCTCTTGTTTTTAAAAGTCAAGTTTCCTGTTTACCCTCTATCCACTTTCCATTGTATCTTTTCCCCCATCAGCTGCATGCTCAAGCCCATAATGTTTCAGGTCCAGGAATGATTTCCCTTTCCAGTTCCTGGGACTCTCCCATTCAGGAATGCTGGCAGGTTGTGCTCTGTGCGCTTCTCCCCAGAGCCAGTCACATCCTGTCTTGTGGCTAAAAGCTGCCCTTTCGGCCTCCTAGCCTTTTTCACTTCTTTTATTTTAGCACAGCTGGACTTTTACCCACTGGTGTTATCTAAAGGCTTCCTACTTCAGATTTTTCAGATGGTCTAGGGACTTCAAGAGCAGCAGGGATTGTTTAAGTCCCATAAAGATTTCCCTTGAGCTACCCTGAACAGCTCAGACTTGAGCAGGGAGAGACAGCTCATTGCTACAGGTATGATGCATTCATACTGCCTACCGTTAGATAGATGCAAAGGTGGTTCTCAAAGGCCCTTTGGCACTATGGTGGTAGGAATATGCTGCAGGAGATGATGCTGTCAGGACTTGAAGATATGGATTGTGCTGAGACTTCTCATCACTGTGGCAATTCCTCTGGGAGTAGATGAATGAAGCATATCCGTTCTGAGGAAATCTGGGAAGGCAGATGGGATTTCAGGGCACATCTTCGTGTGTGTATATTTCCCTCTCTTCCTCCCTCCTTGCCTTCTCTCTCAACATCCTACTTACTAACCAGGCAGCATAATCACTGATCCATAGCTGAGAGCAAGGCTTATTCCCAAGATTTGGATGCAGCCAGTCCCTATTTGCTCTGCTTGCTGCTTGAGTGATAATGTTATCGTGTGCCTGCGATTCAGTGATGTACACGAAATCAACCTAGTCTACCATGAGACTTAGGAGGAAGGAGAATCAGAGAAGGGAGGAAGAGGACGTGTCTCATTCTCTCCTTTCCAGGTCAAAGTGCCTCCTTGTTTGCTGCTGTATTGTTTCTATCGCTGTGGTTTGATGCACTGAGAAATTACAGAACAGTGAAATAAAAGCTGTGTTTTGTGATGCTTTTTTTCATAGGCTTATCACCTCTGGCTGCATGGGACTTACTCAGTTTGCATGGCCACCCACTGAGGGGGTAGTTGAGGACTGTGTGGGGCAAACCAGATTTTGGGCTCTGCTGCTATAGGTGGCATCCATCCTGCTGTGGTGAAACCTCAGGTCTTATTCACTCCCTAAGGCTGCAAGGTCAGAGCACTGATCTCCAGATCACCTGTGTCAGTTGTGACTCTTCATCTGTATCAGACACAAGAAGGCCCCCAGACTCAGGTTCTCTTGGGGAATCTCAGCAGTGTTGGGGATTTTGTACTTGACATCAGGAGTTGGAAGTATGTCAGTAAGTAAATAGAGAGCCCTTGATGACATTGTCTCCCATTGGAAATAAATGTTACACCACTGAAGCCATGCACCTTGAACTAGGATAAGGATTAGACCTGTGTGGAAATTTATACCCTTGAATTGTCAGTTCTTATCATTAGTTAATAACTTAGGAATCTGTTGGCTGATTTCATTTACTCTTTTAGGGAGGTAAGAAGGGCTGAATTTGAACATAGTACTGAGATAAAAGTGGGGGAATCCAAACTTCCTTCTTACAAAAGAAATACTGAGATATATATACATATATATATATATTTTTTTTTTTTGTCAGCTAGCTAGTATGTATGTGTAAGCCAGTCAGCATACATGCAACACTGAAATACGAAGGACTGTATTACACAGCCCAAGGTCAGAGGACTTGGGAGGAAGCAAAGGCTTGGAAAGATTGTTTAGATAAAGGAAATTTAAAGGGCTGTTGCTGGGAAGGGTTTTGGGGACACACCACATGCATTCAAGGAAAACAAGCCTTTTGCAGTTCTACTGCTGGCAGAGGTAAATACCCAGTGTGAAGGAATCTTGAGGAGCTTTTGGTCTGGAGCAGTTAGCAAATAGCCCGGCCTATCAGCTGTCCCTCAGCAGGGACAAGCAAAGCTGATTTTCAAAGGTAATGCTTGTGCAGCATCAGAATGGGGGATTATAACGCAGGTAGCCTGGGTGGCATATATTTGCTTAATGAGTGTATAAGGGAAGTCCCAGTTTTCTGAGATCACTTAACAAGCCTGGCATTTCTTAGATTCTAATTTTTGGGATTCAGTTATAGTACCCTCTGCAGTCCAGCCCTTTGCTCTCTTTAACTCAGGCCACTTCTACCGCTGAGAAATAAGCACAGATTTTCCACATATTTCTCAGATACATATGACATAAGTTCCCTTCAGCATGCATAGCTACTGCTACCTGGTACTTGTTGCAGAGACTGGCTGTTTATCCTGCCTTTGATGTGAGTCCTTCCCACCTGCCCTCCGTTGCTCTGTTTTGCTTCACATTTATCCCCGTAAGCACCATCACTCTTTGCAGTGAAAGCAAGCAGAGGGGGAAAGTGAGGCGACTCGCTTGAAAGTCTTGGAGAGGCAGCAGCCCTGGTATGGTATATTATCCTTCAAACCCTGCTGGAAAGTGCTCCTCCATTTATAGCACCATCTCTGCTGGCTGGCAGTGTCTCAGTCTACAGGCAGAGAGCACTGCCCCCTCCCATGTGGGCTTCACAGCACCCGGGCACCTGAGAAAGCATTTTCAGCTGGGTGAGAAGGCCTTTGGGTTGACAAAGAATTTGGGGGGGAAGGGGGCAGCAGGAAAGGATCCCTGGGCACAGAGAACAGAGCTCTAATCCTGTGGCAGATAACATCATGTCTGCAGGCTAGGCTTGTGTGTGTTTGGGGGAGCTGGAGGGGCAGAGATTGTTAGGCAGTATTTGTTTGTAAAGCCACTTGCTCTGAAGATAATGCTTGCACTAACTTCTATTGAGGGAGCAGTGTGAGTCCCCACAAAGTCCTTTCCCAAAGTGTCTTTGAAGCCAAGAGCCCATTGAAAGGAAGAAAGGCCAAGAGAGGGGATTAGTTTGTTCAGCAGCTGTGAATTTCAGTGGGAGGCTGATGAACTCCAAAGTCTTTGTTGAGATGTTTTTTGTAAGGAGCCCTGCTGGAGGGAGAGACCCACACCGGGGCCGCGGCCTTAGACAAGAAGGAATCTGAAGCGGCGGGGAGCTGTAAACGGGCCACAAGGACTTTTCCCAAACACTTTTCGGAAAAGGTGTTGTAAAGAGATCGGAGGGGGATTAGCATGTGAAATGACACTTTCCATTGACTCCACTGAGGGGAGGGGAAAAGGGCTGGCTGGCTGATTTATTAGCATTTTGTTCCCTTCTCTATTCTGTTCCCCCAGCAGCCCCCCTCCGCTGTCTCCCCTCCTCCCGAGCCCTCTGAAGAGGCTTGGATTGGAAAAGGGAGCGGGGGGCTGCCTGTTTGTGTGTCATCTGGGCGAAGGTGACCACCTGGGAAGCTGAATGTAAATATTTCTCCTCTGAGGAATGCGCCTTCATTAAACCGAAATGAATACATGGAAGCATCCAATCCTGCCCACAATGGCAGCAGGGCCTTTACCGCTGAGGGCTCGGTGCGCCGGGAGGGGGGCCCCGCTGCTGAGGTCAGCACATTCTGCAGCTGCGGTGCCGCCGTTTCCCCAGCGGAAGCAGCGTGTGGCGGTGCGGCTCGCACCGAGGCGCCCCTCACGTCCCCTTCAGCGCCGGCCCGGCCCGGCCTGCGCCACGGCCTTCGCGGGGCACGGCTTCTACAGCTTTTCCAGCTGACTGTGGAACGGGGAGAGCCAGAAGGAAAAGGGAGGCCCATGCTGGAGCTTTCCCTGGTGGTCCAGAGGCTCTTGCTTCCTCTTTCCTGGCCAACCACAGGGACATAGAAGAACTGCTGATGGGGATGCGAGAGAGACCCTCGGCAGGCTCACTGTGCTAGTAAGAATCTCTGTGCAAACAGTGGTGGTTGGTGTGTGAAGCTGAAGTGTTTCAGTTTTTCCCCGAGCATAGGCCAAAATTTCTTGCAGTTTTTGAAAGGCTAGATTCTTGCTTGACAGGAATGCTCTTGCTCTGGTGAGACCCTAGGTCCAAATTCCTGCTCCCTGTGAGGCAGCCCAGAATCAAGGGCCTAAATGATAATGAAGAGACAAATACAGGCTGCTGAGTGTTTTTAATATATCAGCTGTGTCGTGGGCCGCTGGGCCCTGCCTGCCCCCCTCCCACCCCATTTCCTCCTGGCAGTTGCATTGCAGGTGGATGCATCCTCAAGCAAGCTCAGGAGAGAGAACATCCTTTCCTCTCTTGGTAGGGGCCGAGGTTGTGCTGGCTGGTTAGGTCTTCCTGCGCTCAGATGGGTAAGCAGCGTGCTTTAATCTGCAGGACTCTTTAAATTTATACATACACACACAAAATGGGATGAAGGAACACCCAGCCGCTTAGACACAGCATTTTGCAAGCACTTGGCTACTGATTTATTGCATTGGCTATTGGTTTACAAATAGTGGCTACAAGATGGGTCTAATGGCCAGTAACAGCTCTGCTGGCTTCTCATCTGGCTAAAGGACACTTCAAACAGCAAAGTAGATGATATCGCAGCACAGGGGAAGATTGCTGTGCTGGTGCAGTGAACTTCTCCAAGTCCTGCAGCTCACAGCTTCTTACCTCCCTCCCCTAGCCTCAGCAAGGGAACAGAGATGCATCAACTAAATCTTCCAGCTGCTTGCTTAGCCTATAGAATATATACAATAAGTGGTAGAGGAAAAACTGTTATGTATACATCACAGTAACTGTGCAATAAATTAAACTTCAAAGTGCTTCACTTTCCTATTTACACCACCATTAAATAGTAACTGACATTATTTTCTCAGACTAGGAAGAAGTATTTAGTTAGTTAGCTGACAAGGGTAAGGGTGCTTGGCAAGTACACCAGGACATGGGGGAGTAGGCTCAGCTTGGCAGCTCCTCTCTGGGAGAGATTGGGAGGAAGGAGGTAGTGGAGAAGTGTGAGGGTGTCTTTATAGCATTAGTCAGGGGTTCTGATAGGAGTGCTGGCCTAAAAAGGGAGACAAGACCTGCAGCTTGGAAGACACAGAGAAAGCATGTAAAAACCAAGTGATGGGACCCCTTTTTTTTGGACAGCTGTGTAATGGGCAGGTCAAGCGGCAGTTTTGATCTTGCTGATGCCATTTCAAATGCAAAGTAAAGCACTGGAGAGCTTAGTAAAGCTGTCAAAGGGTGGGAAGCAAAGCTGTGGGGTTCCTGGAGACTGGCTTGCTGAGAAAGGAGTTGCATGCCTTTTCTATTTCCTCACAGTGTAGGCCTGGGATAACAACTCTTTTAGTACTTCTATATTTTAAAAGCCTCTTCTCATTTATGGATTACTGGTCTAAGTTGCCCAGTTGGTGCCATCTCAGTTTACTTTTTATCTCACGTACTCAAAAGCCAAGAGTAGGTGCTTGTTTGGGAAACAGATAAGCTCAAAACTACGGGAGAGCCACCAAGACCTCCTATGTTTTCAGAGATAATGCCACAGTCACTGGATAGAGTAATACTGAGTTGAAGGAACCAAGTCTCACCTTGTTTTGTCAAGACTTGAAGGTCTCCCCAGAAGACATTACCCACTGCACTAGTGCCCTGTATGGGCAAGGCTTGAGCACTCATACTCTTTTGCCTTGCCCAAGCCCCAGTGATGCAGCAGCAGGAATGAGACAAAACTATGCCAAACAGAAATGGTGCCAGGAGCTGATGGGAAAGGCAGGAGAGGAGAGGGCCAGACAGGACTGTGGAGGAGCAGAAGCAAGTTAGAGCTTTCTCTTGAGCTTGCGGCTGGCTCCACCACCTCCACTCCGCTCCCTCTTCTCCTTGCGGACACAGAAGTACTTGGTGACCCGTTTGCGGCACTGCTCACAGCGCACAGCACAGCACCAGTGGAACTTGCAGTTGCAGCTGGACACCATCTCAGCTCGCCTCTCCTCCACAGCCAGCCCGCAGTCCCCACACAGCCGCCGGCAGCTCCGCTTCTCCCACTTGCTGAGAGCCTTGCCCCGCTTAAGGCACTCCCTGCCCTCCGTGCCCAGCAGCCCCAGTGTCTTGTTCTCCAGGCAGTAGTCAGGAGAGTCTTCCAAATGGACCAGTTCCTTCTTGGAGATGGAACTGAAGGTCTCAGCAATGGCACCCCGGCTGGCAGCGCTGTTCCCTGCTCCCTGCAGCAAGTCCACCTTCAGGGCTTTGTGGTACCTCTCCTTGAGGTAAGTACCCACCTCTCGAAACTCGGGCAACTGCAGCCAGCAGGTCTGGGTGGTGCAGCTCCCCGACACACCATGGCATTTGCAAGTCCGCTTCATGGTCCCTTTCACTGCCTACAGGGTGAGCAGAGAGAGGGGTTCAAGAAAGAAAACCCAGAGAGGCTGTTTCTATACTGCAATATATGCAGAAACATGGCTCCAGGCCTGTGGAGCAGCTTGGCATCACTTCTCCCTTCACAGATATGCTTTTCAACAGTGCTCCGCTCCTTGAAATGGGAGAAAGAGGACTGCAGAAAGTCAACACTGTAACACACAGAAGCTTTGCTGCCTTAGAGCAGACATCATTGTACTGCTGCCATACCCCCAAGAAGCTGTTTCTTCTGGACATATGCTTTTAGCCACATTAAATTGTGACTCTCCACAGTGAATATTTAGAGCAAATTTGGTACGCACTATCAGCTCTGGAGGGAGAAAGGGGCTCACCTTTCTACCTGCCTCGTTGTTATGCAGGTTCATAGCAGCTCTGGCATCTTGTCCAGTCTCCAGGGCATCCACAAACTGCTTGGAAATAGCTTCCCCAAAGCCCACATTATCGCTGCAGCCTCCCCACAGCCAGCCTTGTCCCCCTAAGAAAGGAGATGAGATGTGTGCTGTCAAAAAACCTTCAGAAGTGATGGGAGGGAATGGAGGCTGTGGGGAAAATCCAGCTTTTCACTGCACAGTGCTCCTAGATTCCCTCCTGTTGAGTTCATGACATTTCTCCTGAGACCTGGATAGTAAGTGGCTCAGGCAGGCAGCAAAGGGGTACGTTGTGTACAACAACAAATGCAGGGCTTTCCAGGCTTTCTATAGAGTAGGATTTAGAAGCTGTCAGTTATCATGCATTAGCAGACGTGCAGATAAGCCTTTGCGTCTGGCCTTTGGGGGGTGATTAGAGAATCACCTCTCAAACCCTGACTTCATCTGGTTCAATGTGACTTGCAGGGACAGCATCTTGCTAACTTGGATTGACAAACTGGTGGAGACGTCCTGGTCAGAGGCAACAGATTCCCCTCTGCCTAGAACAGCCCAGGCCTGGAACACGTGCATCAAGGAGGCCCTGGTTTTGGCACACACAGAATTCTGAAATGATATTTGGCATCTTAGAAGGGTCTGATTTTCTAATTACCGTCAAGAAACAACGGAGTCAGTACAGAACTGTGAAATTACACAAAAATATGTGGAAGGTACTTTTCCTAACTGAGTGGGAGCTGAGTGGGACTGGAAAAACACCATGCAGTTTTTTCCTCCTAGAGAAAGATGCCAAATTATTAATGAAGATTTGAAATCTGTAACATTCTGAGCCTGACATGCCACATCAGTATATCTTGGGAGTCATGGTTTAAAGGCCTTGTGCCTCTCTGGAAAGGCCAAGCCCTTGCCTGGACCTTCCCAGGGCATCATGATTCTCCCTCCCAGGGAAAGACAGTAGTGTTTCATGGGAGGTGGGTAATTCCAGTCGATGATGTAGTCCAATCAGGAACTGAGACTGAAATAGGAAAACCTTTCACCAACTTGGATTCAGTCCAATGGCTGAATTGAATCATGCTGTTTTGGTCAAGCCCAGAAGTTTCCTGTGCCTTACAAGGTTTTAAGTCCACAATGGAAAGTTTTTATTACAAACAAATCTATTTGGGGGAAAAGAAATGTGGCATGACTAACTTGGTTTTCCAGAGAAGATAGAATTTGATGAGTTGTTGCCCAAAAGTCTTGCTCTGCTAGAGACAGGCATTTCCAAACTTTGGACACCTAAGCAGTAGTGACTGTTTTCAAAACTATCAGCCAGTAAAGTAAATTACTAAATACTGGACACTCCAGAGGAGTTTGTCATAAAGTGACACATACTGGCTACCTAGTGTGGCTGGGAAGGGCATGGCTTTTAAAATATTTTGATAATTTGAAATTTGACCTCTTTCTATTCAAAACAAAACCCCTAAATGTCAGTGTTTTCTGTGAAAGCTGAGCAGAGAGCTGGAGTGGTGCAGTCTGGAGCTCCCTATCAGTGGTGCTGGGTGGCTGAGGGCCTGGATACCAGTGTCATGTGATGGCTGTGTGCTGCTACAGTGATTCTCCTGGTTGAACTCTTGTGTGCCTGCCGTGCTGATAAGTGAGAGAGAGGTTTATGAATGCCACCCTGCTTTTCCTCATGGTCATTGTGCTGTGGGGCCAACCTGGTCCTGCAGACCCTGGGAACCCTGAAGTCCCTGACCTGTCCTGCTATACCAAGATCATTCAGGTACATGGCAACAGATCCACTCCTCTGCCTGTATGATAAAGTCATTCTCTCCAGCAGCTTAAATAGAGTTCCTGATTTGAAACAGGGGTACTGCAACCCCTTCTACTTTCCTGCTCATTTAGAAGGTAATGGAAAGCATCAAAGAGCTTAGCTGGTGTAAACTGGAGGTGGCTCCATTAGCTTCCACAGAGCTACTTTGGTTTGAACCACAGAAGGCTCTGCTCTGAGCATTATTCCTGGTTGTGGGGACCAGGATGGGGAAGTGTTTCTCAAGCCTCAGTGGAGGAGAGAAGAGCTTCTCCTGCTACCTGGGACGAGTGAGGAGCAGCAGCTCATCTCTCCTTACCCAGTTGTCCATTGCGGGAGTCGTCACAGCCACAGTTGTCAAAATCCCCCAGGCTGCAGTTCCGGGTCAGCGTGTACATGACACCCGCAGAGCTGATGGCATGGACAAAGGCTGTTTCTCGGTTTGCTGTCAAGGGGGAATACAAAGAGAGCAGATGTGCAAAAGATTTCATGGCAAGGGCAGTGTTCAAAGTTGTTCCTACCATGCAGGAATCTGTACAGGACATCTGCAGTGGGGAAGACTGGAGTGAAGAAGAGGCCCTACATGCCAGATTAGCTTAGTTTGGGCCTGAATTGCATGAAGATAGAAGCTGCCAAATATGACCCAGAGTGACTCATGCCATTTGAAAGAGTATGGATGAGATAGCACCTGGCTGTCCTTGTGGGAGCTCAACAGTGGTGAAATAGCACAGACAGCCAATGTTCCCCACCTCTCACTAACACACCCCCAACAGGAAGGGGTCCTCTCCAAGTATCAAAGAGCTCCTTCCCCACAGTCCCCTCTTACAGAGCCTTACCTTCTGCTGAAAGGACTTTGAGCAGTGACCATACCTATCCACCAGGATCAGTCTGGGAATCATCAGCTGCCTTCACTGAGCCTTTGGCTTTCATTTAGTATCAGCAAGGTGTGGATCTGAGCACATAACGTTGACAGGAATGATTTGAGGACCTTCTTGTGGTCTCATAGCGGGCCTTGTGCTGCAGCTGTCTCCTCAAGGCCCCACTTTGAAACCTTTGTCCACCTCTGCCTGGGGCTCTGGTCTTTTGTCTGCTGCCAGTCCCACTAGAGGCCTGAGGCTCTCCTCCACACCCAGGTCCTGCTTTTACAGAGCAGGTATGATCCCAGCCCAGCATCAAACATAGGTCTAGAGGGCCAAATATGCACCGAAGTATTTCCTGGTACTAATAGACAAATAGGTAAGGAATAGGGTACAGTGACAGTGACCACTGACCCATGCCCTACAGGTCAGGGATGCTGGATTTTTGCCTAGGGTGATTCTGGCATCTGGAAGATGTAGGAAGACTTTTCTCCTGCCTCTTTGCCAGAGCACAATCACTGATGAACTCTTTTCTGCTCCCTTTAGCCTTATCCCTCGGCTTGCTGTCCAGCCAGCCTTGCACTGGTTCTCAGCCTCCCTGGGATGCTCTGGGACACCATCTAGGCATGGTGTGTCCAGCAGGCCATGTGCAGGTCAGGGGGGTGCATCCTTGTGGGGAGGCAGTTGTGTGAGGGTTGGTCCTGCACCAGCTGGGGTTCAGCAGGTCCCTGAGTAAGGCTGGCATTGCAAAGAGGCCTTGGAGCTAGATCCCAGTGTATCTGGGAGCTGATGGGTGAAGGAGTCCCCTGGTAAGATCCCTCTGGGGAATTCCTGGGAGAGGCACTTCCCAGGTGAGAAGGGGGAAGAAAAGGAGGCACTTGGGAAGAGAGGAGAGGGCCATGGGCTCTAACCTGTGGCAGGGGGGTCCCAGTAGTGGTATCCAATGCTTTCCTTACCACTGCGCAGCCCACCGTGGCTGGAGAGCTGCAGTGCCCTCTCCGGGCAGTTCCAGCGGTCCCAGGCGAACTGGAACTTGCACTCTTCGATGCCGCTCTGCGCCCCAGCTGCCACACTGCTGGAGTAGATGAGATAGGCCTAGGAGCAGAGCTGAGGGTCAGCACGGGGACAGTGCATATTTTCAACTGAAAGTAACCTGTGTGCCATCTTACAAAGACAAGATGTACTGAGCTCAGAAGGTCTGACAAGTTTGGCTTGCCTGGGAAGCTCCCCACTAGCAGCAGCAAACCCATTTTCTGCTGTGCTGGGTCAGAGCCTGAGCCTCCTGAGGGAGAAAGCTGAGCTCTTGGCTGTTAGCCACATTAGGAAATGTGCCGGCCAGCCTCTGCCATGGGCAGCTCCTTATCTCTCCACCATGAGAGGAAACAGCTTTCTGCTCAGATTAGGGAGCTCTAGGCCAGCAGATGCCTCAACCTGCCTTCTTCATCACAGCCCATGGGGGAGAGCTAGTGCTTTGGGAGAAGGTTGCTCCACCAGTGTATTGGGATCTGGATGGGCCTGCAGCTTTTCCTAGGGAAGAACCAGAACAAAATCTGGATAAATTTTACAACTGGTCCTGGTGAAGAAAAAAAGCCTCTGAAAGAGGAGCACAAGGATGTGAGGGGTCAATATGGAACAAAGTCCTGGCAATTCTAGTTGTGCTCCTTGAGGAAGTATGTTTTACAGGCCCTACAGAAAATATTTTCTGGTTGGATCAGTGTGGGCCCTGATGCCAACCTGATCCTCAGGAAACAATAGATATTAGGTGAGAGCCTTGGCTGATGTCAATAGACAAATCTCCATAATCTGGCCCCAACTAGCTTAAAAGAACCGCAGGTCAGCATTTCTCAGGGCTCATGCAGCCCAAAGAGCTCAGAAGTTACAGCTCACAGCAAATCTTTCCTGGCCTTTCTTTGCCTTATTGCTGGAAATCTGGGGGTGAGGAGAACTCTAACCAAGGCTGGGTGGAGAGGACTGGGAAGGAGGAGACCCACTCTCTCTCTCTCTCTCTCTCTCTCTCTCTCTCCCTCCCTCTCTGCCTCTCTCCCTCTCTCCTTCCCTCCCTGGGTTTAGTGGAATCAGGGACAGAGATCAAAGGGATTTCTCTTACCTTGGGGCCCGTCATCAGGAAATTATTCACTGACCTGGAAGATAGAGACAGTGTCAGCAGGGAGGGGGTGATGGCGGAGGGGCCTGGGGAATGCCAGGCATCCCAGGGCTCTCCTCTCACTCCCCTACAGTCTGCCTGTCTCCTGGCTGCAGGCACCTCTGGTCTGTCCTTCATGTCCTCTTGCTGCTCCCTAAGGTACAAGACAGTGCTGTCCCCTTCTCCACACCCTGCTCCCCTAAGTCAGGCAGTACTGGGCTGCAATTCCTTCATTGCTCTCTCCTTTTGCTTTCTTCTGCGCAGCTCCCTTTGTACCAATCCACCCATTATTTAGCTTTCCTGTTCCCCATGCCTTGCTTTTTATCTCACTTGACTAAACCCAGGGTAGTATTTTTCCCAGCCCTAGGAGTGGGACCATGCTGAGGGAAGGAGGGCATCACACCACTGCTCCTTTGCAGTATGTGTCCAGATGCATCTCTCCACATCACTGTCCCTTGTTTTCCAGTGGTGCTGTGTCTGACTGCCCTCCTCTTGGTCAGGTTATGGCAATGACTGAACACAAATATACATGTCCTTCCCATCCTGGACACTGTGTAGGGGACCCTGGGGATTTGGGGTGGGTGGAAGGTCCTAGACAAAATTAAGCTTTCTGGTGTTCCCACTGAAGGTATGGAGGGATCACCTCCAAGGGTCAGGCAATGTGGCTTGTCTCCAGTACTATCTCTGTGGCCTTGCAGGACTGATGCTGTCTGGTCTGAGTCTTTCCCCAGTAAGACTGTTTCTGTGCAAATGGTCAGTCAGCATTAGGATTCCATATGATGCAGTGACCACCTGCAGAATTTGGAGAATGGCTGTGTGAATCCTGCTTAGCTGTGTCATGGCAAAAAGGACTGACACTTTGAAAGAGTCCAAGAGCCAACTCCAAATATCCCAAGTCAGAAATGAAGTAAGAAAAAAGAGAGTCTCCTAAAAATACTTAATTCTACTCTCTCCAGATTTGTAAAATAACACTCATCACTATTTCTGGTGCGTCTGCGGAGCATTTTCCCTTCTGGAACCCATCATGTCAGAGAAATGGGTGAGTGCTGTTATCACCCAGAGAGGACACTGAGGCCAGAGAGGTGGAATGAGTGGACTGAGACCTCACAGTGAGTGAGTGATTGGGAAAATGACAAGAGCATGCACTAATAGAAACTTGGCTCTTCACTTCTCGAGATTATGTTCTGCTTCAAATAAGCCACAAGTATTCACTCCTAAGGGAGAGAAAGATACTGTCTTTTTGTGCTACAAATCCAGCACAGACACTGTGGGGGGATCCCAGGGTGGGCTCAAGCACAGACAGAAGCAGGCACTGTTGTCCAAGGCTTAGGGTCAAAGTGCAGCCCTGCCATAGACACAGGGACAGACAGGGTGTCAGGGCTGGTGCCCAGACATCAGACATGTGAGAGATTGAGAGAGGATGCTGTCCTGCCCTGGAAAACTACTTGTGCAGTTAGCAAGCACACTACACCTCCACTAAAACTGCACCACAGAGATCCTTTTTAAAGTACAGCACAAAAGGAGGTCTCATTATTTTAGCTTGGTCAAAATCACAAGAAACCTAATCTTTGCTGTTAGAGTTTAGAAAAAGTTAGGAGAATGAGTTTGCAACATTTCATTTTGGCAAGTCTAGCTTTCCTTTGTGGGTTTTTTGGTGAAAATGCGTTTATATTGATGAAGCTTGTTTTGGGAAAGATTCCCCTGGGTCAAAACAGGAGTGGGCTGTGCCAGGCACTGCAAGAACAGGAGATTCTTTCCCTTTGTTCCAGGCTTGGGATTCAGACCCGGCTGTGCTCCAGTGTCCATGGCTACTTTAGCATCAAGTCGATGGTTGTTTTGCAGAGGAATTTTCCTTTGGGAGCTGCTTCTGCATTGTACAGCTAATTAAATATTTCCTGGGACTTGGAGAGACGGCATCTGTAGCCGAGTGATTAGAGCATCGGGTGACCTGAATCACACAGGGCCATGAACCTGGTGCTAATCAGACTGTGTAAGCTCCATGGGTCCCCATCCTAACGCAACTGGGTAGCAGCATGAACAAGTCATTTTTCCATCTGGTTTCCCTTCTGTCCATTGCCTTGACCTTAAGTGCTTTGCTATGGGGACCACACTCAGGATGGTGTCAGTGTGAATCTGAGCCCCCGGTAGCAGCTGTGAGAAAACTCTGGTAAAATGCTCCTGCATAGGCAAGAGCTAGAAAATTGCAAGTCCTCTCTTATTTTGCTTTTGTCACTAAAACAAGAGATATATCCCATCTGCATTGTTTCCCATGTGGGTAGGAATACCCAAATTCACAGTGTATAGGCGGGATTTTCCCCAAACCCTTGGATTAGGAACATCTGAGAAGTAGAAAGGATGGTTTAGGAGGAGGATGGTAATCCACAACATCAGAGTTTACAGCAAACCAGCCTGTTAGCAGGAGTCAATTGACATGACTGCATTGAAGCAGAGGATCCCTTCCTTCCAGGATAAACTTCAAGGTTCACAAAAAGGCCAAGTTCAGGATACGCCAGTTCTCTCTCTGCAGCTGAGCAAATGATACAGTAGCAATTTCCCAGCAGGATATTCTAAACAGTTTGTAAAGTCAGAGAGACAGAAGGCATTTTTCTTGAGCTCTCAGATCAACCGGCAGGCATGCTGCTGGCTGGGTTTGTAGGACTAAGACAAGTAAAGGATTCACAAAGTTTCAAGTGTTTGGTGCACTTGATTCCCCAACATTTAACTCTTGTAACTGCAGGTGGGTTCAGGAGAAGGGGAGATGGGACTGTCATATGGCTGGAGGCTGGTTGAAATTTTTCTTACTTGTGTTGGGTGCGAAGGAAAGATAATAATAGAGACAAAATCTGTGTGCTGTGTCTTTGTTTTTATAATTTAGCTAAGAAAAGTTTATCTCCCTTCTGTATATAGTCTCCAGTAAAGGCAGAGACCAATTAAGCCACTACTTACACAGATGTAGTACAGTAGTGACAGTGTCTCTAGAATCATCTCTGTGCTGCAAATAGGAATCATTCCCAACATCTCTCTTCATTATTTTCTCTGTAGTGTGATTTTTAAAAAGATATTATGTATTTCTACTAGATTTTCATTTAATTGTAAAGGAAAGCAGAAAGTAATACTAAACTAACAAAGCAGTTGCATTCATAGCTGGCGTTAACCAGCCCAATTTCTATCACTTGGGTGATTTTTTGTATCACACACATGAAAAGAGACAGTTGAAATAATTTCTCTTCTTTTAGAAAGCTTAGGGAGTTTCTAGGTGTATAAACCCCTTTCCCTCCATCTTCAAACTCCAGGACAGCATTACACAGACTGAAGTGGAGCAGGCTCATAGCTAAGCAGGTAGAGGGAGGAAACCCCTGAGTTCCTCTCCCCCTC
This sequence comes from Pseudopodoces humilis, assembly GCF_049639895.1. Taxonomy (NCBI): domain Eukaryota; kingdom Metazoa; phylum Chordata; class Aves; order Passeriformes; family Paridae; genus Pseudopodoces; species Pseudopodoces humilis. The sequence continues at coordinate 17,605,414 of NC_142208.1, forward strand.
CCCAGGCTGTGCAGGGCCCTGGCCAGGGCATGCTGCTTCCCTCAGTACAACTCTGTGTCTCCAGGTAAAAAGTAAATCTAGGGCAAGAGGTTTGCATTAGCTCCAGTATTAGAAAATTATCTCAAAGCTTGTGAATATCTTCAACGGGAGTTTTCTATCATAGTTTTATTGAATCTGAAAGCAAAGAACACTGCCGAGCAGCTGTCCCATTATATTTTACTCATATCAAATACTAATAAGCCTCTGATAATTCTGTCTCAGTTACAACTTTAACCAATAATATCACACTCCTCAGTTTAGCATCACACTCCTCAGTTTATTATGTCCTAAGAGCCTTATCTAATCTCTCATTATAATATTTGTCTGATACCTTACCACCCACTCAGGCTCCTGTGCTGCTGGTTCTGCTCTTTAGAAAATGATAAAGCTGGATTTACATCTTCACTGTCATTATTGTAAATAGAGAAAATGGATACAATTTCCCTTTGGATCTGAGTTTTGTTCTCAATATGAGCTCCCCAAGGTTATTAGAAAATCAGGGAGGCTGGAAACCAAAGGCAGTCCACAGCTGAAGTGTAAAAACTACATTTAGAAGCAAACTACTGAGTTAGAGATCTTTGTATTATTCCCATGAGAGAGGAGACTGGGCAACAGCTCAATAACATTTGGAACTTTACTTCTTTTTTCTTAATTTTTCTCTATTTCATTATATTTATTTTGAGGATTTTGTTCCTAAATGCAACCCTGACATTTTGATCATCTAGAAATAATGCACTGGTTGAATGGTCCATTAAATGGTAATATCTAATCCACACTCAAAGAAGGGAAGTGGCCACATATATATATAAACACTTCTTGTTGTTGTTCTATATTGCTCCCTGCCATGCTCCCACTCCCAGTACTATACAGGAAAAAAATGACATGTTAAGCTGTTGGATCAGATAGAGAAAACCAGCACAAATTTCAAGCAGAATTATTTGATGATTCCCACAGATTCATCTTTTTTCTGCTTAAGAGTTAAGGGTGTGTGTCTGCAAAATGTTAATTTCAAATAAAGTTTGTAATTTTCCTTTCTCTATGGAGCTCATGACCTGTGAGCAACATGCAGAGAGAAGCGGGGTTGTCTTGCTCTATAAACTTTTCTCATAGATAAAAACTGCTGTGAGACAGGGAATTTAAACATCCAACTTTGGACTGAAAAAGTCTTGGATTTCCATATTTTGCTCTACTTTGTGCACTGAAATTTCTCTCCGTTGAACTGTTTCTTTAAAACGTTGGGGTTTTTTCTTTTAACATATTATAAAACTGTTTTTATTGAGTAAAGCAAGACACATACACAGGAAGAGCAGAAAAATAACAATAAAATCAGCATTGCTCTTGCCTAGCCTTTCTGTAGAACATACATATTCCTCTTGTTCCAGAAGAGAGGTTTATCTTGAGTTTGCGGCTTTATAGTATTTAGACATAAACAGATTGTTTATATCTTCATATTCCTTTAATGTAGGGAATAGAAAATCTCTGAAAGAACATAAATTTCACTTCCAGACTAACAGGAATAAGTTCCCATTTACTCTTTAATTTCTCTTTTTGTAATTTTGAATTCTCTATCTGTGGTAATAACCCTAGAGATCTGCTGTAGGGAAGGCAGGGGATTTTAGTAATTGAACGGTAAAAGACTTTCCTTGCCGTTAGAGATAAGTAACCTGCTGAGCAGATTCCCCAGGGCATCACAGCAACTGAGAAAAATGTTTGGGTACTCAGTAAAAATCACATAGGAAAAATACCTGCAGAGACCATTTCCCTTTGGGAATGGGACTGATATATCCCACAAGGAATAATACGAGATTTGTTGCAAGCATAATCTCCTTCTGCTCACCCTTAAAGAATTTTTTGGGAAATAAATATAACACCGCTCTCAGGACAAAGCAAGAGGTCCACAGGAGATGGCCACAGATTTGTGCACAGCAGAACTGGTCTGATGGGACTCAGGTGATTGGAAACTGAGCTGTAGCAATCACCGTAGCAAAAGCTTCTCTCCAGGAATTCCTAATACATTAATTTCAGACATGTAATTCTGACCCTGTGTGTGCCAAAGAGCTTGGCTCTCAGGCTGCTCATCCAGAGTGACACTTCTGTGGATCTAACTCACCCCTGCGGGCTCTGAGCTCTTAATCACAGACTGTCCTCTTTGGGGAGCGTGAGAGAAGCCCCACTTGATTTAATTAAGACAAGAGACAAGCTGACTGGGAGCCTTTGGAAAAACAGAAGTCTCTAACTCTTCCATTGGGTTATCTTCCCAGTTGAAAGTGAGGGGCTAAGTCTCAGCATCCACTCTCCTCTATTTTACCACAGCTTACAATCTGGCTGTTAGTTATTTTTGGGAGGTGCAGGGGTAAAGGGGAGTTTCATAGATCTAATCTCTCTGCCAATTAGTGTGTAGAGACCTGGTTAAATATCTTTTTCCATTAAAGACAGAACTGAGATAAGTGAGAAAGAGGAGATGTTTAGGAAAGTAAAGAGGAATTTCCTTAGGGTATCTGGGAAGAGCACCTGCCTGTGACACAGACTGAGATGCTCTTGATACTCACCAGGCATAGCAGGACTGGAAGAAGGGAGTGAGGAAGAAGATGCCCAGATAAGGGTCCATGTGAAATATAAAATCCAAATAAAGAGGGAGAAAGGAGATCCTAAAAAAACCCCGAACTTGGGCACCACCACCACCAAAGAAAAGGAAAAATAAAAAGAAGCACAACTAATTTAGGGAAGGGATGGAGTTATTTTCCACCCGGCAGTCCTGGTGTGATGAAGAGGCGGATGCCTCCTGAATCCCACCTTCTGCAAAGGATAACCAATCCTAAAGTAAGAGCTAAAGGGGGCTGGTGAAATGGAGCCGCAGAACTTCCTAAGAAGAGATTATCTACTTAATTAAAGATTTTTTTTCCCCTAAGTCCTTCAGCCAATCAGGACTCAAGTGCCAGAGAGAGATTGAACTGATGAAAAGAACACCCCAGGTTCCTCGAAGACAAATGCACCACGAAAGGGATAAGAGGGAGGGAAAAGGGGGGGAAAGAAAAAAAGAAAGGAAAAAAAAAGAGAGAGAGGGATAAAGAAAGAGACAGCAAATCCCTTAAAATAATCACTAGATTCAATCTCCATCAGCACTACCCTGGCTCTCCATTCCTGGCAAAGGCAACTGGAAGGGCTGTTTTTGAAGTGTCCTCTCCTCCTCCTGCTTTGGAGACGCTGCTGAGATGGGGTGCACTGGGTGCTCTGGGGTGGGGGGATTGGGTTCAGGCTGTCTGCATCTGCTGCTTGGGTCACAGAGATATGTGATCATTGTCTCTGCCTCAGTATCCCCCAGAAGTTTAAGGGGATCAAGGCCAGTTCCTACCTCCATCTGCTTCTCTTTCATCATGGTTACCTGCTCTTTCTTCCCACCTCCTCTTTGCATCAGGTCATCCTCACCCCAGGAGAAAGGCCTCTGACTAAACCTTCTTATTCCCCCTTAATTTTTTGCTTTTGGGATTTCCTATAAAGTCCATGGGAGGGGGTCTTTGGTTTGGAAGGGTTAGCAGTCTCTCACTGAGGGCTTATCCCAGGCCAACAGCTGCTGGAGCTACAGCATCCAGCCTGTGGCAGCTGGCCACATGAGACATCCCAGTTACTGTCACAGCATCCACCACAGATACCTTGACTGGCCCTAAATCAACATGACATGTCCCAAAGCCATAGAAAGATCTTCTCCACGCTATACAATTGAATTTTGTGCTGTGGATATGATCACCCAAAACATGGGCTGAGACCAGTCCAACTCATTTCATCCAGGGCACAGCTACCATGCTGGACTGAGGCAGGATTTGAGGAGGACTGAAATCGTGTGCCTGAGCCATTGCGCAGGGCTGGCCGAAGGTTGAGCTTTGCTTGGGGACACTTCAGGTGGACAAAAGTCTCTCCTGGGTTGCACAGTCTCAGGAAAGGAAAGCTGCCCAGCAGAGACTTGCTCTCTGATGGATTTTGGTCATCTCACACTGAGCCCAGCTATGCTTAAGTTGGGGAGCCCTGGCCAGGTACTGCATGTAGGACACTACTGGCAAAACACTACCTTGCCCAGAGGGCTGCCTGTCCAGCCAGGGCACCCCTTCACACCAGGCATGGCTGGTCAGTTTGTGGGTACCTAAAGGAGAAGAAAATGCAGGTGGCAGCAATTTATCCCAGGGCTAGCTGTGCCCCCAGCTGTGTCCTATTACAGCAAGACCTATGGTATTTGCACTCATTAAAACCCTAGGTCCTGGAGCCTCAAGCATTTTAAAAGCTAAAGTGTTGTGTACGCTGAGAAAAAGCTTAAGAATTGTCTAGTAGAATATAAAACCCCAAAAACCAAAGGGTGAGGGAGATGAGCCTTTTATTTATTCTTAAATTATTTTTTAGGAATAATATTTTTAATTCTTAATTCTATTGAAACAAAATTTCAATGCTGTGATGTTTAGCACAGTTTAATGGTTTTGGTGGTCTAATTCAAGTAGTGGAGGTAGCTGTGCTCCTCTTCCCAGGCTGTCCTGGACTCGGTGTAGAGAGCAGCTGCAGAGGCTGATGCTGCCTCAGGGGAGCTGAGGGTCTGCCAAGGGGCTCAGTCCCACTGGGACAGGACTGGTGAGATGCAGGAGATGTCACCATCCTGTATTTGGGATCTATTTCTGATGGTAGAAATGGGAAGAATTTTCAGTTGTTTCTTGTAAGTCTCCAACAGTCTGTTTCAGGATTCTTGAGCTGGAGTTTTCACATTTCTCATGTCCAACAGCGTTTTGAAATCATGCAACATTTCTTGACCAATCGGAGAGGAAGGATACCATTGGGCTCACTGGGGTGAGCTGTTTTTGTTACTCTGAGACAAATTAAGTAAGAAGATTACAAAAAACAGGAAAAAATAAGTAGTAGGTGAATCCAAAATAAACAGATGCAATTAATTGTTTTTATTAACTGTTGCAAGAGTCACCCAGGCCTTTGTCCAAGCTCACAGAAGCACCAGCAGCTTTGGAAACATCAGCTTCCTCTGCCAACATCTAATTCCAATTAAATGCAATACTCACTTTCCTGGAAACAAGCATGTTTTTTCAAATCAATGGAGCTGGAGGCAAAGTCTGAAACAAACCTGCCCCAAACATATTTTAAAGTACTTAATTACAGTTCTCAAAACCTATTTAAAAGATTCTATGAAGCACTATCTAAAGAAATGGAATGCAAAATTGTTCTATAATGTTCCTCAGATTTTGTTATTGTTACTGACAAAAGCTTGGTAAATTTACTAAATGGATGCAGAGAGAATTAAAATACATTTTATGGCCAGAACTGGTACCTTACCCCACTTGACCCTCTGGCCAATACAGATCTCTTCTGACCTTTGTACTGAGTACTGTAATGTGTGTTTGTCTATTTGTTCATCTCCCAGAATGGCAGCCAGGGCTTGAGGACAGCAGCAGATAGAGAACCTGCCAATTAATTCCAATTTATTAAAAAAAAAATAAATAGACATATATATATGTATGTATGTATATATATGTATAATATGTCTAAGTTTAATTTCCAGAGTACAGAGAAAATCTGAACTATCCTAAAAGAGCTTGTACAGGTAATCACAAAAGTCAGAGAAAAAGTGAAAAATAAGGCCTTTAGCACTCTGTTGCCTTTCTCCCCAGTACCAATGCAACAGATGGATATGAAAAAAGAGGTTAAGAAGTGGGGGTAATAATTCCAAGCTTGGTTCACAAACATCTCAAAAGTTTCTTGGTGTCAATTCAAAGTGCCCAAAGGACAGATTTGATAAAACAAAATGGCCATTAAAAAGGTCAAGAAAGAATTAGATATTTCTTCTGTTAAAAAGATATGTAAAAGGTATGAGATCAAACTAAAAGGAAATTAATCTTGTCTAGGAAATTAATCTTATCTAATCTTATCACCCCAGGACACTAGGCAACACACAGAATTCAAACCTGAAAGGACTGAAATGTCTCAGGAAGGTCCAGATGTCAGTTCAGTAAGTGAATTTCAATTTTCTTGACTGTGTCTTTACCTTTTGGACCAACTAAATGTATCTTCAATAGCATCTAAAGTCCGTCAAAACATCCACCAGCACACCAAAAAGATGTACATGTTGCTCACAGTCCTATACTGAACATGCCCTGTGCTATTCTGTTTCTTTAGTCAAGTGGCTCCAGAAGCAAAGCCCAAATAAAGGCTGAGGAAATGCAATAGCATTCATGAGATCAACTGACGTGCAATGGAAGCAAACATGGAATTTTTAGCATTTCGACTCTGAAAAGGCAGGAAAGGTGCTGGTGTGCCCAGAAGCCTCTCTGCTTATTTTTGTGTTTAGCTATATTAGTCTGAGATTGTGCCATTAAAGACAGTATTGACACACCAGAAGATCCTAATAGTGGTGTGACCTCTTTGCTGTAAGCTTGATTTTGTAACCTGGCACTGTTCCCCCACACTGTTCTCTGCACAGGTGACGCATGCAGAGCAGCCTCCTATGAGGTCAGCTTTATGCTTTACCAGTATTGAGAGTATCCTCACATTTTTAGGTTCTCTGTAAGGTTCATGCAGAGACAGCTCAGTGGATCCTTGTCCACTGCAGTGAATTGTGGGATGGGACACAACCATCACACATCATGGGAAGTGACTTGACCTGACGAAGCAGACCTGAGGAACACAAGAAAAATCTACTTGGGAGCTGCTTAAACAGGTACACTGTTGCACCAGAGACATACATTTTCTTTCCCTTTCAGGCTCTCAGTGCTCCCTTCAATATTATTATTATCAGAAATACTTGTAAACAAAACTACATTTTGAACTGTAAGAATGAAGCGTTAAAAAGACTGCCCAGTGACACGTTTCAGACTTCTTTAGCTGGAATTGTTCACAAGCTCTGCAAGAGCCCTACATAACTCCAGATAACTTACAACTGGATCTCCTTCACCTAAGTCAGTTTGTTCAGTTTGGAGTCCCTTTTGTGAGGCTGACAGGAGGAGGTTCAGCTGAGGGATTTGTCCAACCCGCTGATTTTTTTCATTTCTGATTTGCTATGCGGTCTAATGACCGTGCAGCGGCATAAGCAGCTCTGGGTTACCCTGTAATTTGTCCCTCTGACGAGCCAGCCTGCCATGTCAAAGCCGGCAGATGGTGCTCCCAGCTTGGCCTGTGGCTGGGCTGCGGCTCAGCACTCCTGTGGAAGAGCATCCCTGGATTGCGGGCGTTCAGGGAAATTGTGCTGTGCTAGACATGGCCATGTCCAGCGCAGACAACAGCCTCTGCACAAGATCTAAGCTTAAAAATTCCGTTTCTCCAGACCAAGAATCTTGAGGCCTCAGAGTAGGTAAAGTCCAAAGATGGTTCTGACTGGTTGTGTCACAGCAGTGGTGTAGAGCTGCTGGTGGCTGTGCCCACAGCTGGAGGTCAGTAGTGCCACAGTGCAGCTGCTCCTGTGTGCTGGAGCACACTTCCCACAGCCAGCCACTGTGGCAGCCAATGAGACTCCTACCAACTCCTATCTGGCCTTAGCTCAGGGACAAGCAGATGCTCTTGAGTTCTCAGCAGTATGCACAGATCTGTAGCCACACTTTCTCACTGGTGTGCCCCTTAACAGGTCCTGGGACAAACCCCAAGATCAGGGACCAGCAAATCTGGCTCAGCTCCTTGCCCTACAACAGCAACGAAAAATGCACTGGGGTAAGTCCAGTGAGGTTCTTCCTCTTTGCCCACAGCTGACTATCATGACTAACCTTCTGCATTTATCCAGAATGAGTCAGACCTGTAAAATCATGAGACCAGCTGGAAAACAATACACAGTGTGAGCTATTTGTGCCCAAGTCTTTACAGTACTCTTGGGGCTTGTTTCCTCTGGAAATGGCAGAGTTGGGAACATGCTGTTCTCTCAGAAGAAAGGCAAGCTGACAGTCCTGGGCTCCAGGCAATCAGATGTTCCAATAAACACCCAATGTCAAAAGGCTTGCCAGAAATTATGGGGGTAGTGAGACTGAGCAGGCATATAGGGCCTCTCTGTGTTGACCAAAACTTGCTGAGTGTGGGCCCTGGATGTTTGCCTGAGAGATCTCACACATTCAGTGTTTGTACATTAAAATACTAGATCCTTTCTCCTCTGTCTTTGGCCAAGAAATCCTCTTGGCCTTGCGTGTAATACTTGTTGTTACTCTTCACCTTGGGAGTGGCTGCATTTTACTGGTGAACATGAGATCAGCCCATGGGGTGCGGTGGCTCCCAGTGAGCGGTAAGGAAAGCTGAATCATTTCCCCATAAAACCCAGGGTGCAGGATCTGGCTCCAGCTCCAGCGTTCCCCAGTGCCATCTGCATTGACTAGGACTATTTCTTTTGTCAGAATAGTCAGCCAGTCCCAATAAATGGTGATGATGATGATGAGCTTGGAGGCTGAATCAGGCAGCTAAGATGAAGAAACAGCTCCAAGATGGTCAGGATAAACTGGCAGCACAAAATCTATCACCAATCCTTTACAAATGTCATTGCTGATGGAGCCGCTATCAGGCTTTCTGTCACAATCTTAAACATGAGGTACCTTTAATAATGGCTGTTGGAAAAACGTTACAGATAGACTGTTGTTGGACAGCCCTGACCCCTTTTATAAGTGTCCCAAGAAACAGGCATAAATAATAAAGCAATACTTTTGTCTGCCTGTTTGGAACAAGCCTTGTGTTCATACTGCCAGCTTGGACAAGGTTTCACCACTGATGTGGGCCACCACAAAGAGCACAACACTTATTGAAGCACAACACTCTCTGAAGGAGATGTTTCTTTTCCCATCTAAAATGAACCAGATATTTTGGTTACAAGTTAAGAGCATGGTCTGAGTCCTAATCAAGATTTTCCCTTGAGTCCTAAAAAGCAGAGATGCAGAGAGTAAAGGAAAGAGAATTGTGGCTGGAAATATTATAAGCATTTTTTGAGTGGCACTGTTGAATCACAGGTAGGAAAGATGGCTTTGTGCTGTCAGGTGCTGCTGAGGGGACCCAATACCCGGTGACAAACTTTTGGCTGGTTATGTTCATTTGTTACAACTGACAGCAGTCAAGCTTGCTTTGTATAAATCTTTTACAAAGTCATTCTTATCTCACCTCCATCACTGCAGCATCCCAGGACATGGGATACTGCAACCTCTCAGTATACTTATGAAGTGTCAGCTGTTGACTAGAGGCTGGTAACTGAGGCATGACATAGATAATGACTTGCCCAGACTCAGGCAGCCCAATGGTGTCTCATATGGTACATCTGAGCTGAAAACAAATCGGGATATAGCCTGCTAATAGTGAGAAGAAGAGGGAGCTGAGGGTGCCCATACAACAAATCACTGCTCAGGAGGGTACTCTATAGCAGAAGATGCAAGAAAATCCTGGCTTCTGGCCAAATGTTGCTGTGAGCTGAGACCCCAGTACACTAGGATGGCACTGCCTCAGGAGTACGAAAGGATCCTGTTTAAAGTCAGCTCTTCCCAAACACTGGCATTTATATGGGGAACTGTATCTGGTGTCAGAATGAAAATCAATAGCAAAATTTGCACTGGTTCCACATTAACATATGCAAAGTAGGAATGAGCCCTACTTTGTGAAGGACAAAGCATTCCTTGCCATGAGAGAAGGCGGCAAAAAACCCCAACCACCACATTAGAATATGAACATACAAATGTTCGTATTTATCCATCACAGGGTGGTATGTTTTTGGAATAATGTACTTCACATAGCTTTATCCTTACCCCTTACCACCTTAAAAGACGAGCTAACTCCCAGACTTTGTCTTGTCAGATTTCAGTACCTGTTTGGAGACAGAGTTCAACCTTTCCTCTCCTCAGTTTTCAGAAATATGGCAACATAATTCAGACTTCATGCCATCAGGGTGACCGAAGGGGAATCTGTAATTCAGACACATCGTGCCTGCAGTTCCCTGTCCGACTCCAGGGTGGCGATGCTGCCTCAGCTCTTACTCCAGCTCATTATGCACACTGTGCACTCTCTGAAGGGATTTTTTTATTAGCACCACAGGGTGTGATGAGAGATGATTGCATATGGCAGGAGTCATTCTTACAACCACGGTCCGCCTGTTTTTTGCTACATCTGAAGCCTTGCATGTAGCTTCTGGAACAGCCCTTACCTGCCCATGGATTGTAACCAGAGGAAGAACAGAATGTCCTAAGAAATTACATGTGTCTTGTTTCTGGGATGCTTTTTATTATGAGTATTTACAGATGGTGTCAGTCGTTTGTAGGTGGTTATGCTAAGAGGAGATAACACATCCCACCCAGGACACAGGCTCTTCTAATTCCAGCTCAGCCTTTGATCATGGATAAATTATTCTTCTTTCGCACGCCTCAGTCTCTCTCCCCATTCAAATGTCTACTTAGACTGTAAGCCTTTGGAGACAGTGGGTTCCTCATAGCAAGAAGATACAGAATGTAGCACTGATACTGTACAGCACCCAGAACAATGGAGACCTTGATCCTGATGGCAGCCTTCACTCATTATCTTAATAGAAGCATCCAAGTCTATATATGAAACAATTTATCTGAACAATCCTTTGGCCATACTGACTCCAGATCAGACACATGATAAGAAGTGACAGAGGAAACTGTGCATATGTAAAACCATTTTATGTCTTTGAAATGACTGAAGATGTAACTTTTGCAGTCAGAGTAGAGGTCAGTGCCCTCCAAGTGGCAACGCTGCACCTGAGACATAATGTGCGTGCCATTTCCATTGCCTGCTAGTAGCTTTGCCCGAGCAGGGAAAAGAAATTAATTCCAGCTCTTGGATCCCAAAGGGCAATTTTGTAGAAATTGTGGTGGCTCTCTTCAGGGAGTAACTCCTTAGAGAATTGAACTAAGTATGACACCAGAGAAGGAACTGGTACCTCCCTTACAAGGGGATGCTCCACCCATCTGAAGAGAGAGCAAAAACACAGGTTTGAGGAGACTGGACTCTCTAGCCCTCCGGTCCCTTTTCCATTTTTAAGTGCACACTAGAAACACCACAGCAGATAGGAAGCATCGGTTCTTAAGGAAAACTCCCTTTTGACTAAAAAAATCTCACAAAGGACATTTTAATGGGGAGGTGTTGAGGTGTGAGGACAATTAATAGTGTTTCACCATCATTAAGAGAGTGAACTTCCCATCTTGCATGGCAGAAGAGCAGACCCTAAAGTGTACCTCACCTCCAAGAGTATGTCTTCCAGCTTTGCTGGGCTGCAAGGACTAGATCTGTGTGCAGCCTCCACCAGAGAGAGTTTTTTTCATTGGTGTACTACTACCTCTCTTAACCAAGACATCAGTCAGTCACTCAAAAGACCTGGTACTGCTTCCTCAGGCCACTTTTCTGTCTTATGTGTCTCTTCCATCCCAGCTCAATAGACCCATATCCACACTGCGGGGTCCTCCTGGCAACACTTAGGCATACCAAAGCAACAGTGCACCTCTGTTCCTCATTTGCCAGCCACTTTCTAATCCAAGCCTTGCTATTTTTATCCAGTTCAGATTTCCTCACTCCTTTATTAAATAAATAATGTGGCAATCTCTCAAATGTCTGGCCAAAGGCAAAGCAGTTTGCAGTCATTTCTGGCCCTACTGCCAGAAAACAACTGACTAATCAAATGGCATCTTGCTTGCTAAGCTGACCCCAGTAACAAGGTTTTTCTCTAAGAGGAAGAACCTGGATATCAGGGCTCTGTCACCATTTCTACTAAACTAGGGGTCTCTTTCTCTTTCTCTCCCAAAACAACTGCATTAATGATGTAGTAGAGGAGAATTCAGCAGCATCCTACCAGGCCCACCATCTTCCCCAAACATCAAAGGAGCAAGTGTCTGATGTGACTTAAGAGGTTGTAGGAACTCCAAAAAATCACTCATTCCTCTGAGATTTCTGCCCTCGATGTTCTAACAAATGGGAACAGTCTCCAATGCCCTGTCCTCTTGTGACCTTAGCCCCAGTGTGCCCTAGATGTGATAGCTGTCATTGAGAGCCGAGTGACTGGCTTGGACCACCAGCAGACACGGCTGGGGCTTCATCTGAGGTGAGTCAAAGAACACACATTCAAAATGTTCTAAGCCCTATAATAACAGGGAGAAGGTGGCCCCAAATATGTTGTTTGTAGCATCAGCTAAATGCTAATTTGGAGCTGGTTTTCCTCCCACTTTGCTTGGCAATCTTGACAGAACAAAAGCCAGAATTCCTGAGGAACTAGCAATTACTACTGAGTTTCTAAGGGCAAAACTCAGAAAACATCTAAGAAAAAAATAGTCATAAAATCTCTGATTTCTGAAAAATAAACAGAGTTCCTCCCCTCTGAAAACTCTGCTTCATACTATCTTTGGTAGGATTTCCAAAATCACCTGTATATAAAAGCCTTGGGCTGGGTGTCATTTATGCAAGGCTAAGACGGTGGATCACTCTCTTACGGTCAGTCAAATATGTTAATAAATTTCTTTCAGGCCTAGTTAGGAGCTCAGCCTGTGCATTTTAAAGTTGAGAGTAGCTACTCTCAGCTACTCTCAGTACAAACTACTCTGCTGAAAAAAGGTAGACTGACCTCCTCTGAACTTCAGCTATGCCTTATCCCTCCTTTCAGGTGGGGGGATTTCTCAGGAATAGTGGGGCAGCTGAGCAGCTGGACTTTCCTATAAAAGGTAGACTATGAGGGTAGAATTGGAAGATTGGGGCATGTGGGTATGTAGGGTATTGATGATATGTGCTAGGGAGAGGGTGGGTTATAGCAAAACTGTAATCTCCAAACTGAGGTTTGGAGATTAAGCCTCAGAAACTCTGTGGTTTAGGCTGTTGTTTAAGGCTGGTAAAGCAGCTGCTAGAGAAAAGGGGAAACAGATTAATTTGAATACTACTTATTAAAATTGGTACTGTGGAGGGGAAGGGGAGAAAAGAAACACATGGTCTGCTCTCAGGGAGGGAAGCATACTTGGTTGAGTAGAGACTTACCTTTTAAAATTCTCCCTTGCTTCTCTCTTCTGTAATTAAGTATGCTCTGAATAGCGTAAAGGAAACGTTACCACTCTGATACTGGGAGCCTGAAGCAACCCTGAGGCCCCAGAGCCTATAAATGTTTCTGAGAGTTTACGGTCTCCTGGTGTAGAAAGCAGTGCCCTTGTCCCTGGCCTTACATGCAATGAAGGCCTGTGAAAGTCTCTCTTCTGATGATGATATGGCAGTCTGACCTCCCATGTGGCCTTTCTCTACTTATTCCTGGGATACCATTAGGGTGTAGAAATTTATGGATTAGCTCTGGGGACAGAGCTGCTCTTTTAAGTGCCTTTGTTCCCTCTTATAGAGGCATAGGAAAGCTATGGATTTTAGGTCTCTGAAGATCTTAGTAGTTCATTTGTAGGCTCTTCCCTATGCCAGAGCAGGCCTGCTGTGGGATCTCTTTGGGAAAGCCAGGAGTATTTCTCAGCTGATGACCACTCAGACACTGGGTTGGAGAGGCACAGCTCCAGGAAGTGCCATCAGAGGTGCTGGAGAATGAGGCCATCCTCAGATGAGGTCTGTCACTGACCTGCTATCTTGGATGGTGATGTCAACCTTAGTGAAGATTGGTGTGCCAGCAGTGGTCTGGTCAGGACATTTCACTTAAGTAACCCCTTGTTCCTCACATGTCAGAGAGTGCAGGGGTGAATCAACCAGCCATTTGCCTGGCACTGCTCTTATTTCAGGGTCACTGTTCTCAGGTTTCTGTGCTCAGCCAAAGATTTGGCAACTCCCTGGTGCTTGTAGCCAAACAGAAAATCTGGTACTTGTGTTAGTGTGACCAGGTCCCTGCAGTGGTTGACAGAAACTGGTCTGAGGGAAAATTACAAGAGTTTGATCTTCAAACAGTGTCCGTCGGGACCCCTACTAGATCTGAACAGCTATCATATCTTTGATATCTGAAAAGCAGGTACTAAGCTGAAAGGCTGTAAGTGGCTATACCCCTGCTCTTCCATCACAAGCCAAATAACAGTTTACAAATATTTTTATTACTTACTGAAGTGAAAATTTTTAAGGCTTTTGGGCCTGAAAAGTCCTGGAAAGGACTTTTTCCTTCATTTGCAAAAAGATCTTAATCAACATTGCAGAATCAAATAGGCTGTGGATGGTTCAAACCCAACTGCTCTGCCAAGCCTCTGGCCATCTAGGATAGGTCTAGATATTCCTTTAATGGGTGCACCAGGATCACAGGCTGCAGCAGGGCTTTGTTGCATAGGGCTAGGTGCAGTGCCGATTGGTACTTCTTGTGAAGAAGGAACAGGAAGACATGGCTGAGGTTGCTCAGCTGATCAGTGGCAGAGTGGGAATGAGCTCCAGTTCATGTTTTATGCATCAAGTGAAAAAAAGCACTTTGTTTTAATCTTCATTAGACTTTTGCAGGAGTAAGGTGAGTTGGAAATTTCTGCCTTATTGATGGAGAAGCTGATATGCTCACCTTGTTGCATACAGAGCCAGACCAGAGACTCTTCTCTGAGAGGAGGAAATAGATATAACTGGGGTTTAACCTCAGTAGGTGTATAAATTACCTCATCCAGGTTCCCTTGCTCTGCAATTAATTTAAGTCCTAAAGTGATGGGATTTAATCTTAGTGTTCTTGCTGGGTCCCCTCTGGCATTTCTGGCAGTGTAGCCTTGGAGAACTCTCACTTGAAACCCTAAGGCTTTCTAAATGCCACAAGAGGTGATATCTGTTTAGATTGCTAGCAGCAGCAGTGGGGAAGATTTAGAGGGTACTGGAGCCATGCCATCAGCTGCCATACTTGCTGGTGCATGGGGAGAGGTAAAAGCATGTTGCATTCTGAAGCTGGGAGGCTTCTGCTAGAAGTGTGGGGATTTGACAATGTTTTGGCACTGGTATAGAGGATGGGGGAATTAGTTCCTCTAGCTCTACAGGTGCTTACACCCCAAAGGCTTTCCTTAAAGTCTGAGGCAGAAGTGGAAGTAACAAAGCTAAGCAAAATTTTCAGGACTGTCTCAGCAGGACTGATATCATCCATTTCACACAGATGAAAGAGATAGAGGGAAAAGGAAAGCAAGCATTGAGAACATTGAATGAGTAAAAATTCATGACTAATATCATTAAAGCATAGCTGAGCCAGCTCATTTGCCCTGTTCTTCGACCACACACTATTTAGCTTCTTTTACTTGAGCACTAACAAATCCAACAGCTGTAGGCAATGTGTAGGCTCAGGGGGTCCCAAAGCCTGGGGGGGCTTTCTTTTGCCCTCAAAGTGAGGTGCTGGGCACAAAAGCAAACATTGAATTGTCGGCCCACACAGGCAGGTGACAGTGGGAAGTCAGCTGCTGATTGCAAATGTTTGCTGACCACAGCTTGCCAGCTCCAGCTGCCAGCACCCAGAAAGCTCTCAAAGCCAGGACCTCATGCGTGATGACAATGGTGGGGGAAACACTGTAAAAACTCTGTTGCATGTTTTAATACATCATAATGTGGCTGATATCAGTGTGCTGGTACTGAAGGAGTTACTGGAGGCAAGAGGCTCTTCAAGCAGATAGTTTTGCTTGAATGGAGCAACAGTTGGGCATGAGCTAGCACTGTGCTCCTGCACACTTGGAGGTCAGGTGTGCATGAGAGATTTCAGTGATCAGGCTGAAACAGCACCTGAAAATCTGGAAGGAAATGTCATCTGTCAAAGCCTTCATTTCTTTAGTTTAATCACTCTTGTCATGTTTTGGACAGATAGTTTTAAAAATAAAACCTAGTGGCAAGAGACTGCATTTGATTCTCAGCTTTGCCATGAATGCTCTGGGCTGCCTCTTGCCAGGCATCTCTGTGCCTGCATTTGTAGATGGGGATTTTGCCTCTTGCGTTATAAACTCTCTCTGGGGTAGGAATTGTAAGATTGTGTGTTCTGCTCAAACGTTTCAGAACTTACATGGAAGGAGTGCTTCACAGAAGGTGAGGTTATTGGTAGTTATTAAAAATAGACATCCAGATATAACCTGGCTGTTCTTCTATAGGGCTCAAAGCATCTGCTGCTGGCTGTGGTTAGTCAGAGGATACCTTTGGTCTGACTCAAAATAAAGCTAGCTTTTATTGCAATAGTTAGTCAAACAACCTCAAATTCTTTCTATAGATGGAAAAATCTGGCTGTTGCTTAATTGGAGGTACAAACTTCAGAGCCCTGGAGAGATGGGAATGCAGATTACCTGGAGGCAGATTAAAAGGGAGGCTTACAAGATAAATTGTCATGGGCTTCACTCATTTGCAGCAGCGTGACTTCCAACACTTGTTACTTTTCTGCATTAGAAGTGATGAGTTTGCACAGATTCTCTGGACATCTGTGGAAGCCACAAGGCGTATGGAGATGCTTTAGTAAAACAGCAGACTTGGGCAATGGCCATATTTGCAGAGTGACTAAGTGGCAGAGTTGGGTCTGCCAGTTCATGGTCCCCAGCCATGCATTGAAGCATGAAGGGAAAACAACATGTGGGTGATGGAGCAGAAAGCACTTAGTTCTCACATGGGACCTTCTCCTTTTGAACAGATCTTGCCCTTACAGACATGCACGTGGTTCCTGCCAAGTCCCTCCACAGGGCTGAATTTGACTGAATTTCCTATAGTACATTTCAGGAGGAGGAACATGTTCCCCACAGCCACCAATTCTCTCTGGCAAACAGTAGCATGTGTTTCACTGGGCTTTCCACAAACCATTTCTTAGTTTGTTTGGTCACAGAAGCTGTCCTGTACCAGCACTGTCTGTCCTAGCTGGATCTGCCGGTGCCACCGTGAAGAGTTATGTGTGCCACACTCTTTTAACAAGTTTTTCCCAAACAGATAGTATAAGGTTCTATTTTCTTTGATATGGAGTACTCTTGGGGGAAAACACAGATTACGACTGTTATTTCTTAAAATATCTTCTATTCATTAGCTGCTGGTAATAGAATCAAGGTGTTATCAGTAAACCAGATTCACACAACACGTCACTCATTCACGTTCACTCATTAGCGGGAGCAGGCATTAGAAGGCCAATCCCAATGTGAATGCTTGGAAGCAGAAGGTCATCCTGATGCACCACTGCTTTCTGGGCAGGTCTTTAGAAATTCTTTCAGAGGGCACCTTGTTTCACCACCTGTATACATAATTCTGTAGTCTTAATCTGTGTAGAGCAGCCACTTCCCTCCAGGGTGTGATCCAAGTTATATAACCTGTTGCAGGTTCTAATGTGTGCTGGTAGTCTTGTAGAGCATTAAACACTGGTGGTCTAAATTTATAATTTCTTCCAAATTCATGAGGATTTAATTATCTCTGAAGCTTATCAGCCCCTAGGAAATTTTCACATAATATCTTCTTAGCATATATCTGTCTTTGGCCTGCAGTATTTCCTGGTAACTCTTTCTCCATTTGAATCTATAGAAGCATACAAACTTGTACAAAGGGGGCTTCTATGATACCAGGAGGTAGTATTTAATTGGGGTGGTGGTGGAACATGTATGTCCTCTGTGGCCTGTGGTGGGCTTAAATTAATTTGGAATAAGCTGGATGGATAGCAGTACTTGGGCACATTAATGCTGTCATCTTCACATGGATGGAGTTGACATTTACTTACTCCAACTGGTTTAAGAGCCTGTATGTGATACATAGCTCGTTCACAGCTCCTCTTCATGTTTTGCAGGCTGGAAGGGGTTCCCTGGTGATCCAGCTCTCTCATACATGGGGCGATCACCTCCTCTGCCAGCTGTGTTGTAATGCCCAGCATGGCTGCTGGTGAAGAATAGAGTTCCTTGCAGACTCTAGAAGTGTTAGGAGAAGCAGTGTAATTGTGTAGCACCCAGTAGATACCAATGTACATCTCTGCCCTACATGGGAACTTACCAGAGCAGGATGGCCCAAGCTTTCAAACCAGGAGAGAGCTCTGTGGGATCCCAGCCATATGGCATACAGTGCTGGTTACTCATGAATAGGTTTGCTAGGGGTTTTCCTACACGTGTGGTCAATGAGACAGTCTGCCCTTCAGCAGGTCTCAGTTAGTCTGGCTCCTTTTTGAGCAGCACTGGCTCACACTGATGCCTTTGCTAGTGCTCCTGGTTGGCTTTCTGTGGTCTTGCCCAAATGAGTCTTGGTCTGCTGCTGCTGCTGAAAGAAAAAACCCGATTGCTGGCTGCACAGCAAACATCTCCAAAGAAGTCTGAGCTGTAGTTAGTGTGGAGCTGACCAGTCTGAATGTAAAGCCAGACAGCTAGTCTGTGGAAAGGTGTATTACATCTTGGGTGCCCACAGTGAAGGAAAGGGGTAAGTGCTCTGAAATTCTTCCTAAATCTACCCTTGCCTTTTCACCTTCATGGAGTCTGGCCCTCTGAAGAGGCTCCTGTCCTGAAAAGCCAAAGTGGATGGGGTTGGGTTAAAGGAGCACTGAGACAGGGAAATTTGAGGGCTCCTGATCACCATTACATGGGCCCTTCACTACTGCAGGATCCCTCAGATCTTGTTTTACGTCTTACCTGGAGGGCTGGCTTTCAGTGCAACTGCAGCAGACCCCGTGTATCTGATCTATCAGCAGCCTGATGCTCTGATCTGCACTATAACCAGCAGCAGGGGCACCAGGATGCATGGAGGAATCTGACTACTGTAACCAGGGAAACAGGAGGAGTGGGCTTCTTAGGAGGAACCAAAATGGAGAAACATTCTGAACTAGTACATTCATTCATAGCACAGTGGAGAAAACCAAAAGGGTTGTGCTGCTGTGTGTGACAGCTGACTGTGTAGCTATTACCCATGATGGTGAAGTTGGCAAGTGTGTAAGTTAGCATACATTCCATGTCTTTCCATCACTGGCATTTCCTGATAGTTTTTGACAACATTCAGAAGTTACAAACAGAATTATAAATTTAAAACATGTGGAAGCTTTTGTATAGTCTGATAAAAAGTATAAAACAGCAGGAAAGTTTGAAAAAGTCATGCTGACATGTCAGTGAAGCAGAGTCACTAGGTGTGGATTTAAGAGCTAAGTGAAGTGCTACAGGCTGTTTCATAAAGCCAAGTTTCTTACCCAGCTTACTACAGAGCTGTCATTTGGGAAATCAGAGGCACGTGCAGCCCTACTTGACAGACCGTGCTCTGCATTGACTTCACTGGGGGTTTGCAGCGCCAAATGCCTTCTCTTCTTTATTTATTTGTCACTGTGATGGACACCCTGCCAGCCATGGCAACTAAAGCATTTGTTAACTGTCATGCCCTTAACTGGAATTAACTCCACCTACTTTTCCCTGCCGGTTCAGTCAAACGTCTCTGCTACAGCCAGGTTATTTCTCAGCCTCTGCTGCTGGTTTCTCTGCAAGGGCACTCTTGTAATTGCTATCTTGCAGTAAGAACATTTTTGTATCAGTGTCCCTATCTCCCCCAACAGGAAGAGCTGCCTAACCCCATCCTCTCAGCCTTAGAAAAGCTATTTGCAAATACATCAGGAAGGAGGCACTTTTTCAGTCGTTATAAATCTGAGCTTTTACTGGGAGGTGCTTTATCTATGCCAGCTAATCTAGAGTGTCTCAGTGCTTTACACTGAGGATGAGGGTAATTATCTTTAAGCTAACTCACTTTCTTAGTGAGCACTGTTCTCTTTTACTGCTGCACTGTGGCCTCCTTGTGACCAGGAATTGGTTTTCTCTGCAGTACTCTCCTCACAGAAGGGAATTGAGTGCATTTAATAAGCTAATGTGCTCTGAAGTGGGGGTTGTATTAAAGATGCAATACCTGATCACAGACTGATCTTATAAATATTTACTATTTTATATGCCTGAAGCAGTCTTATGCATTTAAACATTGGCAGTGAACAGCAAGTACATTTATAAGGATGTGTGTGGTACCACCCTTGTGCTAGAGCTGATGTCATGAGGCCAGGAAAGCTCTGTGCCTTATCTCTTGGGGACCAGAGAAGGCCAGAGGCCATTGGCACCGACACCATACAGTGTGCCCAGGCAAACATTTGGGTTGGAAATGTCTGTATGTTCTGGCCACATGGGAAGGAGGTGTATCTTTGGGGTGCAGCTAAAGGGCAAAGAGGCTGAGCTTAGAGTTCTCCTGTGTCGCAGCTTAGTGGCTCTGCTGCTGTGTGGCAGAGCAGCACTGGGCAGATGCAGAAGTGTTTCTCCAGCCAAACAGAAATCTACCACAGCACAACACATAATACAGATGAATTAAAGTAACTCACCAGGGCAGAGAAAACTCAGCTGAAGTTATTCAGCTGGGTTACTGACAAAGATGTGTCAGGCAATTAGTGATCCTCACAATATGCCCTGTACCTGCTCAGACAGAGGAAGGAGCTGACAGTAAACACGCTGTTAAAATATTAAATGTGTCCAGTTCTCATGGCAGAAGCATTTGTTATCAGTCTGTGCTGTTCTGTTAGCTCAAGGCATCCAGATAAGGATGAGGGCAAACTAGGAGAGCTGTGCCTCAACACATCAATCATTCAAAAGCATTATGTATTTAAATGTGCAATTGGAACTGATTTGAGTCTCTTGAGGAAAAAAATCCTGTGCATGCATCTCCTGGGAGAAGGTGCTTTAGTTTCTGTGTTTCAGGGTCTTTCATTGCACAGGAGTTTTGTTATGGTAAGGGTTTCTGCAGCAGCAAAGGATGGGATACTGTGTTCTGGTTTTCCTCAAACACTGAGGGATGGTCTGAGGACCTGCCTTGTGAACTTCAGAGAAACAGGAATGGCTGAACTCTAAGTAAAGCAGGTAAGATGGAAGGTTTCTATGATGGCTCTTTGTCTTAAAACATTCCTAACCATGCTCTGCCTTCCTTGTGCTGGATGTGGAACATTAAGTCTTTTGTCCACAGAGCACAGCAGAAAACCTGGGAAGGAGGAAAGCAGCATTTTCCCAGGTCCTGGAGGATTAAGGGACCTGCACAGCATCACATAGGAAATCAACAGCAGAGTGGGAACCAAGCAAATTCACTAGTAGTGATTCAGGCTAGAGGCTGGCCCAGCCCAAGACATATAAAACTGCATCATCCTTCTGACTGGATAAATTCCACCGAGGGAGCCACCTGCCAGCACACAATGTGGTCATCATAATTGAAACACTGAAGGAGAATTGAATTGAAACCAGAAGGAGAAAAAAGATATTCTGGACATTTTGAGATTTCCCAGTTTGGGTATTTTCAAAATTAAATGCTTCTAAATGTTGCTTGGAAAAGACTCTGCAGCTGTATTTGTGTGCAAAGGTGGTGATCTTATATACTATTATGTAGGATGGAAGGAGTCACATCAAAGGCAAAGGAAGGCAAACATGTAAAGCTGAAACTGCCTCATGAACAATCAACCACACAAGAAAGCTGTGAGCTCACAGTTTTCTCTCTCTTTTCAGATAAATCCAAGAAGTCTTCATAAATTTTTTTATTCATTTTTTCACCTTTCTGAATCCAAATTAAAGCTAGTTGTGAAACAAAAATTTCCCTTTTTGATGCTTCTCTATTATAACTTCTTATGTTCTGCCAGCATATGACTCAGCTTAATTGGCATTGGAGAGACTAGAGACAAAGAAAAATCTCATAAACACAGAATAGAAATCCCACACAAATATTAAAACAAAGCTATTGCATTGTTACTAGCAGTTCTAGAGACTTATTTTCTGAAAACTCTCAGGTCTGCAGTATCTTCCACAGTATCAATCCCAGTATGTTATGTGGTCATTAGTCCGAAGAACATATTCATTTATGAGTCTGACATGGCTTTGTTAGTCAAGACTGGCAAACTCAGTTATGAGTTTCTTTCCCAAAGATCCAGTATTTATTATGTGTCATCAAACATCTTGATAATTTGGTGGCTGGCCTTAGAGGCTTGGAGTGCTCAAACAAAGCCTGGGGAAGAGAACTGGAAGATCTGGAAGGAATGACGTGGAGGAATGGCAGTGCTGCCTCCAAAGCTTGTTGGGATTGTGGGATCCACAGTGATTCCAGCCCTCTGCATCCTCATGCTGCAACAGGGGCTGTCATGAAAGCACAATTTAGAGCAGGGTCACTACTCCGGATCCTGCTGCACATGCCTGACATGTCATATTTTCCATCAGTGGCAGCCAGAGAGGCTGTTTAGGAAGAGCCTGCAAGCTGTTCCAGGTCTACTCCACTCAGACCTGAGTCCACGAACCTTTTGTGTGTGTTAGAGGGCACACCTTTGCTTTTACCATCTAGTTATGGACCTTGTTTACTGTGAGTCTCCCAAAAGCATTGGTGAACCTGTTGATGCTGTGGAAATTGGAAAAAATTTCCAGAAGTTGATCACCCCCAGTAGGAAAAAACAGAAGTATGCTTCTATGTCAAGCATTTTAAAACTGCTTAGCTTCAAACAAGGAAGCTTAGTCATAGGCCACAGCCACCAAGATGCCTCAGATGACATGTTTATCACTCTGAGCACTCAGAGTCCATGCTTAGGGTCTCCTCATTAATATCCAGGTGTGGAACTCATTGCGCCAAACTCATGATCTAAAAGACAGGCATCCAAAAACTAATCCAGGTATCTGTATATAGAAGTTACAGATGCACCACCAGCAGATGAGTCACCTTTTTCTAAAACAGGTATCTCAGATTGCTGCTGTGAGTCACTGTGGGCACCACCTCCCTATCTCCCCTGAGTAGAGGATGCTTATTTAACCAAAGTGGATTTCACACATGTTTAAAATTGCTGAAGTTAATTGAAACCTGTTCCCACCATCTTTGCCCTGTGAAAAGAGACACATGAATTCTGAGTCATCTTGAAAGACTTTTTGCTGAAGGGGGATAGTGGACAGGTGAGTGCAGGGCAGCCTGATGCTCCGTCACCTGCTTGAGGTGAGAAAATATCTTGACCTCAGTCACTGATGTAGTTGTTCAAGGCTTTTAAAAAATTAGTTTGGTTTTCTAATGACGCATTTACCAGTGATCACCAAAGAACAATGTATCCAAGCATAATTTCCTTGGGACTCAGGATCAGGCCAAATCCATTTTAGCTGATAATATGGTAGTAAAATGTGTGATATTTGAATCACCAGTATGTAATTAGGCAACTCAAAAGGACAGGAAGAAGCGAAATACTACAATTGTGTAAGTCTCCTCCTGTTTCTGAACATTAAAAGTCACATGGCAGGGGTTACCAGAATTGCGTGATTAGCTTAGAATTTTTTTATTTTATATAACTATGTAAATATGACAGAATGTTAGACCTCTCTGCAGATGAAGGAACACATAATTAGGATCATTTTGTCAAAATGACAATTTCACTTAGTCAGCATACAAGGTGCCTGAAGGTCATAGGCATTTTCAAAAGGGATAAGTGTTTCTTCTGTTTGAGTGATAAAGACCAGAGTTTTGTAGAAAGCTATTTTAGGAGAACTGAGAAAAAAAAGTAAAACAAACAACTGTGTTTGTTACAAAGCCAAAGTGGCATGTAAGAGCTGTCGTCAGTCTGTTCTCTATTATGAAATACTATTTCTTCTGTAAAGTCTTGTATCTTTCCATGCAGTTTAAAATGAAATAAAAGACACAGTTTTACAAGGTTGGTTTTTTCAATTAAGAATAAACTGCATAAAACTGAGGATTTGATTGTCTTTCTGTAATGTCATCTTTCAAAATACAGTTACAAAATTACCAGATTATAAAACAGCTAACATTAATATGTATGAAGCATCTATCCCAAACCCAAACCTCAGTATTCCGCTCCATGACTGATACTTTTGTGTTATTTATGTCTATATACGTATGTTCCTACTTGAGTGTGACTACATGCATCCACACACATACTGAATCACAATTGTTTTGCCTTCCGGATTTTCTCTACTGTCTTTTTAAAGCTAAACTCGGAGCTTATTTTTAAACAGGAGTTGAAGTGCTCGCATTTCCCACGACTCCAGCAGCAGCAGCAGCAGCAGCAGCAGCCGCAGGAGGGCCGGGCGCTGGGCCGGGCCGGGCGGGATTGGCCCGGCGCGCTCAGGCGCCCTGGGCTGTCGCACACCCGCGGCTCCGGGCCCCGCTGACCGGCAGTAACCCCGGGGAAGCCCAGCCCACTGCGGGTGTTCCCCACGATCCGGCTCTGCGCCGGCAGCTGGCGCTGGCTGCCGCGGGGCCTGTGCCGCCCCGCAGCCGTGCTGTGACCGTGGCAGCCGTGGGACGGAGCGCTGCACGGCCCCCCGGGACAAGAGCTCCCTCAGGGGCTGGGCTGCGGCGAGTGGCCATTCAGCACATGATGCTCCTCCACCGCTCTGCTCTGCAGGGCTGCTCTGGTGCCATCTCCGCCACGTGCTCTCCCGGGACTTGGTTCCCTCTTTCCGAAAGTCCCCGCGGGCTTGTGAGGCCCGCATGGAGGGTCAGCAGTGGCTGGTGCTTTCTCGGTGTGGTTGGGATGCCTTGAGAGGCTACCTAGAGCAGAGGGCAGTCAGTGTTAAAGGAATAAAGTAGGAATTTATTAAAAAGGCCTTCAATTGATACACCTTGGGCAGTACAAGAGCCCGGCTGAGGCTCTACCCAAGATGGATGACCTGTCACATGTTTTCACACTTTTATAAGTTTTAGTCCATTTCCATATTGGGGTTAATTGTCCAATTACAGCTTCAGGTTATAAATCCCATCTTCCCAGATTGCTCTCCTCAATTTGCTGTTGTTTATACATTTTGGGCCTGATGCTGCAATGGAGCCCTTGGTTCTCAGGCTGGAAAAGGATTGTTTTGGCTAACCTGTGAAGAGAACTTGCTAACACTTTATATGAAGTTCAGAGTTATATACTAATGCAGTACAGAATCTGGAAAATATGAAAGCTAAAACTTAAGGCATCATTTGGAGCCCATAGCTTGGAGCAGAGCTGATACCCAGTCCTGCTCCTGGGCATCTCCGGGGGGAATTGCTGAGCTCCCTAGGGCACCCTCCCTGGTCCTGCTCCCAGGCTCCTGGACTGGACACACTGGGTTCCTCACAGCTGTGTGCACATCCCACCCCTGGGGAGTGCGTTGCAGCTGGAACCCGGTCTCCCCTAAAGATCATGTCGGCATCTTCTGCATGTTGTGTTCCGAGCAAAAAGATGCAGCAACCTCTCCCCTGACAGCCTGCCACCCTCCCTGCTCTCTCTCCCTTGGGTCTGAACAAGCAGGCACTTGTTTGCCTGTTCTCTCCTACCCAGCAGAGCTGGCTTGTGCATTAACTCTTCCTTTCCCTCTCCTTCTCTGATGGGTGGAAGATTTTCAGAGGAGCAAAGTTGGGGTGCACTGGGATTGTAGCCCAAATGTGCAGATTACATAGGAAACCAGGAATGATCATGCATGAAATACATCCAGGCAATGACTTAAAAATGCTGAGCTGGCACTGCTGAAGGGGTTGATAGTGTAGGAAAACATATTTTAGGCAGGGGATTTAATAACAGTCTTTAACGAAGAGGGAGAGGCTGCGATTGGAGTTGCATGAAATCCAGAGGGATCATTAACTTTATTTTTAGGCTTGGCTGAATAATCAGGAGTTTTGAAGACTTGACTTGCCTTCTCAGTTTCACTTGTTTTAGGAGGGGCTGTGCTGTCATAGCTGGGATCAAAAGTGCACCAGATTACCAGAAGCAGCACCTCTCTTGTCACTTCCAGGGACATAGTGCTGTGACCAGCTGATGAGCAGGAGCATTTGATTTGCTTTTTTCTACAGCTCAAAGGAGCAACATGTCAAATTGGTTGGGCTGGTCACATATTTCCAGGTGGAAGAACACAGCTGCTGGAAGAGCCTCAACCTTCTGTCTGAACAACACTCTTGTCATCCCCTTGCTCCAATTTGCAGCACGCTGACTCTGGCTTACTCACTCAAAGGGCTTTCCAGCAGCAGTAGCTGCAGCTGGAAACCAATGCATGGCCCTGTTTTTCCAAGGGATTCAGCATGCCCAGCTGCAATGGTCTGGTGATGCCAGCAAGCATGGGCTGGATCAGGGGTCCCTGTGTGCTGCAGGTGGCAAAGATGCCACAGCCACAGACAAGGCCATTCCCTCTGCCTGCTTGGGCATGGAGCAAGCTGGTGCATGCGGAGATGGTCTTACTCGCCACTATGATCAAAAGATGTTTGGGTGGGGGGGCAGGGAAGGTGCTATCAATTAAAGTGATACTTGGTCAGGTGATTTCCCCCTTTTCCTTTCACTTCTCTCCAGCTGCAGAAGGGGTGGGGATAAGCAGAGACACACTCTTGGATGAGGAAAATTCCCCTTGCTGAGGCTGATGAACCCGCCTGACGGGAGGCGGCTGCCGGTATTACGTGTTGTGCCGCATGTGTATCCGCCAGCCACAAGGCCCTGGCAAGGGGCCCCGGCTGGAATTAACCTGCAGTAACCCCAGGCGCAGGGGCAGCCTTGGCGGGGTGTGCCTGCCTGGCCTGCGCTGGAGTATGAAAGCCATTATAATCCACTCATTCATGATGCTTAAAGAGCCAGAGGCGTTTTTCCCCTGGTTCTCCTGGAAGAGAGAAGGGTTTGGAAACAGTAAGGCACAGCATTCCCCATCCTGATGGAGCATCTCGTGCTTTACCAAGCCCTGCCCACCATGTCATCAGTCCAACAAGTTTTAAAGTAACATTTATCATTTTTATTATGAACAAATAAAATTTCAGATCAGCACAACCAGATGTTTCCATATTAGTAGAAATTATTTCAAAAAGTTTTTTTTTTCCCAGTACACAAAACAGAGATACTAGTATGCAGAAATCCCTAAGCTGTGAAAAATCATATCCTACTCATATTTCAACAGTGACAGAGCTTAGACAATGTGCAGATTCAACTTTCCAATCCTTCCCTGAAAACTCAACACTTAGACTTCTGCTCTTCACAATACCAGCAGGGCTGGGAACAGTTTTGGAAAACAAACCAGTCCATGCTTCTGCCAGCAGCGGTGTGTGTGGTTCGTATTGTTTCTTCCTGTGCTCGGCTGGTCAGCAGCAAGCCC
Source organism: Pseudopodoces humilis (assembly GCF_049639895.1). Taxonomy (NCBI): domain Eukaryota; kingdom Metazoa; phylum Chordata; class Aves; order Passeriformes; family Paridae; genus Pseudopodoces; species Pseudopodoces humilis. The sequence continues at coordinate 17,632,353 of NC_142208.1, forward strand.
CAACACACCTCTAGGAGGCAGGGTGTAACCCCCTCCCCGTTACAGATAGGGAAACTGAGGCACAGAGCGTTTTTAAGTGACTTTGTCCCAGATCATGCAGTGAGCGAGTTGTTAAGCTGGGAACAGGTCCCAGCTGCTTTAGCCATGAGGTCCCACTGCTGCTTTTTCTGCTTCCACCTTTCACAGACTCATTTAAGCTAAACATACAGACGATGCGTCCAGGACACAAACATGCCACCAAAAATATATATATATTTATAGGTGTATATATATATATATATATATATCTCAAACAAAGTTCTACTTAAAGTGTTGTATCTGTTTCTTAATCTAACAAAAATTCTAACTCAAATACATTCAAAATCACCTGTACCCACAGTTCAATGTAGGCAATTAAATAATTAAGAAACCCCTTGAATGTTCATAACTCAGAAAAAAACCCCAAAAAACGGCAGATAGCTGTCAATACTTCTATGTATATTAAAGAAAGATTTAAGGCACCCAGAAATATTTGCCAATCTACCTTTAAAGTGACTGGACAAACACCAGGACTGTTTGGTTACTGCCCCTCAACTTCCACTCTCATTCCAGATTCTGGACCCAAATCAGCACTTGAAATTTGAACTCTTGATGTCAACACCTGCTTCTCTGCTGAGAGGATGTGAAATACTGCTGCATTTCACAGCATGCATCTTTACTGTAGGGTATGTCACACTACACCTTAAGGGCACCAGGAGCAAGGAAATAATTCTCCCCTTCTCCCTTCCCCACACCCCTTTCAAATTATTGGCTGGAGCAAATTCATCCTCTCTGGGGACTTTCATGAGTTCAGAGGGGTTTACACTAGAGCAAAGTTAGCCCACAATTACAGAGCTAACAGTGTTTCTCTTTTTTTGGAGGGCCTTTTCTTTTTCTTTTTCTTTTCAAATGGTAGGATACTACTCTAGCCACAACTCCCTTTGATCCAGCCAGCACCCAGGCAGTCAAGAGCCTCAAAGCAGTAAGGAACTATCTCCTGAAACCAGAAGCTGAAGGACTCTCTTCTCCATTTGTCCCTGCTCTTCTTGGCTGGAGAACACATCACTCCTTATGGCTCAAAAACTCAGAGTCCCATTGCTGAGCATAAACAAAGTTATGGTGGTGGCAGGGAGGGGAAGGTATGAAGACAGACTCATTTTCTGAGTAACAAGCTTGTTCTTGTTAAGGAGAACATCACAGAACTATCCTAGCTCCTGACAATTTTCACTGCAGCAGGAGGAAGCAAAGCTGCAGACACTTGCTTCCACGAAGCTTCTCTGGCTGTGACATGGCAGAGCTGAGGTGAGGAAGTTGGCATCTGCACTGTCTCTGCCTTCCCTGGCCTGCCTGAATAAGGGAGATGCTGCAAACCCCACTCAAATATCACTTTGTTCCAGCTACCTCTTGTGCTTTCCTCCAGCTCCGATTGATGCCTTGAAGCAACAAAAACAGTACTATTGCTACAACTAATGATAATAATAGTAATAAAAGTTAATAATAACTAGGAGAATTAAGGGGGAAAAAGCATGTTCAGCTCAGTGAAGGGTGTGACACCATGACGTCCAGAATGTAACCGACCGCCTGAACTCAAGCTGGTCTCTGCAACTTGCAGGAAACAACACCCACGTGGACTTTTTTCCCCAGCGCCCTCCAGCTGCATGCCCACGTCGGCTCAGTGATGTAACTGACCTTTCTGCAGGCTCAGCCGCCCTCGCTGCCTGCCTCACTGGCAAAGGAGTGAGGTGGCGAGATGGCTCGCCGAGGGGGCTGGGAGGCAAGCTAAGGGACTAACAAGGAGCTGTTTTTGCATCTCCTTCCCACTCCCTCTGGGTAGCAGGGAATGGCAAGCCAACACAGCCAACCCTGGGCAAGAAAGCACAGAGGTAGCTCACACTGGTGGCAGTGTCTCACCTTGAGGTCTCAACTTCCTCGAGCCCCCTGTGCCACCTGGCTCCAGACTGGTGTTTCTCAGGCACTTGTTGAGTGGACCCCCCCAGGGATGAAAATACCTGCTCCTGCAGACACCCTCACTCCTCCCTACACCTGCAGGTGCTCCCTTGTCTGGTCCCTGTGCTCAGCAAAGATCTGGATGTGCTTGCCACCCAGAAGGGACCCTGTTTTTCCAGCACATAAAGCAGCTTAACTCAGAGGTGGAGCTTTGGTTTACATCCTTCTCCTCCTCTCCATTTTGGCAAAGTCCCATTTGCCAGCAAAAATCTCAGTGGTGGAGGTGAACAAAACTCACTATGGGCTGGTGCTGCCTCTTGGCAGCCTGTGGCACACCCTTCCACCTGTCCTCCTCCTCACTGTGGCTCTCCAAAACAGCTGTGGAGCTTAGTCATGCTCTGCCTTCAGTCCCTCGTGGCACAGAGGGCAATGCAGGGAGGGAGGCTGTGACACTAGAGGGAGTAGGAATTAAGGCCACCAGCACTCCCCCTCCAGTGCCCACTGCTGTTACCACATGCCCCAGGCACTGGTGGACCTGGCTGGGGATCTGAGAGAGTCTGGGCACTCTCCTCTTCCCAGCCACAGTGGCTAAGAGGTGAGAAGCAGGGGAGAACGCTTCCCAAGAGACATGTTGGAAAGAAACAACTCTTCTTTCTGATGGCAAGAGTGAGGGATGGGGCTGCTTTTCCCAGAAAGAGCAGTTTAGCCATGTCATGTCTGTCAGCAGCCCTTGAGAAAAGAGGAGGGATGTGGCAGAAACTTTGGGGGGAAGGTAGTGGGGAGAGTTTGGCTCAACTCTTCATCTGGCTGGTTAAGGCTTCCCTTAACTAAATAATACATAGCCAACTGCAATGGGCTTCCCCAGGCCACTTCCTACCAGCTTCTCTTCCAGGTAGAGACTGGGACAATGTAAAACAGGAGACAGGTTAGAGAGGCAGGAGAGGAAAACAGAAAGGAAAAGGAGAGGAGGGAAAGGGTGTCCTTGTGTTATAAAGGCAGAGTCCTAGATCTTAAATACATCACGCAAAATGCAGCGTGGGAGGTGGGGGCGTTAAAACTCATTATCATTATCTTAAGCAAACTGGTAGCGTTATTCAGTAGTTAGTTAACAGAACATTAAACTTTTGTCCAGCGTATTTGGAGGGGTTGGGAAGGGAGAAAGGGAGAAAAAAAGGCAGAAGGAGAGATGTGGATGTGTGTGTGATAGGGAGCAGGAACTCAGCCACTCTTGTGACTTCCATCTCCAGTCCGCATTTTCCGAGCCAGGATGACCTCCTTGGAGACCTTCTTGCGATCGCTGGCCAGCCCCAGGAGGCACATGAGGTCAATGAAGGCTGTGGTTAAGTTGAAGCGCCAGCCAAATTCACTGGTGGAGTAGTCATAGGGGAAAGTGTGGTGGTAGTTGTGGAAGCCTTCTCCTGAAAAACATGACCAGGGAGAGGATGTTGCAGAGCTCTAGGTGACAGACCCTTTATCTTGACCTAAAGCACCATATTCCTGTAATGGGCTCTGGATTGAGTTCAGGTTCCTCTCTCCTCTCAGCCCAATTTCACCCTTCTGCAATCTACCCCATCTCGTTTGGGCATGACCCAGCATGTCAGGGCTGGCCCAAATGAGGCAATGACAATCACAGAGGATTTTTGGTGCTTTAGAAGAAAACAAGCATGTGGCAAGGAACAGTGAAAGGCCCTGGCTCCCCAGCTGCACCAAAACACCAGGGGATTCCTAATAGTTTTTCCCCTGCCAACACAAAAAATCTTGTAGTATTAATGCAGCTACCAGTTAGACCAGCAGCAAGCCCCCAACAAATCAGGCTAATCAATAGTCCTACAACACTGGCAATCCTAATGCCAAATCCAAAGGACACTTCCTGATGGGGAAAAAGCAGACACTTAAGCAGACACTTCTACTACACCAGTCAGCCACCATCTGTTCTGGACACTGTCAACATTGGCTTCAGTGCTCACCCCTTCAAAGGTGCCTTGATTCCTGCTCCTACCCCTGAATCTCTGCAGTTCAAATCCCTCTTTACTAAAATTCCACAAGCAGATGCTTTGGTGGTGGAAATCAGTGGAGCCCCAGTGAGGTACGGTGGTGGAAAACAGATGAGGATTTAGGCATGGGAAAACAGATAAGGGCATATGCTGATCCTGGGATGTACTTTCCTAGATCTCCAAAATTTCAGTAAAAAACATGAAGCATCTATCTTGTCTTACCCTCAAGTACCCCAAAAATCACCAGCTGTCCTGAAAATGTGTCAAAATGTGAATCTTCTGATTTTCAAGTTGACAAATCTCAGACAGATATGCAGTGATTGCAGCACACGTTTTTCAGTCTAGTGAACATGGCAGAGAGACCTCTGAACAAGGTAAATAAAATATTGCCATTGAGATAAGAAGGTGCTAAGTGTAGTAGAATTCTTTCCAGCCTGGAAAGAGTCTGATGGGAGCTGATAACCCCACTGCCCTTAGGTACTCACTGGCCAGCATGGGAAACACCCCCAGATGCAAAGGCTGGAAGGGAAGGGTGCAGGGGAAATAGGGAGACCTGGGTTGATAGAAATTCCTAGAAGCAGTTGCGGCCCCAAGAGGCAGTTCCTGTTCTACAGTCCCCCTGCAGCAAAGACACAGATGCTGAACATACCTAGGGCCCCCAGGCTGACCAGGGGGTTCTCGCGCGGGTTGATGTTCTGGTCATACGGCCGGTTGCCAAACATGTGAGCAGCACTGTTCACTAGCCAAGTGGCATTGAGCCCTAAAGTGTAGCGCAGGATGGCTGGAATGAAGAAGCTGATGACGATGGATTCATCCCAGAAGTACCAGGGAACTACAGCTGGCAATGTGAAGCACAGCAACACCACTGAGGGCTTGTAGTATCTGGAAAGGAAGGGACCAGGAGGAAGGTGTTCAGTGGCAGAGGCAGGACAGGAAGGACTGATTCAGCCCTCCATTTGGAGGATTCATGCTCAACTATAAAGGGAAAATTAAGTGCAGAAATGCTTCACTCCTGAGCCTTGTATCTTTTGCTCTGGATGTGCAGAAGTCATGCCTGGAGATTCCCAAGTCCTGTCATTAGGCAAGAGACTCCGACTAAATCCTGCTCCCCTCACATATGCACAGAGCAATGCCCCCATCACCATGAGTCCAGTGCTGCTTTTAGCTTCATCTGTTATTTGCTTCTCAGCTACACTGGTCCCTGTAAAGGCAGCCCCTTCCAGAGTGCTTCCAGAGTCCCACAGATGGTCCTTTCTCTGGCTTTGGCCCAGTGCTGCAACTCCTCCTTGCAGACTTGCCTCTGCCTACAAATACCCCCCATAAGAAGTGCAAGCAAGTGGAACAGATGAGCATACAGATGGGCATGTGGGCTCTCTCACACTAGAAGAATGGCAGTAGAGGAAGGTGAACTACTCTGATGACCCACAAGAAAAATAAGTCTGAGACTGAACTAGGGACTTCCTGACTTAGGCTGGTTACTATATGGTTTCAGTCCCACATCCCTACAGCCCTGATGATAGGCTCACCTGCTCTGGGAATCAATCCTAGTATAGCTCTAGATGGTTGAGAGATACCCTACCCAAGAGGCACCAGTGAATCACAACTGTCCTTCCCACTTACTGCCCCTCTCACATTTCCATTTTCAACCTTCTTTCACCATACTGTTTCCAGAAGACTTAGGGAAGAGGGGCATACACATGGCCTGGAAGGTGTACAATCTCCCAGGATGTCTCAGAGGCACCAGTATGTGGGCTCTGGGGCAGCCAAAGTAGCAGCTGGGCTGTGAGGTGAGCAGGTGGGGGGGCTTTGTGGTGGGAAGCTCAGCCAGCTGCTGGCAAGATGCTGCCAGGTAGGCAGGCAAGAGAAGGGTATGGGAGGGCTAGAGGTAGCACTGGGTTCTAAACACTTCCCATAGGAGAGGAGCAGCTAATTTCTCACAGTTCATCTCACAGCAAAGCCTTGGGCATTCTGAAGAGTCACATTTCTCACATGATGCCCTCAATCATCTCACATTCCATCGAAGCCACTTGAGTTCCCAGCCCATTTGTCCCCGCTCCATTCCCCATGGCTCCTCACTAGGGCTGACCCCACCACTCACTTGCGCTGGAACATCACCACTTTGTCAGCCTTTATGTCACTTAGGTCCAGCTTCTGTCCTTTCTCGATGACATCCGGGTGCTTGCGCACAAGGAGCCAGCCAATGTGGGAGAAGAAGAAGCCCCGCATGGCATTGTGTGGATCTGCATCTGTTTCGGAGAACTTGTGATGGACACGGTGGTCCCGGACCCACTCATAGATGTCATTCTGCAAGTCAACAGGAGTGAAAACTTAGGGTCAGGGCTGGACACATTCCCTTCAAATTATAAAATGGCCTGAAATGTTTAAATACTTAAATCCTATTGACCTGAACTCATATCAGTTGCATTATGTGTTATTAGGGTTTGTGATTTAAAACAGAGGTTGGGTTTTGGCTGCACCTCTCCAGTTTTTTGGGAAGCAGCTCCAGGTGCCTCAGTGCTGCTCTTTGATTGGCCAACTCTGGGAGTTGCACCACACCCATGGTGCTGCAGGCTCTGATTGATTAGCCTGTGCCCCACCCCTGCAGCAGCCACTCTCGTTGGCTGGCTGGTGCCCTACCCTCCTATGCTCGCCTCCTGTCTCATCCCCATCCCTGTCCCCATTCCCATCCTTGCACAGTGCCAGCCAGGGATGACCTGCCCCTTCCCTGTACCTGACATTTCCCATAGGTCATCCTGCCTTGCTTGTCCTGGGATTGCCTAATCACATGTTTAACTTGTGGGGAGAGGGGGGTGAGGCTTTTTTTTAATTTTTTTTTTCCTTTGGAAATCAAATAGTCTTAAAATTAAGGTTCCTATTTAGAAAGAGAACAAACACATAATTTCAATGACATTTCTCAAAAATACCTCTCTTCAGACCCATTACTGTTGCATTTAAGCAGGAAAATCAATACAGTTTGGAAAATGTCAACGCTTTTATCATTTGTATTATGAAATGATTGCTTTGGCTGGTTTTAAGAATAGATTTTCATAAGCCTGTGATCATTTCTTTGTATCAAGATTTCAATGAGCTTAAAGCCTTGTATTACACCATCCTAGAAAACATGAAATAGAGATCTAACCATGGCTCTATTACCTGTATTACACAAGAGGCTCCTTAATCTCTTACATACCCAGGACTTTTCCTGAAAACACTCTGAAGGCAGGGAAATGGCATAATCATCCCTATTTCTTGCCTCAAAAGACTAAAGGACTTGTCCACACAGGGAGCCTGTAACAGAGGCGCAACTCCTCAAGTCCCTTTCAACCACTCATCCTTTAACTGAGATAAAATTTACCTGCAGGCCATTCCAGAAGGCAATGATAGACAAGGGCCAGGACTAAACTCTTGCTTGTTTCCAGATACTGGGAACTGCTGCCTTCCTTCAAGCCAAATATCTCCAGGTATCAGCAACCCTTGCTGATCTTGGCCAGAGCTTGGTCACTCAGTATTCCCCCAGAAGAGGGTGGCCCAACTGCCCTCCCCATCTAGTAAGCAGAGAAACTCAACCAGTACCTATGCTGGAAAAGTTTCATCAGTGACCCAAAGTCTCTTTCACATTCCAGACCCTACACAGGAGCATATAACATGAGAAAGCCCAGTCTGAAAGTTGACAGACAACTTGGGTTTGCACAGATGTCTTGCTGGAGGCAGAAGGCACAAATTTGGAAGGAGACCATGTAACGCAGCTGGATCATGGCATGACTTCATCTGCCACACCCTGTCTACAAACAAAATCAGGAGTCTCAAACCTGAAAAATTATATCTTGACCCAAACTTTAGCTCATTATCTTTTCTACTGGTCTTATTTTGGGATCACCTCTAACTGCTCTCTGACTGAAAATCTTCTAAGAAGAGCAAGCAAAGCCAAGGAGAATGTCTTCTTCCTTGGGAGTTTCCAGATACAGGCTATAACCATGAGAGCTTCTGTTGTGCTGCAGCTGACAGGTCTTGCAGGTGGGAAAGCCAGTTAAGAGACAGAATTCACAAATTCACTGAAATTACAAATCACTGGACTCTGAACAGCCAACAGGCATTTTCTGGAGGACCAAAGATAAGACAGTCCATAAACTTCTGTGATCTTAAAAGTTACTGATTCCTCTGCTGCCACTGATAGGAATGAGATAAATTCAAAATAAATTTTTTCTTGATCTCACTGAAAGTAACTATTAAAAAAATCCATGGGGAATAGTATTGAATTTTCAGTGAAACTTTGGATTAGTTCCTATTGAAGTTGAAATATCTGTCTGTCTCTCATCTTTGTCTATTCCTATCCCCTACAGCAATAGCTCAGCAAATTCTTTTCCCCTCTGCCCTATAACCCTGTGAAAGATGGTCTTTGTACAGGACTAGCTAATACACAGCAACCCATCCTGTTGCCTTGATGAGTACTGGACCACTGGCTGGAATCAGCAGCTTGGTCCCTCCCCTTCCTCATGAAAGACTGCTGTTTGGTATTGTCAGAGAAGAAGACATTAAATGATGCTTTAGAAAGCTTCTCAAGGCTTAAAAAAATTTACTCTTTTTTGATTACATGTAAACAAAGTAATATCCTCTGAAGAATTACTTAAAGAGCACAGCACTTGATACTTCTGTGTTCACCTTTTTATAGCAGAAAGTGCTGCATTCTGACACCTTCCTGAGTGCTTCCCACAGACAAGCAACCCTTCAGTACAGTTGGAGGATGGAGTGTTGTTCGGGCTGACTTACAGCAGCAAGCCTGAGAGGATTTATTTTTCTGTGCCATGGCAATCTGGGTTTTCACTCTGACTTCTACAGATTTGCAGTTTTATTTACTTTGGGGACTGTGAAGTACTCTCACAGTAGTTAGGCAATATCCTGAGGTTAGTGCTCTTTGAGAGGTGAAGCAAACTCCCAAGGTGCTTAACAGTGCCTGCAGTCACTTGTGCCACTCCAAATGGGCCCAACCCTTCTCTCCTTAAAATATCACTAACCTGGGACAACTCTCTGGAAGCCAGTGGTGTGATTTGTAACATGATTAGTCCTAATCTGAACGACAGAAACATCCCCTAAATCTCAACAAGTTCTTGGTCTTTAGGGTGTAGCACATTCTACATCCTGTAGAAATCTACATCCTTGGCTTTACAGATGTCTTCTCCTCTATCAGCCACACAGCAAAAGGAGAGTGAAGCAACATCAGGAGAACACGTAACACTTCCACACCTCTTTCATAGGATCTGGTGCAAGCACAGGGAGACCACACCTTGGAGAAAGGTACATTCCTGCTTTGGAGAGCTTTCCTACCCCTGGTCTTGGCCAGTTGTCCTCTCCCCATGGGGTTTGTCACAGAGTCAACCTCTGATGGGACAATAGGTAAAGACAAGGAGACAGACTCTAACACTGCGGTGTTAGATAGAAAGGGCCGTCTTTTTTCCTAACAAGAAGTGGTAGGAGATTGGAACCTCTTCATCAGATTGTGTCCCATATCTGAGACAGGGATTCATGGGAGCACTTCCTTCTGAGCACCAGTGACACACTGAGAAAGTGCTTACCTGGAAGGCCATGGAGTTCGCAATAGTCAGGAAGATGCGCAGGGGCAGCGTGGCTTTGTAGGACCGATGACTCCAGAGGCGGTGAGATCCAGCTGTGATCCCCAGAGCACTCACCACAAAACACAGAAGAGCTACAAAGGAAGAGAAAGTGTTTGAGCAGTTAGAGCAAAGCTTCAGACAGAGCAACACAAAGGTGGGCCTTCCCCCAAAGCTTTATAAACAAGAGACAAATCCATGGAGAGCACAGATTGGGGCAATAAAATTCAATGTGAGAGTGCCCAAGCTACCACAGCCCTCCTAGGCAATGTGGGACAAATAAATTCAGCTCTTCATCTCTAACAAGGAAGGAGGCTCCCCCTTAGAAGACTTGTCACAAGGATTGGTTCTTCAGCATAGTGCCATCTGTCATGGTGCAGAATAGTCAAAATTGTATAAAGTGGCTGCTTCCATAAAGCATAGTGGTAAAAGCACTGCAGTCCACCAGGGAACAGCTTCTCCCTTTCCTTCCACCCTGAATAATCCAGGCTCTTGCTTTCCTATCTCACCACTCCCCACTAAATCTCTTCTGCATTATTTTCACCTAGAGATGGTAGATAATCTTAGCATTCTTTGGGGGACAGTTCAAGCCCAGGGTCAGGCTTTTTTTATGCTCCCTTTCCGAGCAGAAGCTGGCCAAAAAAAGATCTAACCTATCCTCCCACTCAAGTCTGGGCTTCACCTTCAGCTCTTGCTCACCTTCAGCTCTAGCACTGGCTTAAAATCTGCCCATAAGCCACCATTCCTAGGGTCTTTTTCATCCTTCCCTGTGCTCAACTCTTGCACCTTTTACAGAAGGAAACCCCAGAGCTAACAATTCATTGCAATTTGCGCCCATGGCAGGGGCTGATGTTGCTGGGCCCTGTTGAGCTTTGAGGCTGCTTCATGTGTTCCCTCTTCATATAGAGCAGAAGGAATTCCTTGCCCCTTTGGCATCTAGTAAAAAAACCACATCCCTCTCCCAAGACATATTTGCCCTGATCTGTGTGCCCATTTGTCCTCCTGGGAATTCTGGAAATTAACCTCAGCTCCAGCATCTGACCCTAAAACTAAAATGGAAAAAGACCCCAAGAGTTTCACAGCAACATTACATTAGGAAAGTAGAGTAAGAAGAAAATGGGTTCTGCAAATTAACTCCTCCTCTAGGAAGGAAGGGTCAGGAAGTTTGGTGGAAAGACAGCATTCAACAGCTGGTTTATTCTGCAAGCTCAGATACAAAGAGGGAAGGGTGCATATCTGTGAGTATGTCAACTCCACCTCTAGTCCTCTGAGGAAACAATGCCTTGTTACCAGTCCCCCAGGGCAAGCTTTCCTGGTATAAATTTGCACATTTCAGCCAATTGTATTGATCATGAAAAGATTTCTTCATTCTTACACGTAAGTGTATGGATAGGAATTGCTGGTCGTTTGCTTGATGTTCGGCCATTCAGTCCAGCCAATGGCTCTAATCAAGTTTATCTTGAACCCAGAAAAGCAGATACTCTGACAGAAACTTGTCTGGAATCAGAAATCTGAGACCTGTGCCAGGCATAGCCCAGTTCTCTCATTCCAAGTAAAACATGCTTTATTTCCTGTAACCTCCTGCTTCATCTTCTTTCTGTAACCTCCTTTTTGTTTTTTCTACATTCTCAACCTAATCTCTTATCCACTAAAAGCCTGTCTTGGGTGATTTAACATCAACTTCTGGCTCCTTAAACTTGCACGAACCCTTCTCACTTCCACCCTGCTGCACAAGAGTGACCTTCCCTGTCTGCTGATCTGACCATGATTCCCCATCATCTTCTCCCTTGGCTCCCTGCTGAATGCAGCACAAGTTTTGGACCAGCACAATTCTGCTTTGTGTCTCCCAGCACCTCGGCAGTCTTTCGGGAGAGCCAAGCATGCAAATAAAGCAGGATCCAGCCTTTGCAAGAGACAGAGCTGAACAGAGCTGGACAAAGCTCACAAAGCTGTCCAAGCCTGGAAGGGGAGAAGCAAAGGATGATCGAACAGGGCATTTGGCTCAGGTGTCCCTTTGGCCATACTGGTGCTGAAAACATTGAAGATCTTACTCAGTTTCATGATTCTGACTTGAAAGTTATGAACCAACTCATGACCTGTTTATTTTAAATTTTAAGATGCATTTTAAATCGGTACTATCTCCACAGATAATACAGGACAGAGTCCATGATAAACAAGGGCACTTTGCAATAGATGTGTAGGGCAACTTGCTAGGGAAAGAACCCTGTAGGGCAGGCAGGCCCTATGAATTGATGGTGTACCAGGGACACAAGTTAACTGTATGATTTTTCATGCTCTTCAGTAACACAAGAAAGTAAATGCCAGGCTAGATGAGTAGAGGCCTGATTCATAACGCTGAGTTTTCAGCTTTTCTTATCTGGTGAATCCTCACATGCTGACTGAGCATATTTTGGTAAAAGAGGCCTCCAGGAAGATGAGCCTAGCTGATGACTGTTGTGTTTAAGCTTTGCAGAAAAGGAAGCTCATCTGTATCTCTTTTATACAGACAATTCTCAGAATTTAGCCTGTGGATATCCCTGTTGGGAAAAGATGACACCAGCAACAAAAACATTATCAGCAAGCACAGGGAATCACAAAAGAGATGTAATGAGGACACCAACAGACTCCAAATGCAGACAACCCAGTATCTGCTTTTTCCTGGAAGCTTTTGTAAAAAAATTGGAAGAGCCTCCACTGCTTTTGGGTGCCCTGGCATAGAACAGACTCAGCCTCCATCCAAAGCCCACGAACCTCAGCAGCTCATGTTGACTTCTCATGGAGCTGCATCCCAGGTCACTACAATGGCCATAACTCTCTAATTATAATCCCGTGCTGCTTGGCCTCTTGCCCGTATTCAGAAGCTGTGGTTTATCTAAGGGGCAGACACTTTCTGTGGGAAAGCAAGCGATTCTCAGTCTATGCATTTGTGGTGCCAGCACCACAGAAAGCCAAACCCTACCTGGAGACAATTAGATCCATCAGCCATATCTAAGAGTTTATGTGACAGTGACAGGATATGCACAATGATTGAAATCCTTGTGGAATACAGAAGAATCCAGCACCCTTATGATTCAGAGAGTTCACCCCCACAAACAGGTACAGTGATGATCATAGTCAGGGAGTCAGCATCTCACAGGGAAGAAGAAAAACTCCTCCAAGATCATCCACTTAGAATTCAATTGGAAAGAGAATAGAGAAGGTGAAATGAAGTAGCACAGATTTTCACACCTGCCCTGTGATGCTGCCCCAAACTGAAGGACTTAGAGGGTCAGATGAGGATGCTTCCATACCATACCATGCTTTGAACTGCATGAGATTCAAAAGATTGGCAACTGACAGGTGATATTTCCAGTGACCCATTCAACTGGAATACGAAGAATTATGACCACTGTCAGTAATAAGCACTCAATGCTCCAAAAATTAAACAGAAAACATTCCTCATTCAGTCATAGCTATGACTCATTAGGCTTTACCTCTTTAGGGCCCAGATTCAGACGCAAGTTATGATGAGAAGCTAGGAATGTGCTAAAAGCATTGTCACCTGCAGTGAACACCAAGGATGTTTACATGAAGAGGTACTCCTGCTACAGAATGTGTCCTTGGGCTTTTGCTCAGTGCAGGACTGTTCCCTCCTTGCTGCCCAGTCCCTGTTAGCCAGGTGAGTCCTGCTACTGTCAGGAGAAAGATACCAGGGGCAGTGAAATTTACAGGCTGCATAAAAGGGAACAGTGTTTAGGAGGAGCAATAGGATGTGCTGTCACTCAAACCTGACTTCCTTGCCACACTCAGAGAAGCACACCATCTGCTACTTAAGCCTGGAGGGAACACTAAGTGGAAAGGTGTTGCCAGCTGTAGTTTTGATGGGAAAGTGAAAAAAAAACACTATAAACACTTTTCTGGTCATATCTCTGGGGGTAGTATGGGCTGAGATTTTCATACTGTCAGAATTGCATAAATTATCCAGCACGGTTTACCTTGGTCCAAAGATAATACAGCAAAAAAAAAAAAAATTATATCAGCCCATGCTTCTAGAGCTTCTGGCACTGCAGGGAATGAGGTGTTGACAGAGCACCATGTCAAGAAAAACCATTCCTGTTTACAGACACTGCTGTCCAGGCCAACAGGAGTTAACAATTACTGTCAGTCTGCTGCATCCAAGGGCTAGAAAGACTACCCACAAAACATGTTTCTAGGGAGGATCTGAGCAATTAGAGAAGAAACTGTCCATCACCTTTGCATTCTGCCCTTTTAGACTCAAGTTTCTGTGTCATTTGGTAAATGACGTAAAATCTGCCTATGATCCTTGAAAAGACTAAGCAAGACTTTGAGAAGTGCAGTAGAGAAGACAATAAATAAAAGGGGAGCTGACTAGAAAGCCAGTGCTGGGCAGGCTCTGAGAGCTCTTGTGATGGTGAGCTCTCACCTGATCAACAACCCGAGCTCATTCTGGGAAGCTCTGTACCAGAAAGAGATCAGGGGATACAATGCACACAGCAACACAGAACAGCAAACAATGATGAAGGCAGGGCTGGGGATCTTGAGAGACAAAGAGGAATCAGCACATAGAGAAATGAAAACAAAAGAGGACAGTCACCAGTATAACTAGTTTCAAAGGGACAGAAACATCAAGGAGATGGTGGCCTGGAGGAAGTGGGTATAAGCAATGGATAAATTATAGAAGGTAGATGAGCTACCAGGCCCCACAGCTGCCTGCTGTACCACAACAGAGAACATCTGGGACCATGTTAATTTTGTATCATATGTACCCAACCTAAGGAAGAAATTATCTGAAAAACAAACAAAGAGACAAGCAACAACTCCAGCAGCTCCAGAACTACCACTGCTACCAGAGCTGGCCTTCCATGAGCCTATGGTGTACTGCCAGCAGCAACCTAAGTCTCTGCTGCACTATCCTTGTGTCTAACATGGGAACTGTAGTCCTCTCCTTGCTACCAGAGGGTGATGGGGAAAAAACAGCAAGTCACTGACATGACAGCCACAGAAGTCTTGTATATACCAAATAAAGGCATGAGCTGAGAAAAGGGCAATGCAAGGAGCAAGAAGCTTTGCTGAGAAGGTAGACCTGTGGAGGATCAGAGTATTCCAGTTCCAGTTAGTGCTGGAGGAGAATGGATTATAGGGGAACTCTGACTTGGCTTCAAGGTGCCATGAACGGTGATCCTTTCCTGGAACAGGAGTGCAGGAGCTTGGTGGAGCTACTCCAGCTTTGGTGGATTCATCTTCAATCTTCAGCCAGTCCAGAACAGTGCAGTTCCCATAAACACCATGTCCTTCTCCCATTCCCAGAATATGTCACTCCAGAATCCACCAAAGAATCTTGCAGTGCCTCACAGTGGCAGGAGAGCAACTGGCACTTCACATCAGAGCTGACTGAGCAAGGAGAGCAGAAAGGATTGACATGAGATAAAAAGCAAAGTAGATTCCTGGGAAGTGCCATGGGATGGTACAGATGTCCTAAAGAGATGTACAGTTGCAAAAAAAAAAGATGTACAGTCTCTCTACCTCAGAGACCATTTTGGGATAGGGCAGGGTTTAGCAGAATGCAAAACAGCATCAACTTTCTGGATAAAGATGCTCAAGCCCTCTTAAGTATCCCAAGGGAACTCAAGGGAGAAGGGTTGGATGGATTTGGAAATCGTGGAGTATATCAACAGCTTGAAATGAAATCAGTAAATTCTACCCACTTTTTTTTTCTTCTCCTTGCCCCAACATCCTGAGGTTATCTGACTGGAATTGGAGGACCCAGGCTGTCAGCTCAGTGAGTGAGAGAAGCCAGCAGTCTTTGCTTAGCCTCCAGCCCAGGGATGGGACACACAGACCAGGATCAAGAGCCCTGAAATGCTCCTCCAAGGTCATGCTGAGGCTGCATGTTCTGCCCAGCTCTGACAGGCCAGGGGGAAGTACAGCCTGTCAGGTTTTCACAAGGGAAGGGCCCAGCAAAGTCTTCTTTCACAACATCCCCCTAAAAGGTCATGCTGGCTGCAAAAGGGAACACATCAGTGCCTCTGCTTTTGCAGATGCTGTAGCCAGATTCTGGCTGTTGCCTCCAGTGAAGTTCATCCCCTGGACCTCTGCCTGTGAGAGGCTGATGTGGTTCAGGAGGAAGAGTCAGCCTGGCCATCCGGCAAGCCAGGATCTCCTTCCTGGTTCAGCTGTGATACTTGTTGCACACAGCCATCAGGAAGACAGACTTAGAGAATGGGATAGACCAGGTGGATCACCCCAGGGCCCATCCATAGCTGAGCTGACCAGGAAGCAGGAGCACTACTGAACCCAAAAGCCACCCCAGCAGGCCTCAATCTAGACTGTTGATTTTTGTTTCAGGATGTTCTGTTTCACAGTGAGGCAGTGGTTGGATACAGTCTCTCGACCTCCCTACTGGGAGCCATTTGGCTTCTGGACTCCTCCAGGGGTCCACACAAAGGCTCCTGGAAAGCAAGGCTCTCCTGCAGAGTGGGCCCTGGGCCCAGCTGTCTTTCAAGCAGTCAGAGGAGAAGTTTGGTTCCTACCCAAGGCAAGATCTCTGAGAAAGCAGAGCTTTGCCTAGCTACCTTCTGCTGTGTTGTGATTTCCACTGGAATTTGCAGCCTGAAGAGACGCTTATTTATTTTCTGAAAGTTGTCAGGCTTAGTTCCGGGATGCCAGTGGCTAATCTGTGCTTTTTTAAGAATAATAAAAGACCTGAGCTTCAGACTTAATTCTTGACTTTTATTTTCAGCACAACTGAATTTTGTCTCTTTTCCCTCATACACACATTGAGGCTCTGTGGGATTTACACTTCCCTGCTAAAGACAGGAATGGTTCTCATGTCTGGGCAGCAGTCTCATGTCAAATAGTGCTCTGTACCTTGCCTCCCCAAATACCCATTATGGTGCTCTTGCTAGCATCTTTCTTCCTTACTTTCTGGCACTGTCACAGTATTCTATCAAACAGTTTTGTGCTTCACCCCGGTAGCAGCTGCACATTCAGGGTATTTCCAAGCCTAATGTCTGTGAATCAAGTTTGTTCTTTGAGCAGACAAGCCAAATCCCTGCCAAATCTTTCCCTCTCATGCATAACCTTATAAGAGACACTAGCAAGCCCTTCCACAGCTTGCTACAAATCTGGCTGGAGAGCTGCTTCTAGAAGCAGCCCCCTGCTTCTTTCTCTCTCATCCCCGAGTCTGTGGGCCTGGAGGAAACAAAAATCAAACAACCCAGTTTGGGGGTTGTGGATGCCAGGAAACAGATTGAGGAATGCGCTTACCCCATGCCAGTGTCTGGATCTTTGCAGAAGGTATCAGTGTCAATGCGAATAGGGCCCCTAGGTGCAGCAGGCTCATGAGGATGATATTCCTCCAGACGTAGCGCAGCGGGGGCTTGGGGCCCTCTTTCTCCCGGTAGGTCTCATCAAAGATATCGTCTATCATGCCCCGGTCTCCTGCCAAGTCTTCATGACTGAGTGAGTCCTTCTCCATGATGGCATCTCCATTCCTGGTCACCCGGGAGGTGACTGTGCCAACAGCAGTGGTGCTGGAGGTGGAGGAGAACTCCTTGAAGAGGTAGCAATGGATATTTTCAAGAAAGGAAAAAAGGGAAAACAAAACAAGAAGTTGATGGTTATCAATTCAAGAAATAGAAACACATGCATCTAGGCTGGCAGTGTAAAGATTCACAGCCTGTAGTTTCCCTGGAAGGCTCCATTCTTTCAGCTGATCCCTTGTCACAAAGAAGAGCCTGCTTTGGCCACGTAGAGTCATGGCCCGAGACAACAGGGACCTGGTCTTTCTGGAGAGGAGGTGAATGGTAGGTAGGGTGCCAAAAGTAAAGAAAAATACTTGAAAGCCAGTCTCTTTTCCACCAGTGGCTTTGGTGAGATCATTTGCAGACTGCAAGAATTTTTATTTTTCCTTCAATTTGATTAGTGGGTGTTTTTAGGTGGGTTTGTGGTCTGGGCTTATGCATAAGCAGACAACAATAAAGGAAATCTCGTGAATGAATAAAAATGAGAGAGAAATATGGTCTGAAACACAGTTTTATAATAAATCAACGGGCTGCTCCTGATATCCTACTTATTTGTGCCACTCCAACAGGGATCACGGGGGAACATCAGGAAGATCCACAAGGGGATTCCTCTGGGGTGCCTCCTCACCTCCCCTGCCTCACCTTCCAAGATGGGATGTGGCAAGACCAACATGCTTGAAGATCAGTGGATGGAGGCAGTCAGGTGAGGTACTTCTACTTAGAACTGCAGCTACTTATCCCGTGCCTGCTGCTAAGACTTTTATCCCTCTCTTATTTCCCACCCACAGGCAAACTGAGACAAGGGAAGACAATCCTCTGATCTATGGCCACCAGCACGCAGAGAGGAAGTTCTAAGCAACAAAGTTGGCTCAGCTTGGCTCCTGGCTCCCTTCTGTAACTGTGACACAACATTCCCTCAGCACATGCTTGTTTGCCCTGGCTGAGTGACAGCCTGCCCCATCAGGCATGCATGACAAAAGGAGCAGGCAGCACTGGCCCGAATGAGACAGGTCACTGAACCCTGAATCACCGATTTCCATCTCCATCCTGACAGCTGTGCGCTTGCTAGTGCTCGCAGTCCTTTGTCAGCCCCGAGCCCAAGTGCCCAACACGGCTCAGCCCTGGGGGTGCCAAGCACGTGGGATGCAAGCGGTGTGTCCTGCACACGTCACCCCCATCCCCTGGGAACCTGCCCAAGGGACACATCCCTCTGCCGCAGCACCGCTGCCCCCGGCCGTGAGGGGCACTAAAGGTCAGCCAGCAGGAACAGGAGAGCTGAGACTGCCGGAGGGAGCGTGGTCAAGCTGGGAAAGCTCCTTTCTCAAAAGAAGTCTCTCCTGAATTAACAGCAGATTCCCACTCAGGTGTTCAGGATTCATGAAAGACCACCATCCTGCCATGGCCTAGTTTCCTGAGGGAAGCATTAAAATCAGGCCAGGCAGCTTACGTGGCCACCCCAACTCCTCCCTTTCCCAAGGGCTGAAACTAGAGGGTTACAGACATACCTTCCGATGGGGAGGAGCTGGCAAGGCTGACAGATTCCCCACGTTTGGGAAGTAAAATGATCTCTGCAGAAGGAGCGCTTTTAGTTTTTCCTTGGGGAATCAAAGGTTTGAAAGGAAAAAGCTGGACACAAAGTATCCGGCTGCCTTCCCTGCGTGCAGGCAAGCTGCTGAACTTGGGACTGGCTCTTCTGCATCCTGGCTACAGGCTGTCTCTGCCTGCTTTGCTAATGAATGTTTTGATGGTATGATACTCTCATCTACTGGAGAATTTAGAGGTAATCCCCAGACCAAAAGAGCCATGAGAAATGGCTTCTAATCCAGAGATCAGGCAAGGAGAAGTCCTGCCCGTTCCCAAGTGTTAGATACTCTCATCTGGCATTTTGGCAGAAAGGTACAATTTTCTTTCTTGGCTGCAGGACAATCTACCAAAAAGACCCAAGACTTGTCTATGCAGGAAAAATTCCCAGCAGTGATTGGTGGTATAATTAGACGGGTAACACACCCCATATGGACATGCTGCTTCCAGAGTAAGAAAGTGGGGCTGGAGTTGCATTTTTCTCCTCCATGATATCTTATGTCACTGTCAAAGTTACACAGGGGTAGAGGAGGAGGAGGAGGAGGAGGGAGAATGCAAAGAAAACAGCAGAGAGGAAAAAAATGTCTTCCAGAGTTGTAGTAGCCACATGAGGAATTTTACCAGCATACCTATGCTGCTGGAATTACATTGATATAATCGGACTGGTCTTTTCTCACATGTAAACTAACCTTGAACAAAAGGGCTACAAAGCAGCTGTGAAACAGCTCCACCGTTACAGACTTGCTGAGAAGAGCATGGGGGGGAAGAGAGAGGGAGGAAGAGGGGGCAGCTATTTAGGTAGAAACAGGGGAAACAAGGAAAGAAAGAGGGTTTTTATCCCTTTATGACCATAGTGGCTCCTACCGAGGAAAATGGGATGGAGATTGATCTGGGGTCTAGGACTGAGAGAGGGAGGAAGCCAGCTAAATCATTTTCATTAGCTTTCCCTCATTTCTGAATGACTTTGCAGCTCTCATCTGCAGAACAGATGTGTTTCCCCATCTACACCCCCACCTCCCCAGCACTGAACATGCCATAGGTGATGCTGGCACCCAGCCAGCTTATACAACCAACTGCAGTTCAAAGGCTCCTGCACTGGGTACAGTGTATGGGCCCCAAGGCACTGAATCTCGGGTCCAGCATATTTGAATATGCCCAGCATGACCCAGGGACAGGATTCTTTCCAGCTTCCAGGATATGGCCCAAAATATGTGCCAAAACCATGAAACATGGTTTGAGCACACTGCCCTTGACATCCATTTTGGGAGGGGAGAAAAGTGAAGTTCTTTACATCACAGCATCACGGGAAGGTCATGGCACCTGCACAAAATGATCAAGGAAGACCCTGTGTGCTGGTGACAGCAAAAGAACAGGGCTATGATTTACATCCACTTCTAGGCATTGGCAGAGGGGAGAAGGATGAGAAGGTGAGAGCACCAACACCAGAAGCAAGCCCCTGCCTCCTCCCCTTGGGCAAAGGGTGGCTGCCATAAGGGTCAAAAATAAAAATGACAATCTTTAAAAAATCCAACAGCTCCACACATCTTACTGGGGTGTCAGGCTGTTATTCAGACCTTCTTATGCCAAAAATGGGCAGTCTCCCCATTGTATGCTTGCTTGGCTCAAGCAGACACAGTCATTCATTTCATTTGGGCAGCCGGCTTTCACCTTGCGTCTGTCCTAGAGATGCTTCCTGCTGCAATATTTGGTTTTAAAACACTGCAAGTGAAAGCCCTTTCTTATTAAAAAGAAAATTAATTAAGGATTTTTTTTAAAATCCCAGTTTGAGTATTATCAAAAAAACTATGACTTCTTGGCACAAAAGATCTTCTTGAACAGCTCTTGGTATTCAAGCACCCAGCATGCTTCGATGGGTGTTTTCAAAATAAACCTGTATTTTATGCTGAGTCTACCTGAGGGCACAGGATCCAGGAAGATCACCTCAAAGGCGGATGTCTCCGCTTCATCCATGGGCTCCCCATCAGACTTGGGCGATGTGTTAAGTTACCACTGAGCCCCTCCGGCTCACGGCTGCGAAGCGGTGCGGAGAGGACACGGGCACACACGTGTGAATACGTGTGTGTGTGTGTCTGTGTGTCTGTGTGTGTGTCTGTGTGTGTGTGTGTGTGTCTGTGTGTGTCTGTGTGTGTGTGTGTGTGTGTGTGTGTGTGTGTGTCTGTGTGTGTCTGTGTGTGTGTGTGTGTCTGTGTGTGTGTCTGTGTGTGTGTCTGTGTGTGTGTCTGTGTGTGTCTGTGTGTGTCTGTGTGTGTCTGTGTGTGTCTGTGTGTGTGTGTGTGTGTGTGTCTGTGTGTCTGTGTGTGTGTGTGTGTCTGTGTGTGTGTCTGTGTGTGTGTGTGCGCACGCACAGACACGCGTGGATACCCAGACCCTCTTCCCCAACACAGCAGCAGCGCAGCGCTGCCGGAGCCGCGGAGATGAAGGAGGAAGGGGCGAGGGAAAGACAAAGCACCCGCACCCCGGGGCCCCGCTTACCTCCTCCTGCAGCAAGTGCGCAGGCATGGGGCGGCCCTGTCTCTGCTCCTCGGCGGCGGTACGCGGGCGCGCTGGCGAGAGGCTGCCTCTGCTCGGCTCCTCGCTCGGCGAGCTGTGCGGCTCCCGGAGGCGGGTGCGGAGGTATTTAAGGGGGGCTGCTTGCCCGGCGACTGGCGGGGCCGGGCTTTGCGCGCCCCGGCCTCCTGGTGACCCCCTGCCCGCGGCTGGGATGCGCGGGGTCAGCGCGGAGGGCGGCGAATCGCGGCGGGGGCCCGGCTCTCGGCGTAGCCGGGGGGAGAGGCGGGGCGGAGCGGGAAGGGGGGCGGGAGGGAGGCAGGATGCTGAGGAAGAGGAGGATGACGAGGGCCAGGCTCTCTCATGATGCCTGGCTGCTTTTTCGCTTTTTTTCTTTCCTTTTTTTTTTTTTTCCCCTCCCTCCCCCTCGCGAGCTGATTGGTTGCGGGAAATTTGGTGCCACCTCGGCTTGCCCTCGCCATTGGCTGCCCGCAATCTGCTGTTCGCTCCCCGCGGCGCGCACCCTGCGCGCACCCTGCGCGCCCGCCGGGGGTGCTGCGCTCCCCCAGAGCCCCTCCGCTGCCCCGAGTGAAATAAGGGGATCCCGAGGCGTGAGCGATGTCAGGGAGCCCCGCTCCCCTTCCCCAGCTGGATGTGGGTTGCGGCGGGGAAAGAAAGGGATTCAGCACGAAACATCTGCTCTGTACTGGGGATCTGTCTGGGGAGCATTCTGCACGTGTATGAGTGTATAGAAACCATACATTTCTGCAAAGAAAAGCACCCCACAACTTACGCCCGGATAAACCTGTATGTCTGTGTAGATGTTCATCACGATATGCGCAAATGGTTTGGAAGCTGTTGGTTGCAGCATTTTAAAAATAATCCTCTCTGTTGTCCCCAGAAAGCAGTGCCTTCAGCAGAGGATGGAAGGAAAAAGTAGCAGCTCAGTTTGCCATCAGCTGTTTTCCATAACAACCTCCTCGCTAGCCAGTAGTGCCAGCGATATCCAGCCTCTATCCAAAATCCAAACTCTTTCTGAAATTCAAACTCTATCCCACAGAGACCTTCATCGTTAAAAGTGAAAACCAGGACTCTTACAAATCAAACCTTTTCGGTGGCAGAGCCCGGAGGCAGCTCTCCTAAGTCCACCTTGTGGTCACTGTGCCAGGCACCCTAAGTCATTTAGCACCAAGGTTTGGGGTACCCTAGTGCCATTACCCCGGCCAGGACCTCTTGTAGGTCCTTCCCCTACTCAATAGTGTGTCCCGTGTTCAGTTCCTGTCCCCTGCTAACACATAGGTCATTTTGGGAGTGGAGCAGGGATGTGAAAAGCCAAAAGTGTGCCCATATCCTCTGACATATATCCTGTCCAGAGCTCTCCTGCAGTTATGGAGCTGACCACACGAGGTGCAGGCAGACAACCAAGATCTTGCAGAGTCCATCCCTGGGCTGATCCTGCTAAGACATATCGTGGCTTATTCAGTGGCAGCTGTCAAAAGTGAGTTTCATTGTAATCACTGGAAGAGAAAAGTGACAATGAAAAATAACAGTAGCCCTTTGTTCTCAAGATTTAGAGGTGTCCAGCAAAGGGGGAAATATGTCCCTGCTTTTTCATTTCACTGTGATGGATGAAGAGGTCTGTGGGGAATATGTGTTTAAATTTGATATTAGGATCTTAAGTCATGCCTATCTTTTGAGACACAATATTAAAACAGAGAGCCCAAATCAGAAGATGTTCCTGGATAGTGAAAGCAGACATGAGTCAGGGAAAGACTTTCAACCGCCTCTTTTAAGACTTTCCATTAAATGTTTGGTTAACAACACTGAGAAGAAATTATGTTTAAATTAAAGATTATACCTGTTTTCTATGTGAGTGCTGAAAGAACTAGAAATTGAGCTAAGAACTACCCTAGGGAAACCTGACTCCTGCTATTTCCAAAAGAAAACCAGAAAATAAATAAAATTTTTAAAAAATAAGGTGGCACTTGGTGATTTTAAAGAGGTAATCTCCAGCTCATGACACATGGGGAAAATAATCTCAATGTCATGAACCAGGAGCAGACCTGGAATTGCTACCAGTGGGTGACAGTGAGGCTTTGGGGAATTCAAGGTTTGCAGTTTTGCAGATACTCAGGCCCACCAGAACCCTTTCCTTTTCCATGGGTTTCTTTCCTCAGACATGGAGTGCAACTAAGAGGGATTATACAGGGCAGCTAGTCTTTTACCATCTAAAATTAATAACACGTTTGGCTGCTCCCTCACAACAGGAATAAGTTTCCTGCATATTCCCCTGCCCAGTTGGTATGGGGGGTGACCATCACATTTCTTTTGCTGCATAGAGGAAGAGGTGGATCTTTACCATCACTTGGGCTGTACTCACCTGGCAGGTTTCAAGTCTTCTGTGCCAAGGACAGTCCTGAGAAATGCTCTGCACAGCTTGGCCAACTTCTCCAGCTGCCATTTTCATTGCCATTGAAACAGGTTCATGCTCCTGAATGTGGCCACGAGGTTCAGGCATTGACACCTTGGTGAGGAAGTAGAGAGTGTGCAGCATGGTTTGCTTTTCCAGTGTTTGGATTGCAGCAGATCTGGCCTTGCTGTCGAAAGGCTTTTTGGCCCTATGTGGGCTAGAGGCTTGGCCATGCTGTGCCAGCCAGGCTCCCTCCTGTGGAGAGCTGCTGGCCATACCAGTGGCCTGCACCCTGCACAGCCTGGCCCCGCCACCCGGCCCTGCCCATCTGAGTCCCAGCTGCAGACTTCTGTCTCAGCTCTGCTGCTCAAAGGCTTCAGACACAAGGGGGATAACTGGGCAGCCCAGGTGGGAAAACAGAAATGTCTGTATAAACCCAGAAACACAGCTTAAATTGGGCTTTTCCTGCTCTAGTTTGTATCTCTCCAGTCAGACTTTTCCCTCCTTCCAGAGAGAACTTCCCAGCTGAGTCTTCAGCAGACTTACATTGCTCATGGTGTACACCAGCACCGCCTCATGAAGATTGAATTTTTCTACACCTGGTGACTGCTGCCCAGGGTCATAGTCTTTCATAAAAGAGCTGATGCAACCAACCAGGGCCATGGTGCAGAGCAGCAATGAGCAGAACCGTGTCATGGGCAGCACAGGCCATGAACTTCAGCACTGGATTTCTTTAGAAATAGATGGTCTAATGTAAGGCTATTTCCACCTTCCTAAGACCTCGCCACAGATTCACAACTCAGATGGGGCACTGGGCTAGTGAAAAATTCTTGCAGAATTCTTTTTGTTAGAGGGTCTCACAGTTTTTCATCAAGGGTGGGGAGAACAAGGCATAAACCAGCAGTGAGGTTTACCACAAGACAGTATCAGCGAGCAGACACCTTAAGAGAAAGAACTGTCACATTCCTGTCCTGGGATGCACTAACCACCCTGGTTTTGCTACCACAGTGCCAGAATGCAGATAAAAGCATCAAAGCTAAGGTTCTTTTACCGTAACACATTCCTTCCTATTCTCCTCTAAAAATATAAAAATGCTTTTCCATTTGGCAGTAAGTATTGCAAGGGGATTTCATTGGATGTTGACATCTTGGAAATTTTATTGGATCTCCTCAGTTACCCCCTCCAAAACTGTTGAAAAAGCCATGTACACAAAAACACTTTCTGTAAAGGGCTTTGCAAGGTTTGTTTAATGTTTATTTATCTTCTTTAACAACATTCCCTGTCTCCCACTTTGTCTTCTATTTCACAGCTGGAATTTGAAACAAGAAGAGGAGACTCAAGTAATGAGGGAATAAGCTGAAAACTGGGGAAAGAGATGAACCCTGTGCCAAAAATAAAGGCTTGCAAAAACTTTCCTAGGATTATTTTCTACATCTCTTGCATTGATTTTCTGAAGAAGTATGAAGCAATTCCAGCTTTAGAGCTTTTTCTAGAGGTAAGAGAATCATGTCATGGGTCTTTCATTCAAAGAGCAGTGCTGGGGTGGCTTTCTGTCCTTTCACCAAGGCCTTCTCTCCTCCTTACCCTCATTAAGAATCTGCTCTTCAAAGGTGTCGAGCCCACTCTGCAGAGCAGATGAACACTGCTCATCATTCACCACTGCTGCCAGTGGTCTCTTAGGTTAATGGTGTCTCTGGTTTTGACAAGTTGACTTTTGGGCATAGTTATGTGTTGCGGAGAAATAGGGTAGGGCACCATGGCTACAGAATGAGTTGGGACAGGACCTGGCTCAGACTACAAGAGTTCAGAGTTAATGCCTGCTTGAAAGATGACGGCAGCTGCAGGTCTTTGGGGTTATCTGTTTCAGGAGTGCAGGTGCCAGGGATCAGATGCCAGCTTGTGGCATCACCACATTGTTTGATGTTGTTTTCTCCCCATGCTTTCTTTTGGAAGCTGATGATCCTGTGTTACATTTTCACACACTCTTCCTTGTCCAGGAGAAGTAGCAAATATCTTTCATATTTGAAATGGAAAGCTAAGAATTGTTTAGCTGGCTCCAGACACAGTGACTTGAGGAGGCTGGTATCATGGCATTTACCAAAAGTGCAGCATCCTGGTCACTTGCTTGCTTTCTATCATGTTCCCCCCATCACACACACACCTTAAAACATCAGCTGTTGTTCTGTAAATTCAGCAAATTCCTGAAGATCCCCTGCTCCATCCTCACTCCTCCAGCATGGCTAAGCTCAGTATGGATTACCTGGGCTCCTCAGTTGGGAGCACCCAGAAGAATAGCAATGGCCAAATCCCCAACTGCCCTTGGAAGGGCAAGGGCTGGAAGAAGCTGATGCTTACCTTGTCACCCTGCTGCTTCTGAGTGGGAAATGCAGGGTTAAAGGGAGTCAATAAAGTAGCTGCAATCACTAGTGTCTCATTGCCAGGGTTAGAAGGGAATGCAAATGTAACTGGGGTGCGGGCCATGGCTCCAAGCTATGACCAGGATAGCTAAATTCCCTGCCATTGATGAGAGGATAATCGCCAAGATAGTCTTATCAGCATCAAGAATTAGTGCTGATGACTGGGATAGGGTGCTTATCTCTGCACTTTGCTCCATCCCTTTTGGTCTGACTCAATGCCAGACACCCTGCCCACCCTCCTCCCCTCCTGTTACCCCAAACAGGCTTTGCTCCCAGTCCTCGGGCTGCCAGCAGCAAGAACCCAGCCGGTATTGTCTAAACAGGGCCATACAATGGGCAGCATTGTTGATACTGGATTTTTGCCCTCATTGAAGATGACCTCACAGCCCACCCCTTGGCCACTTCAGCCAGCCCCTCGGGACTGTGAGGCTGTCTTTTGAACTCGGTAAATAAATTGGGAGAGGAGGGGGAGAAAGGGATGGGGACCAGAGGAACACAACGGTCTTTGTGTTGCCACCCTCTCTTCAGCACTGGTGCTCTCTGGTGTCCTTCTACCCACATCAGATATGGCAGGCCAGGTGCCAAGGAGCCGCATGCTGAGCGCCCATCCCCACCCTCCCGCCCTGCGCTCGCAGGGCAGCGGCACCTCTGCACTTCTGCAGCCTCCCTTCTTCGGGCTGCAGCGTGCTCCGCTCATCTCAGCCGGCCTTTCTCCTCCTCCAGGCCTTCTGTGCCTTCTTTCCCACATCTGCAGCCTACATCTCCTGCCCCTCTCTTCAGGCTGCGACCATCCTCCCAGGTACCGCATCGCCTGCTGCCAGCACCGTGGGAGTGCCGAGCGGGGATCTGCAGAAATGCCACCTCCTGGTGGCAGATCTTCTGACCCAGCTTAGGTGGCGTGGGCAGTGCCACGGTGTCCCGTGATCCGTGGTGTCAGCCCGGCTTAGATGCAGCCAACACATCCTCAATACTCGCTGCGTCTGCGGGTGGATCTCCACCTGTGTGGGGAGACAGGCGATGCTGCGTGGCTGTAAGCGTGAGCCCTGGGGACACATTGCCACATAGTCAGCACAGGGGGAAATTGCACCGGGGAATGGTGAGGGCACATCCAAGGTCAGCTTGCAGCTGCCTCTTGGGCAGAGCACAATGTCCCATGCCACTGTTTATCCTGTTTGTGTGCGTGCTCTGCATCATTGCTTTCTACCCTGTCTCCTTGCTGCACCAGTAGCCTGGCTATTTGATGGCTGCCCCGACATTTAGGAGAACAAAAATAGTTTACCAAAGTTAAAAATAACCTGGGGTCTAAAGATTGGGGAGACATCTCCCTTACATACTTGCTGGCTGAATCCCAGATACTCATTTTTATCCTAGAGATGCTTCTGATAGACTTCTGTTAGGGGAAGCAGGCATACTCTGGCAGGGAGACACTGATGGGGTGGCCCTGAGGATGCATACAATGGTGCTGGGATGAGATGCAGGAAGGACAAAGGAGAAACTTGCTGGGCCCCCAGCCCAATCCTCCCTACTCTAGGCTTATCAATGGGACCCAGACAAAAACCTCAAAGATGGGGTGTGCCTCTCCCTGTCTGCTGCTTCCGACTTTGTCCACATCCATACCTCAATTGCTTTTAGAGTGAATCTTTTCTTTCCTCTTGGACAACAGGACTAGAGCAGAGAGCTTTGTACTCCTCCAGTAGGCAGCATTGCTTTTTCTCTTTTTGCTCTCTGCTTATCACAGTGAAGAGCTATATATAGTCAGCAGCATTTTATTGGTTTGGGGATATTTTTGCTTACAGGGGTAGTGCTCGTGTCTTTGTCTAAGTCCATTTGCAACTGAAAATCCTTCAGGATTCCCCCCTGAGCAGAGTGCCTTCCCACCATGGTGGATGGGCTGCAGCAGTATGCCTGACTGGCCCAGTAAAGGACATTTTGAGTCCTTAAGGAGAAACATCCTACAAGCTATTATGTTTCTGCCCAGAAAAAAAGGTCCTACAAGCTGTTATGTTTCTGGCAAGGAACATTTTTAGGTTTCCTTGCTTGCTCCCTTACCTGCCTGCCTGGTTTTGCTGCCTTTTCGGGTCTTTAAAGAACTTGTCTACCCTGTCTCCTCTAAAGAATGGAGCTGAAAATACTCTTGCCTTTCCATGTCTACCTCCTCACTTAAAGTAAAGGGCTGCAAAACTTCTGGATTCCTGTTGGTTTTGGTGGGTAAAAATGTCCCATGTTAACCTGGTGTTTGTGTTTGGAGTGTTAATAGAGGGAAAGTTCTGTTGCAAGTGTAAAAGAAATCCTGAGCAGGTAACACAGAGGGGAGTTTACAGCCCAGTATCATCTGCACTTAGCTACTTCTGTTACCTTTCTAAAGCCATCCTCATTTTGTCTCTAAAGTCTTGTGACAGTACCAATGCAGCAGTCTCATTCAAAATGTCAGTCTACAAAGGTTTCTTAAAAAGTCTAGTCCTCATGGCACTGGAGAGGTGAGCAGATGATTGACCACCACACGCATTCACACATTCACACAGCAGGTATTTGGTGTGTTTTGGAAGGTGTGTGTTTTCCTTCATCCAAGCTGTGTTCGAGAGGATCATGTTTGCAGAGGATTCAGGTATAAACCTCAAGAACAACCAGTGTTGATATGGAAATTACTTCAACCTTCTCTAATTGATAATGCCAGGTGATTTTATTCCTGATTCTATGAGAAAAGAAAGCAAGGTAAGGGTGAAGTAGCAGAATTTTATGGCTTTTGGTATAGAGTTATGTGACATTATTACCACTGTTTTACTAATTTTAACTAGATGAAGATGGTTGTGGAGGTGTTGGGAAACTGGGCTAAGAGCGCCCACTTTCAGTCTGAGGGTTGCTGGAACAACTCTGGGATCCCTAGCTACAGTACAGATACTTTGAATTTCCCTGCTGATACACATGAAGAAAGACAGACTAAACTTCTTCCTTCTGTAGACTGTACTGGACTAGGGAGAGTAGAAAATGTGTTGGAGGTCACCTGCTTAGATTTCCAGTAAGATCTTGGCAAATGGGATACATGGACTGAACTAAGTAATAGGATGCAATTCACTAGACAAGTACAAAGCTCCAGTTTGAGGTGAAGAGTCAACTATCCGAACCTGCACTAGGAGAGTAACTGGGTGAGACAGCAGATCTGCAGATAAGAACTGCAGGTGTACAGGTAGTGGCATACGATAGACACGGGGAGACTGTCTGGTTCTGCTTGGAACTGGGGACACCCAAAGTCTGAGGGTTTTCTTCGTTTGTCCACTGTGCCATTTTGCTTTTTAAATAGCCTGCTGACTCTGTGGTGTACCTTGGGAATAACAACTCTGAAAAGGGATTTGCATGTAAAGATTAGCAACCCTAAAGCTTCAAGAGACCCCCTGAATAGCAAAAATATCACACAGGGAGAACCCAGGCAGAATCCTTTGCTGCCTGTCCTGCAGCAGCAAGGTTTTGCTTTCATGTGAGATACTTGTCTGTGCAGCTTTGGGGGACAAATGCCTGGATGGCACCTCTCAAACCACTACCAAGGGACTGCAATATCTCCCACCCAATGATGTCCCCACCTGATCACAGCTTCTGTAATATGCTGAGAGCCCCCCACAGGTACTCCAGGATCCCAGCTAACATGCTTGAGTGCTGAGATAGAATGAGTTTGGAAAGCACTGGAACACAGAGAGGAGGTAACTGGTTTGCAAACACACAGTGTTACCAGAGACTGGTTTGGCCCCCACTCCTTCGCCTCCTCTTTCTCAATCACCCAAATATATCCTTAAAAAGTGGCTCAATCAGGGGATTAGCTCATCCCTGAATATCAATCACATGCAGCACCTAATCCCAAAACTGATGACAGACTCTGGGTGTTCAAACAGCCACCTAAACCTTTCCCATCTTGTCTTCCTACCCATAAAATATAAACTTACTGGATTGTTTGGAATAACATGGTGAAGAATAAGTAGAAAAAAATGAGTACTGTGCAGTATGGGACTGTGCAGGTTGAATGGATATAATTGCACTGCAGACAAATTATTTTCATCTAAACAGTGATTTGGTTACAGAAAACCAGTGAACAAAAATAGAAATGTGGTGAATCATTTGCAGCTCCTGAGGAATCTGCCTCTCTAGTCAGGACCTGGCCAGTGCCTACCTCCAAAAGAACAGTGGAGTGAGTTCAGGACGTGCTGAGGTAAAACTAGAGCAGCTCTTTAGTGTCCAGAGGGTTCCTGCCTTGGTTTCCAAAGATGTCAGGATTCCTTCTTTTGCATTTCCTCCCTGGGGCTCACAACTGGATCTCAGGAGGTGCCAGGCCTTCAGATGCAGGGACCCTGCCCTTCTTCTGGTGCTGCTGAATCTATCACAAGCACTTTTTTCACCCCTGGGAACAGGGTATCTCCTCTGCAGCATGTGTTAACGTGAGCCTAAGCCATAGACTGTGGGAAAAACAACACCAAAATGTCAACTGCTGACACTTGACAGCTGCTAGAGGAGGGGGAGAGGGATACTCCTGCAGCAGGTATCAGAGAAGCCTGATGTTTTGCCCTGGATGGCCCCGATTTCAGTATCTCTCATTGCTAAAGTTTGCTCCAGGCATGACAGGAACAGGCAAAGTGAGTTCCTTGTCCAGGAATGAGTTACATGACAGTTAACCAGTGCTGATGATTTAAGTTTGAACTGTTAATCCAGTTTTATACCCCCAGCCCCACCCTTTGGACTTTCCCTGAATTATTCTGCATGGGATATCTGCACTGCCTGCCCCTGCCAGAGGCCCTGAGAGGTGGAAGTATTCCTAAAGTCAAAATGCAATGATTGAACTGCAAAGAGCCTGGCAATTTTCAGCAGATGGTCACAGTATGTCCTTCATAGCATATGCCTGCCACACATGCTGTAGCTTGTGCATGATATGCAAGGATCAGCAACCAGCCAGAAAAAGTTTTCCCGGGTGGAATAAATTGCACTGCCTTCATCCTGAACACCTGCACTGGTCCTCGGGTGGGATTTGTTGATAGCTGAGTGAGTGCTCTGCCGAGCATCCAGAGAAGCCTTTCTGCCTTGCTCCCGGTGGTAGGCTATTGCTGCTGCTCTGTCCTGGCAAGGACAGGTTGGGTCTTGTCGAGACTGTGCTGCTTCTGCCCATATTGTCCTTGCTAACCGGGGTGACAGGCAGTCATTGACTGAGTTTGATAAAGGACGAGCCCAGTGTGGTACGGAAGGTGAGTACTGGTGGGATTGGGATTTCCAGTGCTTGTGGCTGCTGGAGGACGCAGTTCCAGGCAGAACAGCCACCTGATCAGGCAGGGGCATGAAGGGCACAAGACCGGGGTGTCCGGGGGCTGCGCTGCCCGGCCCGGGAGGCCTGTGCCACCAGGGCAGCGCAGCTCGGGCAGGCAGCGCTGGCACAGGCGCTCAGCAGCGGGCACCGCGGCCAGGGCCGAAGCGGGGCTGCGGGCGGAGGCAGCAGGAGAGCGGGACGGCAGGCGAGGGGCCAAGGGGACGGCCGGCAGGTGAGCAGCGCTCGCAGCGCGGCGGGCCAGCGGCAGCAGCAGGGCCAGCAGCAGCAGCCGGGCCAGCGGCAGCAGCAGCAGCCGGGCCAGCAGCAGCAGCAGGGCCAGCAGCAGCAGCAGCAGCCGGGCCAGCAGCAGCAGCAGGGCCAGCAGCAGCAGCAGCAGCAGGGCCAGCAGCAGCAGCAGGACCTGCGGGCGGAGCGCCGCCGCCACCTGGTGTCCGGGCCGGACGGCGCAGGGAGCGGGGCCGGGTCCGGCCCCTGCACGGCGGGGAATGGACACTGGGGAATGGACACTGGGGAATGGACGCTGGGGAATGGACGCTGGGGAATGGACGCTGGGGAATGGACACTGGGGAATGGACGCTGGGGAATGGACGCTGGGGAATGGACGCTGGGGAATGGACGCTGGGGAATGGACGCTGGGGAATGGACGCTGGGGAATGGACACTGGGGAATGGACGCTGGGGAATGGACGCTGGGGAATGGACACTGGGGAATGGACGCTGGGGAATGGACGCTGGGGAATGGACACTGGGGAATGGACGCTGGGGAATGGAAGCTGCCCTGGCAGTCCTTGGGGCATCCCGCGGGGCTCAGCTGAGAGGGGTGCACGTGTCTGAGGTGGGCCATCGCTGAGACAGCTGAACGCTGTCCTCCTGGGATTCTGCCAAACAGTCAGAAAAGGTCAATGATGCTCCAAGAGAGCTTTCCCAAACAGGGCAACCCTGTGCCAGTTTGTAGCCTTATGCTAAGAACTGCCCAGCAAACCTAGGTGGTCACAATAGGGAGTTTAAGTGCTTTACTAAACTCGTAAGCATGTAACTGGGGAGTAAGTAGATGAAAAGCACTGAAGTATAAATAATAGCTAATGAAACCAAACAATATTTCAGTGAATAGATGAAAAAACTACAGGCTTTACCTACGCTTTGGAGATTAAATGCATTAAAAAGTGCTGGTGCATCTAAAAGTGGGAACTCCAGCAGGGACACGAGTTCTGGAGGAGGGAAACAATTCCACAACAGAGACCTTCTTTCACTGGTCTCCCATTTTATGAATTATGCTATTCCATCAGAAAGCTGGGTGTAGCACTGTAGTTCTCCATCATGCTTGCATCTGTTAACAAAGGTGATGGAAAATACAATCTCACATATGATGCATCCTGCTATTTTTTTCCCTACATGTTAGCCCATGTATTAATGCAACATTCCCTAAAAACCAAGAGGGATCAGCATTCCTTCTTCTCATCACACTTAGTCAACACAAGCTCACAGCCTGCTGTGTTCACAGAGTACACCGTGTGAGCACTCTGTGTATACAGTGACTCTCTTGCATGTGGCAGATAGCTGGATTGGGGAAGAAATCTTTGGTCTGAGTCCTGCTTTGTCTTTGTAGGGCCAGTGGCAGGTGTTTGCTTGTGATATGCCACAGAACATAGACTGTGTGTCCCTCTTCTTGCTGGCTGTGATAAATCTGGGTCAAAGGAGCAGCCTGTATCCAAACATCCTGCCCCTGACAGCAGCCCAGCCTATGAGAAGTGACTCCTTGAACCCCTTGATGGAAGCTCCCAGACTTGTGACAAGCGTGGGTCACCTCTGGGAGTAAACTGTGGGTTGGTTGCCTCCCCAGAGCTGGTTTCATTGCACAGGAGGAAATAACGTTTGTTTTGAAGCTGGTCCTCCTCAGGCGCTCCTGGTTTTTTTAGGTGTGGTGCTCATCACTGCCCACGGTGTGTCAAAGACAGACTTTCTCCCAGCAATGCCAGTTGGCCCAGACAGTTCCTAGGAACACAGAGCATGTTTGCTGCATGTGTGTGTGGTAACATGCCCACACATGGATCTGAACAGCTGCATGTATCACAATGAAGCCTTAAGAAAACAACACCCGGCAGAGTGACAGTAAAGGTTCTTTGTAATCAAAACTGGATTTAGAGATCAAGAAAATTTAGCTCTATATTCTAAAAAGAGGAAAAATCAACATTATCTTGAAGGGACCTGATAACTTAGTCCTTTACCTGCTTCTTTCTGCTCAAGTGGAGTTGCACTTGCACAGTCCCTGTGAATTTGCAGCCAGCCAGTGAAGTCCCCACTGAAGGCCACTGCACAGGTACATGGATGTAACAACAGCTCTCCAATGCGTTAAGAAATGTGTGTTAGTAAATATGTCTTTGTACAGATGTTTATGGAAACTTATTGCTAAGTTGTACATCATGGTAACAAGTTTTTATAGGTCAATTTCAATCTGTCCTTAGCTAAAATCTCTTTCACTCTCTCTTCACCTTTTCCTCCTCAAGCAGATTTGTCTTGACAGATTGGAGATGTAGGGTTGCTTACTGAAACAGTCCTTACATCTTGGTCTGCAGAAAGCACCTTTTGTGCCGGTTCCTCAACAAGTCTCTCATGAGATGGTTGGATTCCTTAGTCTCTGAACAGAACTAGAACAAGAACGATATTATTCAAATGTAGATTCAAATGTAAGATAAAATCCACCTGTCTCATGCAAAAAAAGAGATTGGCAGAGAAGACTTCATTTAAATGAAAAGTAATGAAAAACACATGAATGAACACTATGCTGGGAAAATTTTCAAAATGTGTCATAAACAGTTTACTCAATACCAAGGTACTGTGCTTGGAAGCCTGGATTTTTATTTCTGATGCTTAACAGTTGATTAGTGCTGTCAGCACCACTTTCCCTTTCTCTATTCCTGATGCAATCCATAGAGATAACAACTATCTCTAGCTCTGTTCATGTTGCCTGGAAGTGGGAACCAAGTGCCTGTGTTGATGAGAACCAGCTGAAAATGGATTATTGCCAAGAGAATTAACATAGCACCCTAAGTAAGAAAACAGGAACTTGGCTATAGAATTATTTATGCATGGTTGTGTCTCTTTCTTTGTTTGTTTTAGATGCAGTGAAAAGTGATTATAGAATACTGTGTACTGCTAAACTTCTGTCTCATGAATGAGGCATCTGTAGAACTTTAAACCTCAGTGACAATAATTAAGCTCCTGGAAGAAAACTAGAAGTATTGTTCAAAATCTGTGCTGAAACTGATTCTTTTATAGAGTGGGATACTTCTGTCCTGGTCCTCTACCAGCTTTATTCAGCACAGAAAGTTGGTCTGTAACTGGTGTCCCAGCATCACCTCTAGCTGGTGAAAGTGTCCCTGCCAGGGCCACTTCAGCAGTGGCTGGTGAGCTCCTGGAGAGCCTGTCTGGTGAGCAGACTCACCTCAGTCCCAACAAGTGACTGCTCTTCATTAACTGACAGGACTTTTTTCTAACCATAAAATCTAAATGCTTTCTAGTTCTAATTCAATGTTTGATAGTGCTTTTTTGGGGGGAATTTACAAACTCCTTGGTGCTCTCTTCTCTTTACACAAAGGAATTAAGTGTGGGATATCATTTAAAGGTCTGTGTGCTTGGCATACTGACAGAAAAACTTCTGTGGCTGTGGTACTTTGTCTTATCCTAACATGCTGAATCCCATTGTGATAGTGGTTTCCGGTTTTAGAAACAGTCTTTCCTGGATATCTCTGAAAGGTTTCTTCTAGGCGTGCTGAAAAATGGATCTCAACAAAGAAGGGACAAAGAAGAATGGAGGAGAGAAATTCTGTTTTCACAAGAATGAAAGTTTGGCAAATAAGGCCCAAGACACTGTAAGGAAAAGAGATGTGAGGTAAGTGCTCACAGATGCTACCAGACATACACTGTTCCATAGCAAGGAAATACTGCTGCTCCACACAGGCTTGCATCAAACACCACAGAGGGCATAGCAGAGTGATCTATGAGGTCCTAAAGTCTGGATCATATTCTCCCCTAGCTGACACATCTCCCATAATTCAAGTTTACTGGCTGAAAAGAAGCTTTCTAGACCCACATAAATTGAGTCACCCCCCATGCTGCCTGTAAAGCTTTGCACGTGTTTCCTTAATTATAGAGTGCTCTTGGTTCTTCCTTGTGTTAGGCTCTTCAAAATCAGGTGACACAGACATGACCTGTCTTCTGGGCTAGGTGGGTGGCTTGGTCTCTCAATACAGGACAACGCCTCCCCTTTCACCACCTGCTCTGTGCCCCAGCCACTGAGACAGTGGATCTGCACTGTACCTGGGCCCTGAAAGATGGGATGGGATGTGCACTGGTGCTGTGCCACAGGCAGCAGGAGCTGCACTGTGAAAAAACCTCCATGTTCCCCCAAAGCAGCAGCTCCATGCATAAGTCACACTGCTTGTGCATGGGCAGGGATACCAGCTGTATGGTCCCAGGAGTGCAACTGGATGCCTGGCTCTGGCATGTGGCCTTTTGCTGAGGCCTCATTCCTTAGCATTGCTGCTGCTTGGGGGCTCTGCAAATGCTTCCCCTCCTCTGAACCCGCTATTTCCATGCCACTGCTTTCATCTTGCTAGGGAGTAATGAAACAAAACAGGCCCTAATAATACCAAATTCAGTCAAAGGATCCAACCCAGACCTCCAGTGACTTTCCGCCACTAAGGCTGCCCTCTTAGTGCCCTGTGCCAAGTTAGGTCTTGTCTTGTTGTTCAAGCAGCTGCTTAGTGCCATGATCTTAGGTGACATCTAGGGGACATCTCTGCATATCCCAGCTGGTTTGGCAACATCACCTGTATGAATAATTAGAGTCCAAAGAAGACAGGCCTACAGGTGTGAGAGTCATGTTGCTTCCTTGGGTAATGCCAGAAAAATAGCAACCCTCAGTTCCCATAGAGAGGCACCTCTTCTGAGTTATGTAGTCAGACCTGAGGAAGGACAAGGCTCAGGCTACACATTCTTTGATAGTCTCATCACCAAAACTAGTGTGTTATCCCAGGGTTAAGCTCTGGGACCCCTCAGGGTACAGTGACACATCTGCAGGACTTGCTGGTGGCCACTGGCAAGGTGGATGCAGGCAACTCCCAGCCACTGTTATTGCCAGTGTTGCCTGTTTGCTATTTTGGTGGTTGGTTTGTTTGGTTCGCTTTTGTTGTGTTTTCTGTTGTTTTTGTTTGTTTGTTTTAATCAGGCTTGCCTCAGGACTGGCAGGCACTGTGGGGCTCATGGAAATACCGTGAAAGCAGAAGATTACACCCCCTGGTTTCCAAAACGACCACTACATTTACTCCCGTGTGTTACCGCTGAAGATGAATAGATCACACGGACACATGTTGAGGTGTGGTGAAAGAAAGAGCAGAGTTTATTTTTCCCCCCAGGATTTATAGGCTTTTGACCATGGCCAGGGATTGGATGGTCAGGATAACACTTTCTCACTGCACTGGCCATGAGAAATGCCCATCACAAGACGTGTAACAGAAAGAATGTACACATATCTATGTTTACAGTTACTGTCCTGGGAAAGTCCTTAGAAAACTATGTTAGCAAGCTCAGAAGCTGAGTTTTCAGGGCAACACCCGTGTTTCACCCCTGCTTTTACAATGAGCAAAGGAAGAGGATGCTGTGCCTCCCGCCTGCCTGGGCGCTGCCACTCGCGGAGCTCCTGCTCTTTGGCCCTTCACTGCAAGTGTTCCCAGGGTGACTGTGATAATAGGGCTGACGGTGGTTCCTAACAACGGGCAGTGCCACCCCTCTGATCGGTGTCACCAGCTGAGCTGATATAAAAAAGAGAGGATGCTTACTCTCTGTGGGGAGCTGCTGGTGTGCCCTCTCCTGGCTGCTGAGGCAGACAAGCTCTTTGGCATTGATTATCTCTCTGCTAACTTAATTCCAGCCTGGGCAGGCAGTTGTCGCAATTCCAGTTAAAAAGTACTTCTGGTGGCAGTGAGTAGTCATGAGTTTGTCTCACCTAAGCAGAGCTGAGAGCCACTTTCAAGTAACGGAGGTGCATGAACTGGAGACAGTGGGGAAGAAAGCTTGGGACAATCCTGTTTACAATGGCTCTCCTTCTACCTCCTTGAAAATTCAAACCATCTACAACCCCAAGTCTGTCCTGGAGAATCCCTATGAGAATTTTGAAGAGATTGGGGATCCACTGCCCTACCAGGAAGAACAGAGCAAAGCTGTGAATGGGAAGACAAGTCCTTTCCTCAAGTGCTGCTTCTACATCTTCAGAGGCATCCGAGGTAAATCTCTGATATCTCATTAGAAGGGACTTATTAGCTCTCAGAGCAATGTTGTGGGAAGGAGGGGAGGAAGAGAAAGGATGCAGAAGGCAGAAACCTCATAGTGTCTGTGCAGCCCAGGGACCTGTTCAACATGCAGTAGCATTATTCCAGAGATCATCTTTGGCTGACCTGAAAGGAGCATCCTCGTTCTGTGTGCCTTGCTATAGCTTCATGGTCTGTCCTGTTACCTTTACTACAAGGCAAGAGACTTAGTGGTGTGCTCAAGGTCGTGCAGTGAATCTCCAGGAGCCATCACTGTGGTGGTGAGACTATTCTGTCTTTGTGTGCATTTTCTAGATAGAGTGGTACTGGTCCCTGTGCTACAGCAACATAAGAACTGATAGACTTATCTACCAGAGAAAAATCTAGCACTGTCAGGACTGAAATTTAGGGGGGGGGGGGATTACAGCAATGTATCAAATAATGCTTTGCTTGAAGATAGCTGAAAGAAAGAGGTGTTTTTTCCCAGTTTAAAAGACAAAGGGGAATTAAATACCATATAGGCTTATTCAGAGGCAAACAAAATCCTCGGGGCAAGGTAAATCTCCTGTCAGGATACAATCTTGAGTAAGGGCATTATTTGAACAGTTTCTTATAGAAGGCATAAAATCCTAATATTTTAAAAACAGGAAAGATTAAGCAAATAAAAAAAAAAATCTTGCCAATGTGTCTTCTTTTTCCTCACTTGGAAGGCAAGAACCCTTCTCAGAGCCATACTCTCTAACAGTACAAGTGGGTGAATAATGGTATAGCATGGTCCTGAATTGCACAGCCCCTCTGTGATCAATACTTTTGTCATTGCCATTACAGTCTAACACTACTAACTCACATGGAATTCAGAGCAGGGGCTTTAGAGATTTCTCCTGGCCAAGGAACAGTGCTGAGTGGGTTTGGTAGCTAATTACAGACTACTCCTAGGCAGTGTATCATTTACCTGCTTTATTCTGAAATGCTTGCTTCTAGGCATTGTTTGAGGCTTAAAATGGAAAAACATATCCATGCTTTAACATCCAATTTCCATTTTTGAG
Source organism: Pseudopodoces humilis (assembly GCF_049639895.1). Taxonomy (NCBI): domain Eukaryota; kingdom Metazoa; phylum Chordata; class Aves; order Passeriformes; family Paridae; genus Pseudopodoces; species Pseudopodoces humilis. The sequence continues at coordinate 17,671,006 of NC_142208.1, forward strand.
ATGCCAGAGTTCAATTTGGAGCATTCAAATGATGATAACTGTCAGGATACTATATTATTTTCTTCTGACTGTTGCAGCAGAATGTCCTGACACTAAGGGTTGTAAATAGGGCCGTAGGAAACACCAAAGCTAGGAATCGAAAGGCCAGTGCAGACTGACCAAAGGCCTCTTTGAGCCTCACAGAAGTGGGGACATTTTCCTTGAAGAATTTGCTTCCTTTGCATCTTTCCTAGGTCATCATTATTCATTGCCTCTCCATTGCTGGCTTTCCCCCTTTCCATTTAATCACCTTGGTGTCTCTCATGGAAAATAGAAGTAGTACTTATAAGTGAGTTAGACAATGAGAGTTTGAGAGGTTGTTTTTTTTGCTTAAAAACCATTTCCTGGGATTACATGTCCATAGCTAGTGGTAGTAGTTGGATTATTAAGCTTTTTTCTTGTCCTCATCAGTTACTGTACTGGGTTAGTAGTGAGCACTGCTGCTCCTGGTACCACTGCTCAGGACCATTCCTCTCTAAGCGGTGTCCAAGCAATTCTGTGTCCTGGTTCCTGCCTGCCTCTGCCACCTCTGCTGTTCCATGGTCAGCCCATGGACAGACTTTGCTGGGAATCTGGGTGCATGGTGGCTGATAAGGGATACCCAGCTTACCACTGCCTTTGGAAGAGGATCTCCAGCTGTACCTGAGACCGTGAGCTAGTCACTCACCTGGGTCACAAGTCTTGTTTGAAAGCACACCCAGAAGATGATGTAGATGTTGCCAGTAATTCTTATCAGTCACTTGCTACTGTGAGGAAGGTGAGACTTATAAATGAATTGCATTCATAGCCTATTTTCTAGATTCTTTTTTCTCTGCTCAGCCGTGTGAGTGCTGGATTGGTCATTCAAGGTGCCATAAGAAAAACTGGATATCTTCTAGCCGTGGGTCCTTCTACTCCAAATGTCATGTCCAAAATAGCTGCATCCCCAAGGGGTTAGGTGGTGCCAAAGGAGACACAGATGGGGACATGCTTCATGTATAAGGTGATAGGTTTCCCTGGCATGTTTCCTAAAGACATAGCTGAAAATAAACCTCAGCTGATACAGAGTTACAACTACAGCATGCAATCTGAAAGGACTGGAGCAGCCTCATGGTCCTCCAGGTATCATTTTGGGCAAGTCTCTGAACCAAGTTTTCCAGGATATTTGAGTGTCCTTAAATTTAGGTGTTCCTGAGTACACTTCTGCTCTCAAAGTAAAGAAGGTCTGTGCATTTGCTCCTAACATACGGATAGTAGGGGTTCCCTGCTCATGGAAAAAAACCCCAAACAAAAGATTGCAGTATAGTCATATTTAAGGATGAAAGTAGTCATTTAAAAGTGACCTGAAGAGATAGGCAAATTGTTTCCCTGTGTTTTTCTCCATTGTGAAGATTCCTGTAGAACACATGATACTTTCTCCTCCACTGGAGTTAATCGAGATCATCTCCAGGCTGTCATTTCTATCACTGGTCTGGATTGTCCAGAACAGGCTAGTGGTTTGCCTGCCCAGAAGAGACAGCAGATGCTGCAACAGTCACTATGGCAGTTAAAGGTGCAAAAAACCTCTGTAATTTCTTGTGATGCCAAAGAGCTATCAAAATGACAGGATAAATGCACACAGACTCCTAGAAGTTTTGCTTACTACAGAGGAAAAAAAAATTGCCATCTGCCAAAGATGACTTCAAATGTGGGGCCTTTGATCAGCTTTGATCCTGGTTTGCAGGAAGACAGTTGTTGCATCCTACTGGGGAAAGGAATCAGGGCTGAGCTCTCTAGGAGCTGCAGAAAGCAGGAAGACTATGGCAATTACTGACATGGCTTTCATCACTAGACTTTCAATTGAAAGTTCTTATGCCTTTTAACTTCAGGTGCATTCCAGAAATCACAACAGAAAGCCATTACAAAAAGAACAAACAAATACACTAATGGTATCAGATGGTTCATCCAACCCGAAATATCAAGGCTCCTTTTAAAGGAAGCATTTCTCTCTTATTGACAACCCTGGTGACATTTAATGAGTTGTGTGAAGAAATAGGATCTTTAGCTGGTGCATTTGGTGTATTGGATTCAGCTAAGCTCCATCATTAGATGTTCTGAAGATAATTTGGCTCTAAATGTTATGCTGAAAATATCGAGTTATTTGATTGAGTTTTATGACAAGAAAACAACAAAGAAATTGCACGAGTTTTTTGGTAAGCAAGAGACAAATATTTGGGACCTAATGGTTCAATATACCCTAAAAGGAGTAATAGTTGTAAAGCTAACACCAGATACAGTTCTGCAATGTAAGACCTCTCAGAAGGTCAACTGTTGGCACATGGGTGACTGAGATGAAATATTATGGTTTCAAGAGCATTTGTGACAAGGACTGAATTTCTTCAAAGAGTAAGCTGAAAAACAGTCAGGAAAAGATCAGGTGGAATGCACAGAAAACAAAAGAACATAAAACTAAATAGTGATTTAGCAAAATAAAAAGCCAGTATATTTTAGTGTCAGTTAGCCACAAATCTTTTACTCATGCTGGAATGGTTATTCTTAGGGGTATTTAGCACATTTTTGTAGTTTAAGTTTTGAAATGAAAAGTTGCTTGGCCTTGAAAAGCAACAAAACTTCAACTCCCAATAGTGGTGTTTTTTGGAACAGGACTACAGCTCCTCACATGACCCTTGAGAATCACTGTGAAAACTCTATGGTCCCTTCCTTATACCCACCAGGTCTGTGGGGCACTACACTGACTGAGAACACAGCTGAAAACAGGGAGCTTTACGTGAAGACCACCCTGCGAGAGCTGCTGGTCTATGTTATGTTCCTGGTGGATATCTGTCTATGTAAGTAGCTGGCATATCTCATAGGCACCACGTCTGTGTGCAGTGTGAGGGGAATAATGTGAGATTTTATTAAAGTCTTCCTTGCTCTGATGTAAATGTTACATTTATTGTATTTCTCACAGCAGCAAGAAGTTGTCATTAACCTACAGAATTAATGCTGCTCAAGGAAGTAAAATTACTGATGAATGCCAACTGACATTGGTTAGACTTAAGTAGTATTTTCTGATTGGCATTTTCAGTTCTAGCCACTGACTCCACAGTCCTAGGAGTCAGTGCCCAATGTCTTTTCTCAGTTTCACAGCAAATGCTCAACACCCAGAGAGCAGCTCTAGAAACTTCCTGGTATCAAAGACAGTTCAGGGAGATTTTCCCCTCTGAGACTGGATGGGTGGCTGAGGTGATAAAGCAGATGGCAGTTCACCCTGTTGTTCTTGAGTGAATGTAATGTGTCCCTGTACTGAATGCTAATGCTAATAGAGACTTTATGTCAGTAGGACAATGGCTGTTTGGTTTTGCAAAGGTTCGTTCCTTATCACAAGTGAGCACCTGTGGCATGGGACAGTGAAGAGGGTTATATTTCATGGACCCTGTGGCAGGAGAGATGGACAGACAATACCACCCTAAGTTACTATCATGCTGGCCCAGGGAGACAGTCACTCTTCCTAAAGAACCAAGACACACACACAGATATACATGTTATCACACACTGACTCATCATCCAGGAAGTGTGGGGGGGGCTGTGTCTTGAATGTCAGGTGCTTTATTTTCCTGGTGTCCTTTCAAGAGCAGGACGTATTCTTAGTGATCACCATGATGGATGATTTTTCTGAAGGAAGGAGCACTGGAGAGTTGAAACAACATGTTTGTGGAAGTTAGAGCCTGCTCCTCTTGGAGTTTCTTGGTAGATGAAAACTTACTTGGAGCTTTTCACTTGGGAAAATAGGGGGTCTTTGTGCCTTCATGACTTCACATCAGAAATTCAAAATATAGATCACAGCCTTTGTTCTGAGAGATAAAATTTCCCTCAGAAATTTTGCCTGGAAACAAAAAACTGTTATCCAGAATGTTCAGTTGTATCCTCCAATGGTCTTCTATCACTACTTAACTTTTAAAGTTGGTCAGTCTGACCATTTAAACTCTGGAACACAGAGCAGATAAATTTGTATATCCCTAAGAAAGCAGAAAGCCCTAAGATTTCTTCCCCTGTGCCTTGTTCAGCTTACCTGTGAAAATATAAGGTACATAGAAAAATGAATATATAAATACATTTATATCAGACTCCAACATTTAGGTATAAGGAAGGATCCTCCTATTTTTCTCTTAGTGACATATGGAATGACAAGTTCCAATGCTTATTACTACACCAAAGTGATGTCTGAGCTGTTCCTGCAGACCTCTACAGATGGCCGTGTCTCCTTCCAGTCCATCGGCAGCATGGCTGACTTCTGGGTGGTGAGTACCAATCTGGCCTGCCATGGAGAGCCCTGAAACTCAGCTAGACTGGGGTATTCAGTTCTCTCTGAAGTACTATCTAATGATTTCAGCAAGACATTTTGCTGCCACAAGCTTTTGCCAGCTACTAGCGATAGTTACAATAATATTTGTGTGCAAAATATTCACTGATTTAAAGTATAATTTATCCCTGAGCACTGTGTTCAGAATATTGGCTAGGCTAAGTTTTGTGTGTGCCCAGAAGAGTCCATTTCCCAGTAAAACAGGCAGGACATAACAAAATAATTTTGGTGATAGAAGCATCAGCTCATTTCACAGATAGGAAGTACTGGACTAGAGAAGCCAAGGGATTTACTTCAGGTTTCCTTGTGATGCAAGTGGCTTTGAATCCTAGAGTTCAATATCTTCAAGCTGATGTCTTAGTAATAGCCTATGTCCATTTTCATGGCATTTTGAGAACATCAAAATTAACCTGCCTGTAATTCATGCCTGGGCTTGTCTAATCTATAGCTTCTTTTAGGAAGAAGTTGGAGTAAAATTTGCAGTGACTTTTAGCGAAGAAAATGAAGAAGGGGAAAAACATCTGGGGTCTAACATATTTCTGTCAAAGAATGGGTGAAAGAATGACAAGAACCTCAGTGAAGGCCATTGAGTTATTGCAACCACTTATCTCTGACAGCCAGAAATTATTTGTCAGTTACAGTTGCCTTTTTCTGTTGTATTAAAACACTCTGGCAAACAATGGCCCTATTGTTTCCCCACCATTTCCAGGACACTGGCACATGCACTTCTCATTGTTCGCAGCTTGTGCCAAGGCAATTCTGTGAAACGTGTGCTGACTGAAGTAGAAGAGACAATGAGACTCGTAGAGTTCTCGTCTCTTCATACGGCATAGAAGGTGCCACAGACACGTTACAGGCCTGTGAGAAACCAACAGAGACCCTGCTACCTAGCATCCCTCCTCCATCCACCAGCCCTGCTCTTTCCTCTCCTTAACATACATGCAACACAAACTTCTACTACTTTTCATCCTGGGGACTGGAGAGGGGTGGGTCAGGTCTTCCTACCTCAATCCCAGACTCAGAAAATTCCTCTGATGCATGAGCTATGACGGAGTTGCTCTCCTCTGCCTCCTTTGCAGTATGCACAAGGTCCCCTGCTGGATAATCTTTACTGGACAAAGTGGTACAACAACGAGTCCCTGGCAGCGCACAGCACCCAGTCATACATCTATTACGAGAACCTGCTGCTGGGTGTCCCACGCATGAGACAGCTGAAGGTGAAGAACAACTCTTGTGTGGTCCATGATGACTTCAAGGAGGAAATCTTGGGCTGCTATGATGTATACTCTGAAGACAAGGAGGAAAGGGTCTCCTTTGGGCTCATCAATGGAACGGCGTAAGTACATCTAATCCAGATTAGTCTCTTCTAGTTCAAATAAGAACTGCTGAGCTGAAGGATGCTGGGGGTGATTTTCTAACATAAGGCTGGAATTCCCCTTGCAGTCAGAGGCAGGAAGTCCTTTTTGTCTATAAATAAGGTCTAGTGTCTCTTTGTGGAGAAGAAAAACAGAAGGAGTTTTCATGTTGGGAAAGCCATGAAAAATCCAGTGGGAACATAGGAAGAAATTGTTACCTATTTTTGAGAAAGTGAGAATAAGTAAAGGCCTTTGGGGCCAGATCCATCAAATGGCAAGCTGGCATTCAGCTGGCAAGATACTATTTGCTTTTCTCTGGGATTTCAGGAGCCAGAGAAAAAGGAGTACATCCCTTTCATCTTAACAACTTGTTTCCCTATAATACTGTGAGGTAGCTACAGTTTAAAAACTTTGCTCACTGCATGAATCTTGATACATGAATGAGAAACTATTATTCATTAGGAAATATGAGTACAAGGGCATTCTAAGCAGATGGTTGTGTGTGATGTAGAAGGCAACAGAGCAGATCCTGAGAATAACCTCCATGAAAACAAGACTGATATAGCCAACAAACCTCAGAATTTTCCCTCCATAGTATTGCAAATCATGTTGTGTCACTGCTGGAAAGCACTAAACCAGAAAACTAACCATAATGGTTACCAATATTATGTAGGGTCAGATCAGGAGTAGGAATTGTGCCAATTCTTCAATTGAAAACTGCTCTTCGCCTTGAAGTTATAATTTTTCCTGCATATAAGGCCATATTCAAGCCTGGGCAGGTGAAGCCGTTCTTTGTGCCTTGTCTGTTGCAGGTGGAGGTACCATTCTGAGGAGGAGCTGGGTGGTTCATCTCACTGGGGAAGACTAACCAGTTACAGTGGGGGAGGATACTACATAGACCTCAAGATGACCAGAGAAGAGAGCGCTGAAGCCCTGCAAGTCTTGAAAGAGAAACTGTGGCTGGATCGGGGAACACGAGTTGTCTTTATTGATTTCTCTGTGTATAATGCAAATATCAATCTGTTCTGTGTTCTGAGGTAAGCTGAGTCCTGACAAAAATTATTCAGGCTCTTTCATCTTCCTCAATGCCTCAATTTGTTTCTTAAAATGCAAATATTTTATTATGGTCCACCATTGGGGTGGGTCTGAGTGGTGTCAGTAGAAATCGTATGGATTAGTGAGAAGTCTTGGTCTTCCTGAAATAACCAGTCACACTTCTTGTCACCTTCTACCCTTTCCTACCACAGGCAGTGAAGCAGGAGAGATGTGGATGCATAAACACATACACAACACTTCTGCTTGTGGTGGATATCTCATGCTCAAGTTTGATGCCTCTCAAAATTATCTCTGAGCCTCCATCCCCTAGTTTGAAATTGTTTCCTTGTCCCCTTCAAGGTTAGTGGTTGAGTTTCCAGCCACTGGTGGTGCCATTCCCTCCTGGCAAATCCGGACAGTGAAGCTCATACGATATGTCAGCGCGTGGGACTTCTTCATTGTTGCCTGTGAAATTGTATTCTGTGTCTTCATCTTCTACTATGTGGTGGAAGAGGCTTTGGAGCTCCGTATCCACAAGCTTCAGTACTTCACCAGCATCTGGAACATTCTGGATGTGGTTGTCATTCTGGTGAGGATCCTTGCACACTTTTTTTGGGGAGCAATGGCAGAGATGTATAAGAGCCAAAACAAATGAAGGAATGTGGAAATTAGTCTAAATAAGGCAAGAACTGGGTGTATGTTTTGCTCTAATACTAAACTGAACAGCAGAGTAAATTGACACATGCTCTTGTGTCTGGAAGAACTGCTAGGAGAAAATTCTTAGAGATGCCCAAGAGACTGTAAAGTCAGGGCATTCAGTACATCCAGACCATACTTCCATAGCCCACCAGATTCTGAAGTGGGATTCCAATGAGTTCTGTGACATTTTAATTTCCATGGAAAGTATAGGAGCAGTGGTCACTGCAGACTATTCCTCTTCCTCTTTGCAGCTCTCCATTGTTGCCATTGGGTTTCACATCTTTCGCACCACTGAGGTGAACAGGCTGCTGGGAGAGTTGCTGAAACACCCCGACACCTATGCAGACTTTGAATTCCTGGCATTCTGGCAGACACAGTACAACAATATGAATGCAGTCAACTTATTTTTTGCCTGGATCAAGGTATTGTAGGGGGTCTGGGAGGTGCCAGGTCTCCAGCCAGGCCTCTCCTTCTGGATAGCCTGAGGGTTGTCTATTCCATCCCTCTGAGTAGATGTGTAATAACTATAGAACAGAGAATTTTCCTCAATTTTTGCAGTAAATTGCAGTAAATTCCTCAACTGTTTTGCAGTAAATCTGGGTAACTTTTCACCCTGCATTCTGAGGTCAGTTATTTGGAGATAGTCAGGGATATGAGTTCAGACACTGCAGTGTAAAAGTGGTTTTAGAAAATGCTGAGTACCATGAAACTTTGTCCATCCTGTACTATTTTGGTATTCTTGAGATATTCTTGCAAACCATGGGTTGTTTTTCATGATGGTCACTCCAGAGCTGGAAATTACTCATCTGTTGACATGGACTTTGGAATTCAGCTAAAGCATCTTGGTGTGGCAGAAAGCCATCAAGGGGTTCCTCATCAACATTAAAAGATTTGTCCTTGTAGCAGTTCCTGTTTATATTTTCCTTTGAGGGAACATAGTCATGTGTCTATGAACCCAGAGAAGGATGGTGGCACACCTGGAATAAATGTCCTGAAGACTAAGCCACCATTCCTAGCCAACTTTCCCCTCAATACTTTGGTCCTGTAGTGAGCCTCTTGTCTTAGTAAGCATGTGCATACATGAGAGAGATGGACCTAGCTGATGGTTTGGCCTAATTTTGTCCCCATTCTTCCATCCTGCAGATATTCAAGTACATTAGCTTTAACAAAACAATGACCCAGCTCTCCTCCACGCTGGCACGTTGTGCCAAGGACATCCTGGGCTTTGCCATTATGTTCTTCATTGTCTTCTTTGCCTATGCCCAGCTGGGTTACCTTCTATTTGGGACACAAGTGGAAAACTTCAGTACCTTTGTTAAATGCATGTAAGTGTGTAAGTTAGTACCATGTTTCTATAATTTTATCAAAATAATTTTAAGCGCTTTCTGCACTTCCCCCCAGTTGCAAATCTCAATGTCAATCAGACACCTGTTGTAGCTCACTCTAATAAAGCCACAATGGTTAATAAGTTGCTCACAGCCTTCTGGCTGTGACATCTTCATGGATGAAAGAACACAGTGAGAAAACTGAGGGAAACAGGCAGATTCCTGATTGTCTTTTGTTTGTCAGCAAGGACAAGAGGTATGATGGATATTGGTAAGGATATTGATTTCCATAGAAGTTCCATAGATACTGGTCAATATATCTGAAATGGAGGATGACCAGTGGGTGGATGAGCATGCATAAGAGTGTTGGGGAAGTGAGTTAAAATCCTGTCTCAGACAATCCTGCAGTCCATGGGCCTGCTCAAGTAATTTGTGATGTTAATGGAGGTATCTGCCACAGCAATTGTTTTCAGCTAGTGTTCCACAGACCTCTGGACATCCAGGTCCTGCCTTTGAGGGGTCTACAAGAGAAAACTGAGATAAGGAAGCTTTGGATCAATACTCTTGAACTTTCTTCATTATAGGGGCTATGAACTGCAAAAGGTTGAAGAGCACTGTCCAGTTTTAATATCCCTCCAGAATCTCAAAAAATCTCTTGCAAGAGATGGCTTTGTTGAGTCAATTGCCTTTAATCAGGGAAAATTCAAAATTTGTTTTTGCCTCCTATTTATAGCAAAACACACTTTGGACAACCTGAATTTGTGTGAAAACCACATTTTATTTTCCTCTTCCTCTAATCAGATCAGCTCGCTTCACCCCAGAAATACCATGGATGCATTTAACTCACTACTCTGGAGTGACTTAGACCCTGCTCTGGTTTGTGCCTGTGCCCATCTGGGCTGCAGGCAGGTTCAGGTTCACCTCAGGACTGTTTGCGTGTGCCTTTGTGTGACCCTGTGCTCTTTCTTTCCCCCAGTTTCACCCAGTTTCGGATCATTCTTGGTGATTTTGACTACAATTCCATTGACAATGCCAACAGGGTCCTTGGGCCTATTTACTTTGTCACCTATGTGTTCTTTGTTTTCTTTGTACTTCTGGTAAGCAACAGAGTCCTCCTTATCTGTGTATTGAAAGCAGTGTTTGAGAGACCCCTCCTGACAATCCCTGGGTTAGGTGCAAATGCCTAGAAAAGGTGTTTCAGTTACAATAGCTTTGCAGAGCAAATAGACCACAGTAAGCAAAGAGTGTGTTACTACAGCTGGGGATTTGATTATTAGGATAATTAAGGGCCAACATCTGTCAAGGTGAAGACTGAAACTGACTGGCTTCCTGGTCAATGGATGCAGAGGGATGCTCATAAAAACCAGGTTAAACACCCAATGTCAGGAGTCCATATGCAACCTAAGATTTTGCAATAGAAGCTACCAAAGATAGTATTTGAGGTGGAACAAATGTTCTTTCAGTCACTGCTTTAACTGCAAAAACTTAAGAAAACATGATTTGGCTGAAGTGGGCCTTTTCTTCACCCTTGCTAATATGCCCAAGAGAGATACCCTATAGGGAAACAACTCCTCATTTAACTAAGTCTTGCACATCTGTGCCTGTTTCTTTCTGCTTCAGCTGCTGGAGCAGGCAAGATGTCTCATGTATATTCATGTCACTTCTTCCCTCTTTCCCAGAACATGTTTCTGGCCATCATCAATGACACCTACTCAGAAGTCAAGGAGGAGCTTTCGAGCCAGAAGGATGAGCTGCAGCTCTCTGACATCTTGAAGCAGGTGATGAATAGTGAAAGCTGTGCTACTTTCTAGCTAAATCATGAAGCATTTTTTGGAAGTCCCTGACCTAAGTGGGATTTACTAGAGAGAAACAGTGGTGGCCAACTCCAGATCCCCCTTCTTTGTGTGCACAAGAGTCACAGTTCTTTTCTGGGATAAATCAAGCTCCCAGACCCTTTGGCAATGAGACAATGAGAAAGCAGGTGTTGGGGGAATCCTGTTAATTGATGTAGTGTCTCTGAGAGAATTTTCTTCCCAGGATGGTCTCTAGACAAACCTCTTTCAGTCCTTCATAAAATGTACTTTGATCAATGGCAAAGTCAGGCAGGCAATGGCAGGACATGGCAAAGTCCTGCTGTGCTAAGCTGAGCCTGTTAGAGTGGCACAAATCTAGAAGGCTAAATCTGTCTTTCCCATGGGCAAATTCCAGAAAAGTTCCTGGAAGGTCATAATTCTGCTGTGGGACCAATAATCTGCAAGGAATAGTATTTGAGATGTTATCTTAAACAGCTGATGTGTTGGGAAATCAGATAAAGGAAGAACTGGGATGAGAAAAGCAGAGGGTTAACGTGTTAGTGTCATTCTGAAGGTGTGATTCTGCTTTAGAGATGAGGTTCATACAGCACTGCTTTTTGGTTTTTTGCTTGTGGAAAGGACCTGGTACTACTTGGCATATAACTCACCTGTATCGCATTGTCTGCTCTGTTCTACTTTTCACTGTTCTGTGTGCGTGATTCTGGGTCTGTATCTTCGGTACCAGAGCTACAACCGGACACTCACGAGGCTGAAGCTGAAGAAGGAGCGGATCTCTGATGTGCAGAAAGCCCTGCAGAATGGAACAAAACAACTAGACTTCGAAGACTTCAAGAACAGCTTGAAGGAGTGAGTGAGTCAGTTTGAGGGATGCCTACTTGGTCCTTTCTCTTAGTAACATGGGTAATTTAAAATTTCTGGTTTTCAAGACAAGGAGAGCAGTTAGCTTAGATCTGGATAATTTAAGACTAAAAAAAAATAATTTTCTTTCCTCAAATGTTTAATTCCTTGTTCTAAATAGGTTTGTTAACTATCTCTTGCCTATTTGGGATGTTTAGATTTGTCACTGGCAGGAGGAAACAATACACTGATTTCAAAATTCCCACTCTGTTAGAGCTTAACAGTATAATTCTATGCTTTGAGCTTTCTCTTTCTATTCTTTTGCAGACTGGGCCATGCAGACCATGAGATCACAGCAGCTTTCTCCAGATTTGACAAAGATGGCAACCATATCCTTGATGAAGAGGAGCAACAGCAGATGAAGCATGACCTAGAGGCGAAAAGGGTAAAAAAAAGGGAAAGGAAAAAAAATCATCTGTTTGGTAGACATCACTCCAAAGTGGCCTCAGGAATCTTTGGGTTTATGGTATAAACTAGGCAGGCAACTAAAATATAGTTCCAACTCTACCTGGATACAACTGAGTGTATTGCTGCCTGTGAAGCTCTGTGTTATTGACAGTAAAGCCCACCACAGAGTTAATATCTATATTTGCAGGAGTTTCTTCATTTTCCAGGTTGCTCTGAATACAGAAATTGAAAATTTGGGGAAATCCTATGGTGACAACAACATGGATGAGAATCTAACCTACATGGAAGCAAGGAATAACCACACCAATAAGGCCACCTGGGTCTCCAAAGAAGAGTTCCAAGTGTATGTTTGTATGCTGTCAGTAGTTTAAACACCCTGCAAATGAGGGGTCCAATTTCCTGCTGCTTCCTTCCCTGATGTAACTCTTTACAGTGGTGCTGAACTGATTCAGTAAGATCTTGTCCCTTTTATCTTGCACATGTGTAAAAAAGCAGGTCAGGAGATAACTGGGACTGTTCTACTTAAGTAGTTTGCTAGTTCCTATAAAAGACTGAATTAAGAAATTTTGCTTTCTGCTGCTTGAATAACCTCTGCAACTGTCATCTACCCACAGGCAATAAATATACTGTCATGTTTCAGGTCAGAAGGTGGCCCAAATAACTGGGCCAGGGAAAGTTGATACCTTTACAGAAGGTCCTGTAGCAATAAATATCCTTGATTTATAGCCTAGTTGGCCTTTATCCTCCAGGTCCAAGAATAACATATTTCTTCCATAGGAGGAGCACAAGATAAACACAGCACATACAATCAGTATATCTTGATTCTGCTACTGAGAAACACTGGGCCATATCAAAGGAGAGGCAGGTGCAATATTTAATAATGGAATTATACTGTGTCTGGGCTGGGATTCATCCTAAGCAGAAACACTGATTACAGATGAAAACACGGTGTAGTATGGAGCTATGTCATCAGTAGGTGTGAATCAGTGATCTGGGAATATTTGCTTCTGTTTGAGGTCTCTGGGAGATGTCTGCAGAAACTCCCTTTATTCATCACATGTAGAAGCTTACAAATGCTCTCCATGTCTCCCTCAGCCTCCTGCATCGTGTGCTGCAGCTGGAACATTCCATAAACAGCATTGGCTCCAAGATTGATGCAGTGGTGAACAAGCTCAATTTGCCAGAAAGAAAAGAGCTGAAGAGGAAGGATCTGTTGGGCAAACACCTGGGTGATGTTAGCAAGGTTGGTAGCCCTCCACCATGGATTTGAACCAGCTTCAGATCAGGTGACCAGCTCTGCTGGGAGAAAGGGCCTGGTATCATCTTTGCTTTTCCAATCTTTGTTGATTTAAGACAAAAAGGCTTGGGCAGGATCAGCATTTTGTATGATCAATCCTTTTCTGTTTAAGCAAAATGACACAAGCCCTTTTGTTTTCATGTCTGCACAGTTAACCCTAGTACCTTTTAAACACACTTTCTGGCTCCTTTGTGGCCAACCTCAGTCCTGTGGCAGTGCATAAAATTTGCCTGTCTTCAGTTGCTTTCTAACTCAGAAAGTTAGAACAGAAAGATGTCTGTTCATCCTCAGATACTGAAATGATCAAACTGTCCTTTCCAGCAAGACAGCTCATGGCTGTTGTGGACTGTGATCTTAACATCTTGCCTGTGGATTATTTATCAGACATGTGGTGGTTATCAGTCAGCTGTGTGCTTATAGGATATCACTGCAGAATTATGACTTTTGCCAAAGAGTGCCCATATTGAGTGAACCAGTGTATTTTGGATCTTCAGCCTTACAGTCAAAGGCAGCAAGGCATGTGGGAGCCATGTCACTACTTCATGGTTTTGTGGCTTCAATAATGAGAATAGCCAAACAGCACAAAGTGACCTAGAAGAGTCAGAAAGAAGCCTCTCTTTTGCAGAATAGTCTTGTGATCCCTTCCCCTCTGAAAGAGTGTTTTGGGAGGTCCTGCTGCTCATGTGAGCATGCCCAAAGTCTTACTCAAGTATTTGTTTGCAGATTTGCTTTGCCACAGTATTTCTGTGAATGTGCTTGTAAAGGATGAAAAGGAATTAATCTCTCCTTTTTGGTCTAAAACTTGAATGTGTATTCATTAGTGTATTGCAGCTGTGTATTGGGTCTTTAATAGACAGCCAGGCTTGTTCTGAGAGAATGTGGGAAGATATTTTAGTATCACGCACACCTTGCCTCTCTCTTGGAGTGTTGCTAGACTTCCTGGTAGCTTGCTGACGTTGCAGGTCACACTTTCTTCTTGTTCACAGGAGGAAGAAGCCGGTCAGAAAGAGCTGCACCCCCAGAGCCTAGACCAGCTGGGGAAAGAAGAAGCAGAAAGTTGGACAGAACATGTACAGAGAAACAACCTGAGTGGCAACTCTTCCCAAAATGGGGTCTATCATATCTTGCCTAAGTCGAGTGTGCTGGGGTCTCAGGTGCCCAAGAACCTCTAGCCAGTCTGATGTGCATTTCTATAGCAGTGCTCAACAGCCCAGTGCTCCCAGTCTGGCTGCCATAGTACCAAGTCACTGTCAGTTGTTCCCTCACTGTTAGGACAATCCAGACAGCTGGACACAGACAGCACTGTTGTCAGGAGCCCTTAATGTGAAAAATCAGGGATGCTCTTCTCCAGTGTAATGATGTATCATGTCACAGAGCTAGAACTTCTGTCCCACTTCACCTTCTCCCCTGTACCCATATCTCAGGCAGAGGTAAAATTTGGCACTAGGTGATGTATTAGATTTCTGCCTCTGAACAGGCTGGCACAGCATCATGTATCTAGCCTTCCCCAAAAAGTAGGGACCCCTGAACTCTGAACATTTGTGTATATATACTAGTATATATATATATATAATAACTAGTTACTAGTATATATATATACTAGTAACTATAATTACTAGTAGCTATAATTACTAATCTAGAATAATTACTAGTGTAAAATGGGAAGAAGAAATCTAGTTGTTTCTGCCTGGTTACAGCCAGTTTTGTTCTGTTGTAGTTTGTCTCCAGATTACCTTGGTAACCCTCTCTGTACCTTAGATTCAGGTGTTTAGGAAAGAGGTTACTAGTGCTTAACTCTGGATAACTACAATAAGAGTTGGCACCAGTGTAATTGGGAGAAAGTCTGAAATATTCTAAAATGAGAAGCAGTTGGTAAAGTCCTAGGTCTGAGTGTTAGGGAACAAACTTCTGGTTATATGATTTCTAACATAGCTGTTGACACTAAGAAATCTTTGTCATTCATTTTCACACTTCTTAAATTGCATCTCAAGATTCTTGCACCTTGCAAACTAGCACCCCATTTATGAAGTTTGATGCTTCTTGTTTTTGTCAAGGAAACAAATTTGCAGTTATGGGTGCTGACACCATCTACGTTGAAGAATATTGTGAAAATGAGATGTGTCAGTTTTTTTGACCACATGCAAGATAACTTCTTTTCTAAGCATTTTTCTGTTTGCTGAGGCTTGTCTTTCCTTGCAATTGGTGCAGACTATTGCTGCTATTACAGGGACATTGTAAATATATTTCAAATACCTTAATCACTGATATTCTGCAATAGTTAACCTAGTTAACCTCAAATAGGCTCTGTAGGCTTAAAGCCAATAGAAATGTGAGCTGTACCAGACCACTGCTAACAGCTCTCATTAGTGCTACACTGTTTAGTGTGCTGTGCAGTGATAGGTTTAGTGGGGGACTTGTGCAGGGGCATCTTGTATTGCTGCCTTTTTTAAGATGAATGTGTCACTGCATTCTGGGGAAAGCCTCTTTGGCAATGTCTGAAGGACCTCAGGATGAGCCCTGTCCTCAGATGGCCCAGGTGTCAGGGCTGCCACAGCCACAAGATAGTCTTGATAAATTGAAGCAGTGTCATTCAACTACAAGGGCCCAGCAGGAACTGGGAGAAGCAGCTTGTCCAGCTCACAGGGAGCTTGGATTTCAGACAGGAGCTGTGGAGGCAGGAACTACAGGATCTCATGACTCACTTCCCATCATCAGCTGGTCCTGCTGTTGGGGACAAGACTTACCTGTGAGATACTGCCATGGTGCTTGACCCTCAGTTCCACTGAATTCAGAATTGAGCAAGATGTCTTACCTTCAGCTTTTCTGGCTGAAAAAAGAACAATGGTGTTCCTTACTTCCTCCTCCTCTCTGCATTGAAGCTGTTATCTTAATCAGAAGAAAACAGCCTGTCAGGAGAACTTCCTGAAATAGGCTATTTTCCCCCTCCAAATTCTAATTAAACAGAAAATTCATATGCTAAATTGTAATTGAACAGAGAAACATTTCTACTCTATAATAGGCTTAAATAGTGCACACAGCCCTTTGTAGTCAATTCATCAGGTCTTCTGTACGTTGAAAGGCATAGAAGAAGTTTCTTACAAATTAATTTGTAAGATCTTGTTTTAGATCCTGGCTCAAGAGCAGACTATGAGTACCAAGGCATAATTGCAAAGTAAGAAAAAAATTGCTGTTTGAGTTCTCTGAGGGTCTGCCTTATCCATGAACTTAAATTACTGGATGAGATTCTGAGTCTGTATTACTGCACAGATATTAAATGCTTGGGATGCTGATCTTTTAGGAACTAAGTCTGGTACTTTAGGAGAAATCCAAGCAGCAGTTGTCTGCTTCAGGTGGTTGAACCTGTGCTAGTAGCCAGTGTAAGATATGTTGCTGGCTGAGGCTGAGCTCCTTAACCTAGAAATAACTACTGTGAGGATAAGATGACCCTGAACTCAGGTTTTGCCAAGAAAATGAAGGTAAAACGTAGTATCTGTAAGGCTTGGCTTTACAAGGCCTCAGATTTCTCACAAGGGATAGTGTTGTTTAGCTGCTCTGTTCAACAGAGAAGGTGACTCAGAACCTCCCTTTCTGCATTGCCCAGTGTTTATTTTCTGTTTCCCTTCTGAGCTGTGCCAAACCCCAAGAGCAGCCCCACAGATAACCTCCCACTGAGGCAGGGATGCTGCAGCCACAGCAGCACAGCCTAAGAGCCATGCCTGTCACTACACACCAGAAGATAACCACACCCCTGCTCCTTTCTGCACAGGGACTCCCATAACTATCAGTAAAGGCAGGTGAAGTGCAGAGGTGTGAGAGCTGAACTCAGATCCATGGGACAGTGACCAACAGCACCGGCAACCAGCTCCCAGGCACTGAGTCAGCTCTTTATGGCAGCAGGAGGAACAAAAATGGTAATGTTCACGTGCAGTGTTTGTTCATGTCTGAAACTTGGGAAGGCAGTTTTCCTCTGCAACTGGAGAGCATAGGAGTCTCCAGAGGACCACTGCAGCTGGGAGAGATGCCTGCGTCTCATTCTACCTGTCTCTGGTAAATGTGGGAGACTATAGCTCAGCTTGCCAGGGCTCTCCCTTTCTCTGGCAAGAACAGCCTGGCAGCTTCCTCTCCACTGGACTTGGGGGACAGCAGTCAGTCTGCAATGTTGAGGAGCCCTAAACCAGCTCTGGCTGTGATCAGACAAGAACTGCAGGCTATAGTGGTCTCCCAGGTCAGCTCTAATCCCCTTCCTGGCAGAAAGACCAGTTGCCCCTGTACTGTGATTTTAGTAGTGCTAGTGCTTCTCAGTGTAAAACAACTTCTGTTACTGGCATGTGCCCATGCCTGCATTATTCTTGTATTTCTTGTACATCTTCATGCCACTGTGCCTTGTCTGTTCTTCGTTTATGCTGTCATGTGTATGATGTGTCCTAGAGCAGGCATGGAAATTACTTGTTCCCAGTATTTGCTTTTGTGCAGGTGTCAATTGTGTTTTCAAGCTGGTTGAGAAATAACATCAATATGCCAAATGGTAAATTCATACAGCTTTTCTTTTCAAATACGTGTTGTCAGGCCTCCCATCAGGAGCTAATATTACTTAGATAATACGTATCTGATGGGTAAAGTATTTGTTCCTCAAAACAAAGGAGTGTGATCGTGTTTTGTTTCAATCTGCAGAGGGTAGCCTTCCAAACTGCACTGTGCCAGCTGTGCCTTGAAGTGGTTAAAATCTTTGGGAAGATGTTTAGAAAAGTATAAAGTGCTTTGAAGATATATCAGCAGTTATAACTGTGAAAAACAAGGTTCACTCTCCTGGTAAAATTTAAAAGGTTTAATAAAGACAGTAAGAGACATAGATTATAATAAAGTAAAGAATAACAGCCGGGTGCTTGGCGCTCTGCCAAGAGCACATTTGGTGTTTCAGGAACACCCTTTATATACCATTTCTATTGCATCACCTTAATGCATATTCAGACTTTTCCATTAATTAGTTTATATCTTCCAGGAACTATTTTGCATGGCCACTCCTTGGATCCGCCTTTTTAGAGCATGGGCATTTCTTGGCTTGCAGTTTTAATTCCTTTCTTGTCATCTTTTAATTTGGGTTTTGGCTCCTGCTCTCCACAGGCGGTGAGTGTTGATAGCAGCTAGGTCCCATCATCTGTTCACTGGGGTTATCCTAACTGGGCAGGCAGTTCAAACATACTATATCAACTATTACCAGTTGTGCCTAATTTTTTGCTAATAGCAGGAGAGACGAAAACTACATTCACACAGCAAAGCCATTCAAACATTATACATATAACATTCATCTTAATACTTGTGAAAAGCCAATATTATGTATTTATACCATCACTGTTATTTATGTTGGCAGTAGCAATGGATGTGGTGGGAAGCCCACTCTGGCAGGTGCTGTGCGTGCTCCTGATTTAGAGCCAAGGGGGAAGGAAGCGGTGTCCTAGCCGTGATTTCAAAGTACAAATGAGGCAGAGACATTCACGGATGTGTGCAGGGAAGGGCATGGCAGTGATGTCTGAGAGGAGGCTCAGGCATCTGGCAATAAGCAGCCCCAACCAGCCGTGGTCATCAGCAAGAAAAGCTCCTGGTCGTGCCTCTCCAAGAACATGATGCCATAGTCTTAACAATGAGCAAGCCTAACTTTTCATGTGTTCATTTTATTTTATGTGTTCAAGGAAAAAAATACACAATACACAAATGCAGCCAAGCTTCTAGTTACTTATCAGCCTGTTTTGGTTTACCAGTAGATGTCAGTCAGCACTACTTACAACTCTTTGCACCTACAGTCCCTTCTCTTCCATTTTCAATGGACAGAACAAATCTGTCATTTGTTTTATTGAGAGGAAACTGAGATACAGAAACATTCCCTTTGTGGTTACAGAGAAGACAGAAGCAGAATCCATGGCTTCCAAAAGGTAATTTATGTTACTAGACCTTCACACTTGAGTATTTGTTGCAAACTTTATCTCAGGCAGGTTTTAATTCTCCCTACAACCTGTAAAAAGGGGTTTTGTACAGGTTTTTCTCATTTTCTTCCAGTCTTGTGAAAAGTTTTTAATGAGTGCTATTATTAGTGTGGAGCTGCTGCTAACTGTTCAATCTTAAGCACAGAAGGTTGTTAGCTGGAGGCTGCCCTGCCAGTCTGTTTTACAAACTCACCCTAGCAGGAGTCACAAAGAAAAGAGGAACATCAGTGAACAACTATCAGTATTCAGAGTTTATCAGCAACTAATGAAAAAGGGAGGGGAGAAACCAGCACTTCATGAGCTAGCCGATTACAAACCCAGATGATGTGTCATCCTTTTGCTGGTCACAGAAACCCTAATTCCAGGTCTCCAAACATGAAAGTAAGGAGGCTGGGAGTGCGAGAGCAGTAAAAGTAGGAGGAAATTCAGTGAGTACCATGTCCAGCCCCCACTCCGGGCTCAGCAGTTGAGGGATATGACAACGTGAATGTGCTGGGTTTTGGGGAGACATGGAGCGGGTATGGCCCTGCTAATGGCCCCTTTTCAGAGGTGGCAAATGCCAGGCGTAGCTCATTGCCAGCCAGCCATGCTGTATACATGCCAGGCACTCAGGCAGGTGACAGAAGGGTGCCGGCCCTGCGGGGTGCGGTGAGATAAAGCCCAGCCCTGGATGAAGAGTGCTGAAGGAGGAGTGCAAAAGTTCAGTTGACAAAACAATGTCTGCTCAGCGCTGCGTCTCCAGCCTGAATCAGCCAGCTTGGCTGGGGCGTGCCATAGCAAGTTACCAAGACAGCCTGTGTGAATGGCAGTGACAGGGCTCTACAGCACAGGAGGTCCCAGACAGCTCTGGATGGTGCTGTTTCCTGGCCACTGCCATCCCCAGAAGATAGCAGTTGATACTCTGATGGTACACTCACCTCTAGGTGCCAGAAGGCACAGCAGCCTAAGAAACAGCCACTCAGAACATGCAAATCAGGAACCTGAAGCTGGTTTTGCTTGTGCTGCCTGAGAAGGGACTGGGAAGGCATCTCAAGTGATCATTTCTATTGGCTGTGAGTCTCCATGGGGTCCCCTTCTGCAAAAATCATCAGAAATAATAGTAAAGGGCGAGTTCAGAGAGCAAAACTCCCTATCTGTGCGCACATACACCTGCAGACATATTGCTGTAATGTTGCAAACCACCCAGGTTGTTCAGACATGTCTGGAGTTCACAAAGACAGCAGGCTTTGAAAGCACATATAAGCTTTCAAATATTATTATATTATATATATTATATATATTATATCTGGGAAAGACAAAAGGGCAGAGCTTCTTCTCAGTTTCCTATTTTCACATTTTCCAATTGAGAAGCGTTACAGCAACAAAAGATGGTATGCTTTCTGAATCCTTTCAGGAAAACTGCCTCTTCTGCCTCAAAGAGTTTTATTCTGTTCAGGCCCAGGAGCAGCCATGCCACCAGCAGGCATTCTTTACCATGAAGAGAATAGAATGACCTTATTGTAAAACAGAACAGATTGTACTTGCTTCTGTTCTCTTACCAAACACTCATGAGGAAGGAGAGCTATGCCCAAATGAACTGTTCAGCAATTGGGCACCATGACCTATGTCCAGGTACTGTGGTCAGGGTTCTTGTCATGACACAGAACAAAGAACACCAGCTAGAGACCTCTCATGTCTCCTCCATCCTTAGCCTGGTGACCATGGGTTGTTTATGAATGTGTGTTTTCACATGCTTTAGGAGATGACACTGTTCAATTTCTTGTCCTGTCCCTCCTCTGTGGGTCATTAAGATTTACTCATTGCCCCTTCTCTTCCACTCAGATTGCCTGGAGGAGCTAGATGTGCAGCTGCCCTGGTGAGAAGCTAAGCTCAGTGAAATTAACACTTGCCACTCTGGTGTTCTACACCCAGACTCACACTCTCCATCCAGACCTACCTTGGCATTTCTCACATTCCCCCGCCTCTCCTGATCATGGAGAACTACCTCCAGCCCTAGGACATCTCACTGGCCTTCAGTGGCTCCTGGTGACTCTGGGCTCCCTCTGCCCCTTTTGCATGCACTTGTCATCTCCACTTACATGGCCATTTCAAACATAGGAGAGAAAAATTAAGTTTGGAGAGGAGCAGAACAACACAGTCAAAGAACCTGAGATGCCCTGGCCAAGACAAACTCCAGGCACTGTCTTTACTGAAAAAGCCAAATCTAGATGAGTTGGGACACAGTGGAACATAACCAGTGAGGCCAGATGGAAAGCGAGTACAAAGAACTCTGACCTGAGTAGCTTAGGAGTGTTCTGCTTTTTCCTGTGGCATTACGGGTGAGTTGTGCAACCAAGTGCTTCCTTCTTTTTGTTCTCCTCTCTCTTACTGTCTTCATCTTCAAGATGAAAAACCAAACAGTTAGTCTGGCTTTCTGTTTTGCATTATCTTTGATAACACTTGCTACCTAGTGATTCCTTGCTTTCCTTCCTCAGTTCACTTCTTTATAAATGTGATTTTCCTGCAGTCTGCAGCAGAGTAGGGGACAGCTGAGATTTCTGAGTCCTTGCACTTTTTCTTTCACCTACTGTGATGCTCTGCCCTGTGTCATGGCACAGTAGTTCTCTGTCAAGGTCATATAGCACTGGTGGGCCTCTAGGAAGGCACAAAAGAAGGGAAGATTTATGGGTGAGACAGAGCTACTTTCCTAAATCTCCTTCTCCAGAATGCAAGCTGTTTGCTGTAATGGTTATCTTGCAGTCTTACTGTTGTGTATGGTCCCGTCGGGGAAGAACACTCTGCAACTCTGGCTGTACAACACCTACTGAAAAAAAAAAAATAAATCTGAAAGTGTTCAGGGCTGCCACAACAAATCCTAATGGCAGCAGCTCAGGCCTTGAGAGTGGATGAAAGTTAAACTGTTTTTAGGAATGTCTCATAGGGCAGCCTGGACTTTGCTCCTGAGGAAGGAGGTGAAATGCCTACGTAACAATGTGTATGTCAACATTCATGTCTAGCAAGGGAACTGACCTCTGCAGAGCTGAGTTGGGACAGATAAAACACAGTTTAATCCTGTTAGCCTCCTGCAGGCACTGAGGCCCTCAAAAGGGAAGCAGAAGGATGGAGTGCCCATTCCTGACTCACAAATAGCAAGACAAACTGTACTTGAAGGAGTCCTGCTCAGGAGCTTGGGTTGAGTATGGGAGAAAATGGTACTGGGGATTGTGTGTTGTGGCCTCAGTGCTTGGTGCACTTCTTGGTCTGAAGTCCTAGGCTTTGTCCCAAAGGCTTGAGAACACTGTAGGGGCAGTCGTGACTGGCATCTCTTCCAGACCTGCTAGCCTAGAGAGGACAAGCTTGCTTTCTCCTTAGCAGGCTCCTGAACACAGTACTAACAGCAGCAAGTAGGAGCGATAAAAATCTAAGCATTTATGATGTCATCTTTTTAACTCCTGAAGAACTGTCATGGTGGTTTAGATGCAGTATGTACTGTATCTATGACATCCTTGGCTGATTACTTGCTTTACCAGGTAATACCAGATTATACCAGATGTGTGTAATTCTGTTGGTCCTATAGTTCAATTGTTCATGATTTCTGTCAGAATGAAGCCCATGATATCTCAGTGTAGTGTACTAGTTAAATACTGATTTCCTTTACTCTTAGATTTGCCTGAGCCCTTTCTTATCTTTAACCGATTAAAGATTTGGTGCTACTATGAATTCAGATAATGGACTAAATGATTAACAAACTTGACAGAGTCAGTTTTCTCCTACATAATCTGCAAGTCTTAAAAAAGTCAACTTCTCCAAGGCAAGCAGCACTTTAACCAAGTAAGGGAGGCCAGTCAGCACTAGCTTTGACATGATGAGCAATCAGGGTGGAAAAAACACAATGAGTTTTTTTTGTGCCTAGGGTGGTAAATTTGTAGATGCACCAGATTCAGTACATGTGTACACGTCTGTACAGGGTGTGTCTTTTGGAATGGTTTACTGGAGCTTTTGGAAAAGAAGAGCCCAGGAAGTAACACTCAAGCACCATGTCTGATATTGCTGTCTGCTGCATTGATCTCAGAGCTGCTTTTGTACAGTGAACAATTAGGATTTGCTTATTGATGCATTCAGTAGAGAAAGCAATAGTACTAATAATCTTACATTTCCTCCTGGACATATTTCTTATGCACTCTCTTGCTGGTTCAAGTCCCTGAAATATTTTATGAGCTTTGTGAAATTCAGCATTAGGTAGGATTGAAAAACACCCTGGATCCTCAGGTCAATGAGAGGAACATGCTAAACAAAGCAGTGGAGAAACAGCAGGACTCCTCAAAGCCTCACTTTATGCTCACTTTCCTCTCCCCATGCCCATGATGGTATCATGGTCCCTCCTGCTCTGCTACCCTGTAGTGGCAGCCAAATCAGAGGCTCAAGGCAGCAGGACCTAAGGAGCAAAAGCAAAGGTCTCAAACCTGTACTAAAACTTGCATGAGATCTTAAACATGACCCAGGCTGTTCTTTCCTTGCTATCATAATGTATCAATTTGAGGCCTGTAGCATTATTTGTTTAATGTCAGTAAATGCACCAGGGCATTGTAGCTTGTTGCTTTCTAGGGCTTTACACTGGGCTGATCCTTTTGGAGTCTTTCTGTGAAAACCACATCCTTTAATCTGCAGTAAAGCCTGAGAGTTTACAGGGCAAATGCCCCTTTCAGTGGATGAGGAGCACAAAGCATTGCTGGCGGGCACACCCACCAGCCTACAGAGTGGTGGGCAAGAGAAGAGTACAGTAACATCAGGCTGTCATCAGGCTTATTGTATTTGTCTTAAATAACTACAGCCCTGGCCACTGTTTTCTATCCCTGTACTGGCAGAAACCTCCCTCAGCAACAGTATGAGCTAGATAACTGGATTAGTAACATGATACAGTTGAAAAATATTCCTAACTGGGGTGGGAGATGAAACAGGCTCTCCTTGAAGAAACCTGGAAGACTGCTGCTTGGAGAATGGGCTAGAGAAAAGACAGAGCCTCCAGCCAGATCCTGTATTTGGCAGATTTAGTTCCCCCCCATATCTGGGGTCTCTGCTTATTTCTTTGTCATTGGGATGAGCTTAGGCACAGGGCACAGAGAAGTGGATTTTCCATTCCATGAAGTGTGGGAGGCACAGCAGTGTTTCCCAAAATTACCAGCATGAAGGCACCTACCACCTTTGTCTGAAGAGCAAATGTGCAACTGAAGCTGTCAAGAATAACCTGAACTTTTAGTTGTGCTCCTCAAGTGAGCTGTTCTCCTGCACCACTGTGCAGGCACTATGTGGAGCAGCAAGTTCATGACTCAGAAAATTCTCACCTTTGTTCCCAAGCACACACGCTCTTTGTCTCACTGTTACAGGCACATGACAAGGAAAGATTGCCTCTGCAGCTTGTTGAGGGGTAGTGAGTATTTAGGATTGAAATATTTTTGGAGACAGAGATGTGCATGCTTGGTGAAACACTAGGGCAAAAGTCTTCAATGTAGGCAGATTTTCCTCGAAAGAGGAAGTTAAATCATACAGGAAACATGAACTCAAGTCCATTTCTGACCCATAGAGTGACTGAAGATAACATTCAGCAAGCCTATGGCAAAACCTGCTCTTCTGAGAGATCTCTAGGGCTATTTCAATACCCCCATAAACCTACCCACTGACTCCTCATTGCAGAGCAATGCAGCTTCATTGGATGTGGGTGTCTTTCGCCTAGTGCATCAATGGCATTGATCATTGAATATCATGAATATCAACATACCCAGAGGAGGCAGGTGTTGGAAAAGGGAGAGGTGAGCCTTTGGAGTTTTTATTATTGTTATTGATTAGATAGATAGAGGTATCTTTTACCCTAGCTGAGCCTTAAATTGATCTAGCAAAAGATGTTATGAAAAAACAATGCTGTACAGTGCTGCAGAAGGCAGTCAAACCAGAGGCAATTAATATGGTGACTTGACAGCTTTGCCACAAATAGTATTTATAAATCATAAAAGTGGGTTTTTCCTGCATTCACACTACCACGGAACCTGGGGAGATAGAGCTTATTTATAGACAATAGTGCTTGGGAATGGGAAGACAAGGAGAAGGCTTGACCACAAACTGAAGGAAATCCGATATTCCTGATTTCACACGTTCTCCTAGCCGGGAACACGTGGCAGCACAGAGAGACAACCTGATGGACAGCGCGTCACCCCAGCAGGATGTCCTGGCCCCCTCTGGGCCCACCAAGGAGCGCAGTGCCACGGAAGAGCCCGGAGCGGCAGTGTCACCCTGGGAAGGGCTGCTAATGGCCCCAGCTGACCCGGCTGGACTGGACCGTGCCCCGGGGGTGATGACCTTTCGGGGAGGTGGGAGGGCAGGAGGCAGAGTGGGCGCTGCCTCCCCGTCTGTCCGTGCCGTGCCGAGGCGCGCAGGGGCCGGGGGCATTTCAGGGGGCTCCTCGCGTCCGACGCCCGCTGCCCGCATTGGGGGCTCCCGGCGAGCGATCACCGCGGCTTTGTCCCGCTGCTCTCCCCGCCCCGGGAAGGCGGGCTGACAGCGCCGGCAGCCCTCGGCACCCCGGCACACGGGGGCTGCTCCGCGCCGCCGCCCCGGGCCCAGCGCTGCCGGCGGGGACAGCGCTCCCTCAGCGGGGCCCTCACACGGCCGGGCTCGGCACGGCCCTGGGGGTCGCGCCGCCCGCGGAGCTGGGCTCCATCACCGCCGCCTTCGCCCGCGACCGGCGGGGTTTGCGTGACACCGCCGGCACTCCCGCCGCCGCTTTATGTAACCCGCCGCTCGGACCCGCTTATAAAACGCCGCCAAGGCAGAGCCACCGCCGCTCGGAGCGCCGCGGCGGCCACGAGGTAACGGCGCGGGCCGGGCCGGGCCGGGCGAGCTGCGCTCCTGGCGGGGCCGGGGCGGGCGCGGGTGGGGGAGGAGAGCGGAGCGGAGCGTGGTTTGCCGGGTCGGGTCCTGGCTCCGGCTTAGTGGCGAAACCAGCGAAACGCGGGGCGTGGGTGGGTGACAGAGGGGCACTGCCGTGAGGGGCTGCTGCAGCCCGAGCCTACCTGTAGCCTCTGCTGAGCTTTCTCGTCCTTTGCCATCCGTGCACACACACGCTTGCCAGTGCAAATCGGTAGCTTTACAAAAACCTGCACAAAAGGGTGTACGGTGAATGCAACCATCGAACCTAGCCAGGACAGATACAAGCAAAATGTTCAAAAGTCTAACAAGGTCCTTGTCCCTAGTGTCAGTGTCATCCTGTTAGTTTTTTTTTTTCCTCACCATCTGTTGTGCAACCTTTCAAGTGTGTAAGCCATCTCTTGTTGATGTAACTAGCATATCCTGTGTTGTATCCCATAAGCAAGTCTTTCCCAGGGTTGACTAGCCTTAGAGTTAAGTATGGGTCCAAACTAAACTACCCTTCCTTTGCTCTTAGTTTTATTTCACTTGTACAGGAAAAAGCTTCTGCAACTTGTTGAACTTACACTGATAGGAAGAGGCAGAGAGGAAAGGACAATTCCCATTTCTTTAAACCTGGCTTTTGTAGCTCCAGTTTCCCAATAGGGTGACCATCTCTCTCTCCTTGAGAAATCTACTTCTGCTGTAGTGGTGGTCCTTGCTAGTTATCAGCCTCTTTGTCCTGGGAGGAAAGAAGTGCAGACGGTGGGAAATTGGTGATTGGTGGGATACTTCTACCTTCACACAAAATTCAAGGAACTAGCAATGGATGTGTTTGTGGTCAGGTCTTTCTCCCTATTCTTTTAACCTGATGAGCACCTGGGCTTTCCCCATCATCACAGTAATTTTTAGCATGGGCAATTGTTATTTTAATCACATTTATATCTCTGAAACAGACTTGTGCAGCCAACAAGATGTGACTGGCCTTCATTTTCATAAACAACAAACATTTTTCTTGCTGTGGTTCTTTATATGGATTCATTAATAGGCTTTCTCTGCTGGCTTTGTTGGGGGGGCAGGGGGCTAAGCATGTTATGACTGAAAAGGATGAGCTTGAATCTCTTTAAGTGGTGACAGTTTTCATTAGTAGTACCGACTGTGTTACAAAAGATGGTGGCCATCATAGGTAGGCTTGTTTTTGCCTCATTAGATGCCCTTTGAGCAAGCATCATTTACTTCAAGAACATACTTCTTGTTCTTAAAGGTTAGTTCTAAATTTGTGGATTTCCATGCCTTTGGGGACTACTGGATGTCTTCCGGTGCGGATGTCCATCCTTTTGGAAACTTGGCATGTGTACCGATTGGTGTGGTGCACATGAACTTGCTCTTCCAAGACACTTTCTGGAGAAATTTTTGTTCACATGTCTCCTTCCCCGCGTATTTCTGTGTTCTTCATCTCAACAGATGGGAACTGCTCAAAACAACAGCGACCTCAAAAATCTCCATGCAGTGGAGCTTGACCTGTGTAACAAGGACATGATGTCAGACACATTTGATCACAGCATTATTTCTGTTGGAGAAGAGGAAGGAGCGGGCAGTTTCCAACGTTCTGTTCCAACACAAGAGTCCCTCCGATCTCCTCGTGGCTCCGTTGTGAGTTTCCATAACATCCAGTACTCTGTTAAGCAGTCCAGTGGATTCTTATGTAAAAGGAAAATCGTGGAAAAGAAGATTCTTCATGATGTTAAGTAAGTGTTTGCTTAAATTAAATACTAGAGGGTAGGAATTAATCTGCTGCTGTGAACCAGTGACCTCGTGTCACCTTCCAGATCCAGCTGTGCTGGTACAGAAATTACTGCCCTCCTGCCAGTCAGCAGTTCATGTAAGCACTTTGATTTGCTTTTAGGCAAAATAGCTGGGATGTAGATGAAGTAGTTTCAGTTATTGATTGGAGCAAATTAGGACCAAACTTGTGTGAACTCTTCTGCCGTAAGATCTAAGGACTCCCTTAACTGAGGTTCAAGGTGTAGTCAGAGGAAATGAGCAACAGAGAGCAGTTGTTGCTTCTTTTCAAGACCCTGCTGAGCAGAGAAGACAATTTTTGTCTTTTGTAG
The DNA here is from genome assembly GCF_049639895.1 of Pseudopodoces humilis. Classification (NCBI taxonomy): domain Eukaryota; kingdom Metazoa; phylum Chordata; class Aves; order Passeriformes; family Paridae; genus Pseudopodoces; species Pseudopodoces humilis. Next base: position 17,699,164 of record NC_142208.1, read on the forward strand.
ATTGCTTTTTATGTCCAGTTCTGATTCTGTTCTGACTGGCAGTCTGGGACAGAAAGGAGAAATGTGTATTGATTTCAGATTTGAGAAGTTTTTAATCTCTGAAGTTTTTCTTTTAACAGCATTTTGTTCACATCTACTAAAATTGGCATATGGGTGGTCCTTGTAAATGTCCTTATTTGTAAACAACTCTTTCCTTCTTCCAGTGGCATTATGAAACCAGGCTTGAATGCTATCCTGGGGCCAACAGGGAGTGGAAAATCTTCGTGAGTACCTTCTGCTCATTTAAATGGACAGTCAGCTGTTCAAAATATATTTGGGATTCTGAGGGTTAGGGGAGATGTGAGGTATCTGCAGGCTTAGACCTTTGCATGCCTTTGAGAAATCTGGTGATGCAGTTTGACCTCCTGCCCCTCTGTCAGCTTTGCTGAAGTTCTTGCACCGTGACTGTGTCATATCCCTCATTTGCTCCAGTTGGTGCTCCCTATTACTGCAGTCTGGTGGTGGCCTGAGTTAAGACACCAGGCAGAACTGAGGTGACTGGAGCTCAGATGTAGGCTCTGTTCTGACTAGTAATGGGGTGGGGATGGGGTACAAGTTCCCCTGGGGCATGGAAGATGTCAACCCCTCTGAACTCTCTGCAACATGAGAGTTCCTTGAAGCTGCTAGGTCAGACCCCTCTCTGACAGCTGACAGGAACATGGTGTAATGCAGTCTGTAGGATGCTCTGATCTTTACCCCAGCTTGGCTGTGGCCTGCTGGTGGGGGTACACATATGCTTGAGGTGTTTGGATGAAGGCACAGAGAAATACTGTGTAGACTATCTCCATCCAGTCCTAATGCTGTTTTCTCTCCTGTGGTAAGAGAGCTCTTTGTCACTCTTCCACTTTAAGAATGTCAGACAGTTGCAAATATGGCCAGGGTTCACACAGGTGCGTCTTTGTGGTGACCATTGATGTTCTTTTCTAAGGAGCCTGCTGGTTAATCAAGATGCTTTCAAGAGCAGCACTTCATCAGGGCAGTTTACTTATCTGGCAGACAGGCTGGCCTCTGCATTGGCAGTAAGGAGAATCCAGTGATACGTGAAAAAAAATTACTTTCTAGAATTAATCTTAACTCTTGTCTTGTTTACACCCATATGGATTAATTTCCTTGAGATCAGAGGAGTTAGTTCAGTGCTCCCCTGGCTGGAGAGCAGCCTGCAACGACTCAGCAGGGTGCTTTTGTCTCTGTGCATTTGAGGTTATCTGTAAATACACAGACCAAGTTTATGTCTGTAGGGGGTTGACTGTTGTGAATTGTGAGCGTCTGTACACTGCCATACTGCTGTGGCACACCGTGTGCTGGAAAATCCTGGATGTACACCAGACTTTCTGTACAAAGAGCTAAACCCTGCAGAGTAGGGGAAGCCCCTTCCTGTGCCCTCTGGTTTCAGCATACTGTGAGCAGGCTGTAACTCAGTCATGGCTGGTGGTACTTACCCAGTCAAGGGTAAAGGCAGCAGTTATTGCAGAACCTAATGTCTGGTGTTTGTTTGAAGTCTCCTAGATGTGCTGGCTGCCAGAAAGGACCCAGCAGGTCTGTCTGGAGAAGTGCTTATAGATGGCATCCCACAACCTCCAAATTTCAAGTGCATCTCAGGATATGTTGTGCAGGTGAGTAACTGCCTTCCTGGAGGCCTGGGAAACCTTGGGATGGGAGACTACATAAGATGAGGAAACATGAATGACTAGTTCAGGTAATTTTCAGTGATCCCTACAGAGCCTAATTTGATAACTCAGATGTTACAGTGTTTAGTTTTTATCCAGGATATGGAAGACAATAAGATCAAACTGTTACTCCAACCTAGCCAGGCATAGAGGTGTGTCTTCCCACAGCCCCACGGATGCCCAAACTGCTGGGCTACTGTGACTTGTCCTTTGGGCTCTGCCCTGAAGTGCTAGGAAAGACTTTTAAAAAAGGGAGGAAAAAAATCATGACACCCAAAATCTCTTGTTGTTAAACTCAGAAGCAGTTCTAGCTGGCAGAAGTACCTTCAAACTATCAGACAATAATTCTAGGAAATAAATAGATCCCTGCTGTTCTTCCTCTGATTCTAGCTGGCTGTGACAGAGGTTCATTCCACTTGGAGACAGGAAAAGCCAGCTGAATCTGCGGAAGTGGGTGGAGGCCTGGACCAATAATAGACCCTCAAAGCCCTGGGGAACTTTGGGGAGAAGGGGATTCTTGGCAGCTGTATGAGCAGCCAAATCTGGAAACCATCCAGGGTTCTGACTGCAGGCAGATGTGACACAGGCAGCTGAACACTGCCAGCTGGGGGCTCTGGGAGGATCCATGGGATGAGACTGGTGCTAAATCTTGATCCTGCAGGTCAGAGATCCCCAAATTCTCAGGGGATGATTAATAGCCAGTAAGTTTCTTACAAGTGGTCCCAGTTGGAAACATTTGTCTCTCAAATGTCCAAAGCAACCAAACATAACCTTAAAATGTTAAGCAACTTGGTGAAACATTAAATGGTTTCTCCCCCTTCCCACCCAATGCAGCACTCCCTGGATCAATAAAGATGGACCAAAAACTACAAGCAGCACTGAAGTCCTAAATACGTAATTATAGGATCATTTTTATGCAGATAAGCATATAGGCATGCTAAGTCATCTGTCACCCCTATAAAATTACTGGTTGTCTCTCCATTCATGCTGTGAGAGTGAAGGTGTCATGTCACTGATTCACAGTTCAAAAAAACAAATTCACAGTTTAGTTTTCAGTGTAGGGACTCAACAGTTGTATTGGTGGATCTGAGAGTGGAAGATGGGAGGCTGGGATCAGAGACTGAGGGGTTATGGGAAGGGAGGACATGAAAGGCCTAAACCATCTTTGGCAGCAAAGCAGCACATTCTTGTGTTCCTCTGTTAAGTCCAGTGGCAAACATGGTTGACTGGTATATCATTTGCTGGTGATGCACTACAGCTGACACAGGCAGAGTCTTAAAGCAGGCAAGAATCTGGTGCCCTGCAGCTTAGGGGATGTCTTCCAAAGATGGCTGATGTAACAGGCAAGTTTGTCAGCAGCTATCCAGTGTTGCAGCCCTTTCTCATCATGTGGTAGGATACAGAATTGGTACAAATACCAAAGTGGGGGTGATGGAGATGCATGGAGCTCTGAATGGACCTGATGACGAATCTCTATTAGGCTCATGGTTGTTGCAGGTTGCTGGATTTTGCTCAGGTCTGTTATTTGGATAGATTTGATTTTCTCTCAAAGTGCACGTGACTGTTGAAGGTTTTGAACCCTTAGAATAAAGTCTTAGGTCCAAGAGTTGTACATAGCTGAAACATGGCAGGAACATCTTGGTGCAATATTCTTGCTTCTCTGAGAAGCTGCTGCCAGTGAGGAGCTGGGGAACACTCCTTGCTGGCAGCTGAACTCAGCAGGTGCTCTGGACCACAAAGAGGTATGGCTTACAACTGGGAACAGAGCTGACCAGGGTGATTCCCTGAGTGTCTCTACCTTGAACACTGAGCACTAGCAACATCCTTTGGCTCCAACTGGCTTCCAGTCAGGAATTTAACTCTACAAAAACACTACCTGCTTTGCCTCACTTTGGTTAGTAAGAAAAATGCACATGCACTGCAAAGTGGCACTGTCTGCACTTGAACTTCTCAGCCTGAAAGCAGGCTAGGGGGTTGCTTGGTGTAAGCTGTGGGGCCTGCAGAGCTGCAGTCTCCCCTTGCCTGCTGCAGAAGGACTTTGAATCTCATGTCATGTAAAATTTGAAGTTGTCCTTCAGTCTGGGTTCCACTGTGGTCTGCAAACAGTTTATCCAGTTAGTGCCACTAAGGGACTCTATACTATACCCACTCTGCAGCTGAGGAGTCTTTTCAACTGTCCGTTTGTACTTTCAGGATGATGTTGTTATGGGCACGATGACGGTGAGGGAGAACCTGCAATTCTCTGCTGCGCTGCGACTCCCCAGCTCCATCAGCATTAAGGAGAAGGAAGAGCGAGTCACCCAGATTATCAATGAGCTGGGATTAAGCAAAGTGGCTGATGCTAAGGTGAGCAGAGAGAACACCTTTCTCAGAAATCATACTACCTCTGGAAACTGAACCATTTGTCTCTGGGCAGTATGGTGTATGTAGTGCAGTTACAGGAAACTAAACAGGAACTTGACTAAACCATATTGCATGCAAGAAATCAGTCTCCAGCTCAGGAGGGAGCTTGGAGAGAGGTATTTATATTTGCTACTAAAGGGAGATGATTTTGGACCGTGTCCAGCATGTTGTATAAATTCAGAAGGGAAAGAGTCGCTTAGTCATTGTATCTTGGAAAGTTGTTCAGTCACTTCCTGGCTTTGTGGAACAAGACAAGAAAATTGTTTTCTCATTTCTGAAAGCTCTGAGGGATGGAAAACTGGTCTTTGATGGAGAAGTTCTGTGCAGAGCTTGTATTAACAGGCAAGCTACCAAAAAAAGGCATCCCCACATGCCAGTGCCTCCTCTGAATGCTGTGACCTCGCTGTGTCTCTTCCTTGTCAGTGTCATCCTTGTTCCCTGAAATCATAAGGCACCTGGTACCTCTGAAAATCAGGCTCAGCATACTGCTACCCAGTCCCTCACACTGAGTCAAACTCACCTGCTGCTGGCCCTTGAGTTCATTAAAGGGACTCCGAAAATGAAAATGGCTGGGTGTGGAAAGCCCACAGCTCCAGAGCATGCACTCACTGGGTCTTGTTGAAAATATCTGATTTCTTCTGCTTGCAGGTAGGAACTGAATTGATCCGGGGAGTGTCTGGAGGGGAACGGAAGAGAACCAACATTGGGATGGAGCTCATCACAGAGCCGCCAGTCCTTTTTCTGGATGAACCGACAACTGGCCTTGATGCCAGCACAGCCAATGCAGTTCTCATCCTTCTGAAGAAGTAAGAGTCAGCTCTTCAGGGCTGTGTTGCAATTTGGTTTTCAAATCATTAGTGAAAAAAGGAATGTTCTTATGACCAAGTAGTTATAGTTCTCCTTAAAAAAAAAAACCTAAAAAAAACCCCCAAAAAACCCCCAAAAAACAACAACAACAAAAAAACCTCCAAACAACTAGACAAATATACTCTGAAGTAGTGGTAAGTTATTTGTTTGGGTTTCTTCCAAGGCCTTTTTAAGCTTATGGGAATCTTTCCACAGCAAGCATTGGATTGGAGCCCAAAAAGCAGATGTAGCTTGGACAGCTTCCCTTTGCCACAACGAAGGGTGGACTGGGAGGTCAGGCCTTGTAATCATAATTTCTTGGCCGTCCATCTGAGTCTTATTACCTGACAAAAATCTTGAACTCAGATTAAACTTCACCTGCAGATTTACCCTCAGTGTCCTATGTTTTGGAGATGAGCTGTCTTCTGACAATTAGAACAAAGTTATATGCAAGGAGGACGAAAGAGGCTTATTTAATGAGAATGACTTTCTAATCCTCCTCCTGCGTTTGTGGCATGTTGTCTGGTTTTGCTTGTTGGGGTTGCTTTGCTCTGGTGTTTGTGAATATAGGTCCTTGTTGGGCATCAGTGCTAAAGCACTTGAAAGAGCATCTGACAAACCTCAAGGAAAACTTGTTTTGAATTTTCTTTAGAGTAAATCTTCAGCAGAAGAGCTAATAGAAATCTCAGCTGGCCAGACTTCCACAGCTTGATAAGTAACACCTGGTACTGTCATTGAGCACAGTTCCAGTTAGTCAGGTTGACTTCTGGTATAAAAAACATGTAAAGAGGGTTTATACACAGCTGTGGCCTCAGGCTTTGCTAGCTACAGACAGCATCTTACTTTGGCTACCTGGACTGCAGTGATGGTCTCCTGTAATGATTGGTGCTGTCTTGAGAGTCTTGATGCAGTGGTAGAGAAGGGAGAGAAGGTTTTTCTGGGTCAAGACCCTGAGAAGTTGCCAAGTATTTGTCTTGGATTTTGATACTTAGGGTTTACCTTCCTGAAATCCAAAGTGTGGTGTACTTAAGAGATGCTTTGTTTCTATTTCAGGCTCTCAAGAAGAGGGCGAACCATCATATTTTCCATCCATCAGCCTCGTTACTCCATATTCAAGCTGTTTGACAGTCTGACATTACTGGCTTCAGGAAAGGTGCTGTACCATGGTCCTGCAAAGCATGCCCTGGAGTACTTCAGTTCTATTGGTAAGTCTTCCATGCCAAGAGCAAAAGCAACTGGCTCATGAGTTAAATCTGTGTGTAGATTCTTGCCCTAGCACTGGATAACAGGCTCATGCTTTTCTATCACTAGGATGTTAGAGACTGTACACATACAGTCTGAGCAGTGTTATGTTAGAACAAGAAAAAGACTGAGAAACCCAAAAATTTTCAAGACAAGAGAGCATGGCTCTCTTGCCTTTGTTTTGCCTTGCATGAGGACAAAAGCCAAGAATCGCTTAGACATGTATAATCATAATGTCCAACAGACAAGATAATGCCTGTAGTTGTACCAGGCCTCCATGGCAGATTCAGTGGTTTTTGAACCACAGCCTGCAGATTGGCAGCAATCTGTACAGGTTGATCCAAAAATATGCTCCAGACTGAATGCAGGTGGGCAGCCAAGAGGATAAAATTATGGTGTGTCTTTAAGATGGGTTAATAGTTGCACTGCTGGGTGGCTGCCCTGTCTCTGAATAAGTAGGGTGAGGATGTCTGACTATAATGAACAGAGAATGTGGAGTGAACTTCCAATCTTTAGATGCAACTGTGGACACATTAAATTGTAAGTTTTCCCTGCCTTTAAGGGAGGTGCTTTAACCAATGTCAGTACTTCTGCTCCTCCTCTTAGTAGCTCAATTCCTTTCTCTCAAAGCTGTAGAAGCGTCTTTGGGTTTGTTTGTTTTTAATTTCCTCCTTGTCCCACACTTAGAACTGTATTATAAGAAGCTGCTCTTGGACAGCCCTTCCTCAACCTTGTGACCAGGGAAACACCAACAAGAGTTCAGCTTCTGGAAGAAATATCTGAGGCTGTAGAGTGGACATCCAGGAGCCTCTGCTGAGGAACTGTGTGTCTTTCAGAGTGGAATGTGGTTAAACAGCACTGGGAAGGAGGCAAGAGCTGTCCACACTGAGCCATGGTAGAAGCAAGTTAGAGATTTCTCCTCACCTGAAATCAGTGAATAAGCAGCTTTGAAGCTCTTTAGATACACCAGATTCACCATCTCCTAAATCCTGTCCATCTACTGCTGAAAGTAACTCTTAGGAAAATCAGTGAAGTTTTCTGGTAAAAGGGTTATGGACAAGTGATATAGTATTAGACCTGACCTTCTGAGGTGTGCCATGTGCAATGCAAACACATTGCATGTGTGGTTTTGGTTTGGTCTGTTCTTTTTTTTTTAAGGATATGAATGTGAACCCTTCAATAATCCAGCTGACTTCTTCCTCGATGTCATAAATGGTGATTCAACTGCTGTGGCAGCGAGCAAGGAAGATCACAGATCTGTGGACACAGGAAAAGGTAAATTGTGAAGGAGAAATCACTGCTGGTTAGTGTAGAAGGGAAATTCTATGTGGTGATGGCAAGCTTTTATTCTCTGGGTTTTCTTGAGTCTAAGGGCATTTCATTATCTTTTTGTTTTTCCTACTAATAGATATACTTTGTTTTGGGCTTCTTTAAAGAGATCAGAAGACTTTTTAAATGGATTTTTTCGCTTCAGTAGTATAGGAGAGCAATGACAAATACCAAAAATTAAAAAAAAACAAACAGTGAGGGAAAGACTAGAAAAACTAGAACTTAGTCTCAAGAGGCAGCTGACAAGTTCAGTCACATAAGAGGCTGCTGCAGAGAAGACAAGGTAGATTGGCTAAGGAGTGTTGGATTTACAGGAGAGTGAAAAAGATTGGAACTGTTAGAGAACAAATTCTCTACCAATATAGTGAGTGAAATGTTTGGAAAGGCTTGGGGATCATGTAGCACATCGTTGACTGAAGGACTATAAGGGAACAGATTTTGTAAAGCAGTTTTTGGTGATGCGAATCAGAGCAAACATTGTTTTTTCCCAAATTCAATGAAACAATGGTTTTCTGGTGCCATGTTACAAGAATATGACCATTTTGTGCCAGAAAGAATGGGCAGGTTAGCTGGGTTCTATTAAAAATGTAGGAAAAACCTCTCACTCAAGATAGCCTCTTAAACTCAGAGCTAAGGCTTGAACAACTCAAATTCTCTGGGCGTTTCTGCATTTTTCTTCAGAATTTCTCCAGAATTGCTGAGTTTATATCTGAAGGTCAGGTTCATAGGGAATCAGAAGCTATGTCTTGTTTTTCTCACTCAGAAGTGAGCTGTGACAATGGAGTGGCAGAAGAGAATGTGGATAGCAGTGTGGTAGATGTGCTGCACCAGAAATATCTCAGCTCCAGCCTATATCAGAGCACAAAGGAAGCACTGGGAAAAGTGGAACTTGGACGGGGAAGCAAGCAGAGACTATCCAAGCAGGAGCATGAGATTACCTATGCAAATGGATTCCTGACTCAGCTGTACTGGGTGTCCAAGCGTTCCCTGAAAAATCTCATCAGGAACCCACAGGCCTCCATTGCACAAGTAGGTAACGATTGCTAGAAGTCTCAGATTCCTGCTGCTCTCAGTCCCATAACCTGCAGTTTGTAGGACAGAATCATGTTTTCAAAGGCAGTTAGGGAAGCAGAAAAGTCCTGTGCCACTGCCATCTAAGTGGAGTGTGATGCTCAGCTACCTTTGTGGCCTTTGGAAAAAGATCTCCAGTTTAGTTTAGCACAAGGGCTACTGCACTGAAGATTTGGGTGTGGGGAAAGTGCTCCATTCTCTGGTTCACATAGGGAACCTCTAGGGCGATATTAATTTTGTGCCTCACTTTAAAATTTAAACTTGGTTATTCTATAAGCATGTTTCTACTAAACTCTGCTAGCTCCTCTGAAGTAGAAAAGTGAAGGGGATAAAATCTGAAAAACTGTCATAAGGATTTTAATTGTCTGTGTCATAGGTACACATTGCCTCACAAGAGCAAGGCTTTAGGCAGGTGTGAATCTTAAACCCTGCATATGACTTAATAATGTTAGTTCCTAATTTTTTTACTTATCTGAAGGATTTCCTTTTTCCTTTCTTCTTTCCACTTCCAGATTGCTGTGACCATAATTCTAGCCTTGGTTGTGGGTGCTATCTTTTTTGGTGTAAAACTGGACCGAAGTGGCATTCAGAATCGGTAAGATGAAAAGCCACAGCTTTGCTCATTTTTCTATCTGTAACAGTCAGGTTTGAGGCACAGGGAAGGAAGGCCTTGGGATCTACTTGAAATACAAAGGAGGGTTGGGTTCACAAGTCTCAGTGCACTGCAGCATGGAATTGTCAGGGGTCCTAAAGGGGCCATAGTTCTGTCAGTCTTGCACATAAGTACAAAGGGGATGTAAAAGGGAAGATAAAGGATACAGCTAAGATTTTCAGTAGCACAGTTAAATATCTCCATTCTGTGAACGGAGAAAAGCACTGACTTGATGGTGTGATGGTGTCTGAGGCTACCACTGTTTGTTCTGGTTGTTCTCTCACTTCTCTACTGTTCTGTTTTGCCGTCTAGGGTTGGATCCTTGTTCTTTGTCACTACAAACCAGTGTTTTTCCAGTGTCTCTGCAATTGAGCTATTCATCAGAGACAAGAAACTATTTGTGTAAGTAGTAAGGCACTTGGACTGTTTCATACCCTGGAATAAGATGGGGCAGTATCTTAGATGCTGAACAAAATTATTGCCACCAATACTTGATCGCTTCCTTGCAACATCAGATTGTAATAGTAATGCTCAGTTAGTCTGTAGAGCAGGGATGTGAAATACTAAGAGCTGGGGGAAGGAGGAAATGCTTTTACTTGCTCGCTGTGTGACTGTTTACTGCTTTTCCTACCCTCTTTTGGTAACAGGTGCTTTTGAGTTCTGCATCTGTGAATCCTGTGGACTGTGAATCTTTCCTGCCCTCTTTCTCACAAGCACTGACACACAGTCTTGCAATGGTCCTAAAGAGGCAAGACTGTGCAAAAATGAAGGGAGAGTTCCTGGAAAAATTTTGCAAGGGATGCTCAGATGAAGGGGGCCACTGTCTGGCTTATAAGGGCTCGCTAGTAATCAAGAGCATCTCTCTGTTTAGAGAGGGATGTGCTTGATTATTATATTGTTGTTGTAATTACTTTAATATATCATTAAATATAGTTACTGTATTTATTACCTTTATTTGCTTATAATATTATTTATGTGTAATATTTTTATAATTACATTTATATTTATACACATATATGTAGATGTTTTTGTATGTGTGTATATGTTTGTAAATGCATGTAGATACAGTATACACACATGTATACATACATATATGTTGGAAGTGTAGTTTGGAGGTGCCTCCAGCTCATGCAGTAGAAGGGCAAGAGACAGATCCTGTGCAGTGAAAAGGAAGCTGGAGATTTATGCCTGGAATGTACATGTTGACCCACAGGCTGCTCAGAGTCGCTTGATATTGTCCCTAACAGCTGCTCAGGAGTGAAACTGCCCCACACTGCCATTTCTTGCTAGTCTGGAAGACTAGCTTGCCAGCATAGTTTACCAGCTGCATCAGTGGGGATTTAGGCACCTCACCTGTTAAAACATCTTTTCATGAGCTCCATTAAGCAGCAAAACAATCATAATGACGTTTAATTGCCCTATGAACTGGAGGTGAGTTTATATCCCAAAGATGTTTTCCCATTGCTGGATATCATTCCTTCTTCCCTGGAAGCAGCTCTATGAGTTAGCAGTGGATGAAGTGTTCTTCCCATTTATAGAAGCCTAATGCTTCCCTGTGCTCTTGTATTAAGGATCTTATTCTTTGAAAAGAGACTTAGGAGATTTTTTATGATATTTTACTTAGCAATCACACAGTCTTTCATTCACTTTCCTTGGAGGGCTGTCAGTTTGATTGCAGGGTCTGAGAGAAATCAGCCCTTACTTCATAGATTGTCAGTGATGGCACTGATAAAACAAGCATTTTGCATAGAGAGGAGTCAGTGGTAGAAGGAGCAGAAACAAATCAGGATAAACCAAACACGTACTCTAAGCTTGCTTCCTACAGAACCTCTAAATCTGTACAACTCCCCTCCTTCCTGTCCTCGCAGCCATCAGTACACCAGTGGATATTACCGTGTGTCTGCCTACTTCCTGGCCTTGATGATAGGAGATCTGCTGCCCATGAGAACTACTCCAGCCATCATATTCTCATGCATCAGTTACTGGATGATTGGTAAAGAATTGATGCTTTCATTGAACCTGTCATCTTCCAACACATTTGATTTCTGACTTAGCCAGATTCTTTGTATCTATAACATACTGCTGAACCTCCAACTGCTTGGCATCTTAACTTTGGAGGACTCTGGGGCAGGGGCAGAGACACCAGCAATCTAATACAGGGACCTGCCTGACAACATCTTTTGGTTAAACTCTTTAGGCCTTTGAAGCATGCATAGTTCCTGCCAACTCCAAACTTGATCTTTCTTCCTGATTTGCCTGTCTTGTATAGGAATCCAAGGGTACCTCTCTGGAATTCATAATGTGGTTGTTTACTGGACTCTTACCTTTCTGGTTTTTGATAGGATACCAAGCTGTTGCAGGGCGGTTCTTCTTCTTCATGCTGACCCTGATACTGGTGTCCTACACAGCCACAGCCATGTCCCTGGCTATCAGTGCTGGGATGGATGTGGTGGCTGTGGCCAATCTGCTCATCACCATTTGTTTTGTCCTGATGCTTGTAAGTATGTTAAGGGGGTGTGTGCTCCTTTGGTGGATGGGAGGGAAGAGCTGAGACCAGCTGAGAGGACCGGGTTGAGCTAGCCCTAGGCAGGCTAAAATATCCATAGTCCAGTGGTTCATCAGCCCCATGCTTGTGATTTTATTGTCTCTGTAGTCAAAGATAGACTTCTGCCAGCTTGTAGTCTAAGGGTTGGGTGCAGTTCAGTAGTTGTGATGCCACCAGAGCTTTCCTAACAGTGTGCCACACTTGTCCTTACAAAGACTGACTTTAAAAAAATCTTGCATTTCCATTATTAGAAATCTAAGTGATCAACTAGATCATTTAAAAGGAAAAAAACCTTGAAATAAACTTTAGATCTGTTGATTTTTTACATTAATTTTTGCTGCCCAAGTGGGATTAGAAGGCACAAACCCTCTCTTTTTTGTAATCCAATATTGCCCTGGGGTTCTAGAAATTAATTCAATACTCTTCCCCAAGGATTTTTTAAGGAAGAGAACAAGTGAGAAAGGAATTTTGACTACTCATAGATGAGAGCTGTGAATTCTTTTTCAAAGAGGTGATGCTGGTGATGAAACTTCTTGACTGTGAAACCTACCAAATTACACATTTCTTGTTAGATGATTTCATACTCTGAGCCACAGTACATCCCTTATTCTTCGATTTGCAATTTAACCTTCTTTTGCAGTTAGCCAAGTGATAGTGCACTGCTTGAACTGTTCACTGTGGGTGTGGGTGAGAAGTGTGCTTGTGTAGTGAAGGGCAGCTGATGTACATTGAATTAAGTCACTCAAGTGCATAAGGACTAAGTGTATAAGGACTGTGTCCTGAAAGATCACTTGTGATAAAGCAGAGGGTGAAGTGTCATTTTAGCTATGAAGACCACTTGTACTTAGAAGTAAAAGCAAATATTTTTCCAGACAAGAGAAAGCATGAATAAAAGATGTAGGACAGAGGGCAAGACTGAAATAATAGCAGTTCTTAAGGCTCCCCATTTTTCTCCTTTTTTATTCTCCACTTTCTCACCTCCCAGTCATCCTTCTTTAGCCTCTGGCTAGCTTGACCAAAGGACAGTCCTCCTGAGTAAGAAGTTGTGATCATGCCTCTTAGCTCACATGTGGATGTAGAAAACCTTTCTGACCTCTTTGAAAGCAGTTGAGCTGAAGTAACTTGGGTGTGCTGTTGGGCCAGCAGCATGGGAGTGCTCCAAGGTTCCAACTCGTGTCTGTGGGTACAGGGATAACAGCAGTAGTTGATTCATCAATCCCAGTGCACCTCTGCCGGGAACTGCAGCATCTGTGCAGGAATGGTATTATTTGCAGTAAACAGAGTTTGTGACTCATAAATCTCTTCTGTTCTATTTCAGATCTTTTCTGGCCTCTTAGTGAACCTCCCTTCAGTAATGGGCTGGCTGAACTGGCTCAAGTACTTCAGCATCCCCCGATATGGCCTCACTGTGAGTAGAAAGTAGCATTGGTCTCCTCTGAGTAACATAGCCACACTGCTGCTTCCTGGAGAGGTTTTGAGTATAAACTGTGAAGTTTTCTTAAAGCCAGATTTAGTTTGTTTCGTTGCATGAATGTGGTAAAAAAAAAACAAAAACAAAAAAACCCAAAACAAACCAGCCAGCCTCAAAAAGGAAGCAAAAGTTAGAACTCTGCGTTAGAGCTGGAAGCCTCAGAGACTGAACAAACCCTTTGTGCTACAGAATTAGTGCTGCTTGGACAGCAGCAGAGCAGGCTGTCCAGTCAGGCATTAATTCCTAGCCTGAATAGTTGATCCCTGTGGTTTAGAATAAAATCAAATATTGTACAACCTCTCCAGACACTACTGTATGGGTGGCCAGTCTTAGGCCAATGACTTTCCAACTGGTTAAAGGATTTACTATAGTGCACAAGTCTTCAGCATGGCTTCCTCTGAAGTGAAATTTGACTTTTCTGAATAGTAAGCAGCAGAAATCTAAGGGTGCAGCTGCTTGAAACACAGTAAATAGATAGAGCAGGTCACAGGTGGCAGTTGTGTTTCCATCTCCTGTTTGCATCCTGGCCAAGCCTCTTTGGAAGGAATAGTGTTCTACTTTGAGTAACAATGACTGAAATGAATGCTGCAGCTGGCACAGGGTGGGAGATGTGCAAAATCTCATTGTTTGGGTATCACTGAGGTATTTTATCAGTGTTACTCAATGTGGAAGTGTCCTCTGAGATAGCAGTGAGTGCAGGATGCCAGTGCTGGGGAACCTTTCACCTCTTCAGCTGACTGTGCCATGCCTTCAGTGTGGTGGTGCTGGGGTTTCTGCATGCAGCCACATGGTTTTCTGGATAAGTAGATTGACCCAGGTGAAAGTGGATGAATGGGAACCTGTAGCTGGCAAGACAGAAACCCATGGCTAAGCAACTTGGAAGCCAAGGCCTGGGACACCAAACCACCCTGCATGTAGAACTTGGAGCAGTTCCTAAGAAAGGCAGTGATTAAGAGCTTAAAAATAAAAAGGAATATGAACATATGATTCCAAGAATGGTGGCATGTGTATTCTCGTAATAAAGTTCCTTTGAAGTGTTTCAGTTTTAACACCCCAAACCATGAACTCTGCTTCTTTCCCTAGGCTCTTCAGGTGAATGAGTACAGAGATCTCTACTTCTGTGGTGAGAAGAATCCAAATGCTACAGAATTTGTGGGAGATATGGGCAGTTGTCCCCCCAATATTACAGAAGAAATGTAAGTAACTCGTGGTGTTTCTGGGCCTGAATCATGATGACTTGCTTAAAGGGAAGTCTGACTGTGTCAGATTTTTTTACTGTTTGCAGAATAACCACGTACAAGCAAGTCTCAACATGTCCCAAAGTAATGTGTTTTAGGATTATACAGTAAAACTCCACAATTACTCAAGAGTGAAGTAGGGATGAAACTTTACTTGGGAAAATAGGCAGATGAGCTAAATTAAGTTTTGTATTTGATAACCTAGCCCTGACTGATCAGTTTCCCTAAACAAATCCAGGGTCACTTAATGGAAATGCAGTGTGTGGACAGTTACAGAGTTGCTGGAAAGCAGTAGACCTGTGATCAGAAATATGCCTCCACTACAGAACTTGTTTGTAAATAATGACCTTCCTACAGAAACAGAGAGAGCCAAGGTATCTCTCTCACAGAGCTCCATTTTGCCCCATTTGCAATACTCTTGGCTATGGATACCTTAAGCTGTAGCAGTGCAACCATTTCATGACATGTACTAGAAAGAAGGCAAACTGATTATTTTGCAGGGAACAGTGCTAGGGCATTGTTTCCATGGCTTTTGGACTTCCAGTGATTGTTGAAGGGAAACTAATGCTTCTGTACTTACTATGGTTTAAGGTGGTTCTGAAGTTTCCTTATAAATTGCCAGTTATCTATAAAGAACAGTTAGGTTGCTACTGAAAAATTACAAGAACTAGAGATCTAGATTTGTCCCTTGAGTTTCATTTGGTGATGGGTTCTCTATCACCTCTTTTGCAGTCGAGGGTAGAAGGATCTTTGTGAAACAGGAATAAAAGTAATTACCTGAAGATGTGTGCCACATAGTAATACGAACTTGTGTCCCGTGCTTTTCTGCAGGTGTTCTGGTGAAGCATACCTGTGCAGCCAAGGAATCGCCCCTACCAGCTGGGCAATGTGGGAAAACATAGTGGCTCTCTTCTGCATGACTGTTATCTTCCTTATCATTGCCTATGCAAAACTCCGGTTTATGAGGAAGTTCACGTAGACTCCTGTGTTGCCTTGCCCTGCAGTTTCTCAGGTGTTAAAACTACAAAGCTTGTTAGGGCCTACTGGAGATTGCCAAAATGTTTCAGCTGAGTTTGCTGGACTTCAGATGGGAAGCCTGTTCCCCTGTTTCTGGAGCATGATCTCCACAGGATTGCGGGTGTTAAGAAGAAATGCATTAATGTACATTGCATAAGTGATTTTTCCTAAGAAAATATAATTCTCATAATTTGTTAGGTACATATCAAACTTTATATTGTAAACCATTATTATTCTGTGGCCAGCTTATATAGAAAATATTCCGTTGAACATGTGAGCTTCTCCATCACAAAAGGTGGAAGGTGTTGGTGGCATTTATGCATTGATTTGTTTCCCCTTGTTAGTGCCTGTCATATCTGAGGACAGAGACTGTTCACAATGTGTTTGGGATGAATTTGATTGGAAGGCAGTACAGAGACCGAGCATTCATTACCAGGAAAGAACAGTTGTACTTTTAGTAGCTTCTCAGTGGAAGCTACTTCCAGAAACAACTTTAGCTTCATTAAAAACTAAACAGCAGTGGTATTAAATATCTCACCTAAGAAGAGAAATATATACTGTTGTACTGCAGAAAAAAGAAACCAAAAAATTTCCCTCCCCACTGTGAACAGCAAGAAATATATTTACTACTTAAAATGAGGAGAGGGAATTCCCTTTTTCTTTATTTTTTTCTAAATAAAAATTTGTATACTTACTACTGGCTGGAGTTTTTAGCAGCGGACACAGTTCTTAGCTACACTACCTCTATACAGTGCTACTTATACTATGGACTGAAAAAACCCTATATAGACACTGCTGTGGCAACTACAGCAACACGTACCACAGTCCCCACAGGATGGACTATCGTGCCGGTTCTTGTCTCCTGCCCACCTCATCAGCAACAGAAGAGATGCTTTTAAATCGCATCAAGACCTGCAGCTGTAAGCGGATCGGTTAAGCCAAAGGAAAACGTCCTCAAGCACAGGACTGAAGAGTTTTCCTGTGAGGGTCGGGCTGGCAGCAGCCAGTGCGAGTCCTGCCGGTGTCCCTGCAATGAGCTGCCCGGTTGCGGTGGGAAGGGGGAAATGATCGCACTGACGGCGCAGCCGCATCGAGCACAAACCGGCCGCTCTCCGTTCTGCCTCGCTGCCTTTCACAGCTGGGGCAGATTAACTCCGTACTACGTTTTACACCTCGGTATTTGTGTCTGCAGCCGCGTCCCCGCAGCGCTCGCACGCCGCGCAGCAGCCGTTCCCGTCAGAGGGCGGAGGCTGCGGGGCCCCTCCCTGCGCCGGGCGGTCCCGGGCCTGCCGCGGGCCGGAGGAGGCGGCTCCGGGCTGAGGGAGTGCCTCTGTGCCCATGGCGGCCGCCGCGGAGGGGCCGCCCGAGGCCGGCGCGCAGCCCGCCAAGCGTAAGGGGCCGGAGGACCGGGGCAGGGGCAGGAGGACCGGGACACGGGCCGGGCCCGGAGCAGGGGCCGGGCCCGGGGAGGCCGCGGTGCGGGCAGGAGCTCCCGGCGAACCTGCGGCCTGGCGTGTGCCGGCCGGGCCGGGCCATACGCCCGCTGCCGGCCCGCGGCCCGGCCGGGACCCGCCGCTTCGGTCCGAGGGAGCCGCCGGTCTCGGGCAGCCTTTGTGTGCGAGCCGGCCAGCGCTGCCGACGGGGAAAGAGCGGCCTGTCGGGTTGGGGAAGAGGTGCCGGGCTGCTCCGGGGAGGGGCCGGACAGGGGCAGATTGCGATAGAAACGGGTTTGCAGAAGAAAAGCGGCGATTGCCGCTTTCCGCGGGTGGGGATCTGTTGTACCCATATGAAGCAGACTGGGGCAGCTGTGCTTCTGTTCCGAGTCAGTGACTAGAAATAAACAGCACCGTGCATAGCCACTCGGAAGTTCTCCCCAAATTGCTTTGATGTCTAAGCACAAGAAGGGGCTAATACTTGCCAGTGCTGTCAGGCCGGGTGCCTGTCTCTTGAATGCTCCCTGAAGTATTATTTTTAAATAATGTTGGTGCTGCTTCAAAGCTGCCATGGTTTGTTACCCCTTAGTGTAAAGAAGGCAACTAACGTGGAAATTAGCTGTAGGCAGCTTGAAGGGGGAAAAAATGGGACCATGTAATCTTTCTGTTGTGTTTCTGGACTTGATATAGTTTGCCATAACCCTGTAATGTCTTTACCCTGAGTAGAGGATCCTGCTATTGAAACCGCAGAGGAAGCTAAGGAGCCAGCGGAAGCAGATATCAATGAACTCTGCAAAGACATGTTCAGCAAAATGGCCACTTACTTGACAGGTGAACTGACAGGTAAGGCACTGCAATACTGACCTACAAGTTCTTTCTTTTGTTTCAAAGACATCTGCTGCATAGTTTGTCTAAACTGTGACTATTTAGATCACATCTGGTAAGACTGGCAGTCCAAATTTGGCATGTTGCTAGGCTGCTAACAACACTGAGATTAGTTACATTAATTTAGTGAAGTCCCAGAATAGCACAAATATTTTTCAGAACAATTCATTGTGGTAGCAGCAGCTTAAAAATAATTATTTTTCATCTTTAAGAAGTTTGTAGATGGAATATCAATCTAACAAAAGCAGTCTAGGTTAAGACAGAGTAGGAAGAATGCACTACAGAGAGTGGAGTTATTTTTTCCCAAGAGCAAGGATCATACACATTTTCCAACATTGATGCTTCAGAATAAACTGCTGTGGAAAATTAACTGTAGCAAAGTAAACTGCTCACCAAGTTAATGCATTGCATAGGCTCTAATTTTGAAAGTACTCCTGATTTGCACAGGCTTGAAGGCTACATGGTACAGATTACCAGTCTGCATTAGTGCCATCAGTTTTGTAAACGTGTCTAACTGACAGAATTAAGAGTAGAAATATGAGGGCTTAGTAAATTTTTCTCAAAAAAAAGTTTAGAAGTGAATTCATCAGTGCAGTTGATTTTTGCTCACAAAATGTCATCTTTTTGTAGAGTGTATAGTTACAACTGTATTTCCATCGAAACTGTTGTGCTTCATTTAGCTGTTGGTTTGAAATCTCTTGTCCTCTTGAAGAGTCTGCACACAATTCAAACCACATCACCTTTAATTAAAATAAACTTTGTTTTTTTTTAAGCCACCAGTGAAGACTACAAACTCCTGGAAAACATGAATAAGCTGACTAG